>NC_143566.1:98946000-99273000 GCF_054136105.1 Typopeltis vanoorti
GGAACAGAAATCCTCACACACAAACCGAAAGCAGTATACTGGGATTTCTTCCAACTCTCCAGGCATGATACACCAAACCTCGGGACAAACAATGAAATTCTCTTTAAAAACATCAAGAATAGCTGGGGACAGCCTTTTCATCGGGATCTGGCCTGGCGAATAGCTTATGGCCAGCTCCTGGTGAAATAGGTTAAATCTAGGTACATACCCAGTCCATGCGATCCCTTTTGTGATGTCTGCCAGGGCGTGGAAACGGTGGAGCATTTCTTTTATTTTTGCCAACCAGCCCAACGCGTCTGGCAAAGACTGAGCACAGCACTGGGAATCCCGATGCTATCACTAGAAGAGGTCATACACCTGCAATTCCCGCCACCAGTCAACAAGAGCCAAAAATTCGCCATTTTTTTAATTAACGTCTTAAAGTATTACATCTGGAAGGTACGGAAAAAATCCCAGGTACGGGACGCAAATTTAATGTACGCAGGAATAAGGAAAGGTTTCTTTTTTTACCTTCCTAAATTTCTTGCGCAAGAGAGACATCTACTAGGCGACTTTAAATTTGTGAACGAATACTGCAAACCACCGAAAATATGCTTTCTTATACAGGGACGAATCAAGCCCTGTATATTTCTTTAGTATCTCCAAAAACTCCACCTAACTCTCCCTAGGAAAAGTAACAACCACTCTGTTCTTCCTCGCCACAAAGCTTTCGCTGGCACGGTTTCCTTTACTCCAAATAAGGGGGGTAGATCTGAGAACCCGGGCTGCGAAGGCTTACTGCGAGGCGGTGCTGCTCCTTGTGAGCGGCATCTCCCGGGCCAGTCTTCTACCCCATTCTAAGTCCCAGTGGTACCAGGTCTGTAAGTTCCTTATTTTGTTCCCTTTCAGCTCAACTGACCGGACCTTAAGTCCTTTAATTTTTATGTAATTTATATATATATATAAAAAAAAAAAATGTTCTAACTGAAAATATTGTTTTCAAAAAAGGTCAATGGATCTCCTTCATAGATAACTTACGAAATTATTAAGGATAAATTTATAAGTGAACTTTAGTCAAAATTTGTATGGTTAAATTTTCTTTTTTTTTAACAGATAAATTGAGAATATGTGTCACAGACCAATTAGCCATATAAGGCTAAACAGGTTGACAGGCCTCTTTTACCTCCTACTATCCTACTCTATCTTTCATTATTCTCCTCTCTTACTGTTTGCTGACCCTCAGCATGCTTTATTCTCCAAAGGCCGATGATGAGAGACATGAACTCCCATTCGACCTCAATAAAGGTTGAAACTAGTCTGGGTAGTGGCCCTTCCCTTAATGCATAACATTAGACATATCTGCAAGGAGATGTGTTTTGCATTATAGGAGATACTAAGATAGGAGTGTTGGTAGCTTGCCCACCTTTGCAACGAGTTGCCCTGGTGTTGTACCACCTTACCCCAGTCCTGAAGATACTTTCAGGCGCAAACTTTGATCACACTTGGATAAAGGATTCAACTAATTTTATTATACTCTAACCAAGTGAAAAATAAACTTTCAACAATATATGAAGTAAGTATTGTGGTATGTTATTAACAGATGATACTAAGATCCTGGAATACCAAAGTTGTAATAATTATAACCTGTTTTAACAAAAGGTTGTGGGTCAAATATGTGCATCCATATTCTTGAGATTTTTATACCATAATTGTTGAGATTAAAGATAGCTGATTATTTCACAGGCTTTATTTAAAATTTGTATCCATACCAGGTTTTGGTGTGATAAGGAACAGGTGCCTTTCCAGTCAATTCTGCATAGAGTATCTGGGGGCATGATCAGAAAGGCCAGATTTACCATAATTATTAAAAGTTAATGTGTCATTTTATGTTTCTTTTTTCAGATAGGAATGTACTAACTATGGTAAATGTGGCCTTTCTGATCATGCCCTGGATACTCAGTGCAGAATAGACTTGACTGAAAATGCACCTATTCCCCAAAACCTGGTACAAATGCAAATTTAAAAAAACTTATGTTTCTGTCATATCTCTATTATGTGCAAGTTACACTGCAGTTCAAACAGTATGCTAAAGTAACACTAATTTTTTTTTTTATCAACTACTGGCCTGATTTCCCTAGTGAAGGAATAAAATCCTACAACAAAGTAATGTCCTGTTTTTATATGCCATTTGAACAGGTGTATTGGTACTATAAGTGTGATTCACTGAGATTCAAAATCTAGTAGTGATAGTTGATGCTGGCCTGAAGGCATGCTTCAAGTGTTGAAAAGACAGCTCACCTGCCATAAGCTTTTAAGATCCCTTTACCTGCTTACGTTTGTCATATTTCTGTTCTAAGCACATCACCTTATGCACTATACCATCACAGTTCCTGCTACTGGGTCTTTTCATTTGCCTTGTCTCTTCATCTCTGAATCCAAACAATCATATGATTGAAGGCTAGGCCTTGCTTTAGTATTCTACTTGCATTTTATGATAAAATGAGTATAGGAGACTTGCATATATACAGTAATATTCTTGGACTTTTCAAGGGTTCTTGATACTGTGCACATGACAAATGTGACGTTATCAGGCTGTGAAGATGTGGATAGATAGATTGCTTATATGGATTGGATATTGACTTTCTGAATGATAGTTGTATGTAGTGGGCCATAACACTTGAGTGGGGGGGGGGTTTCTGTTCTTGGACCCTAACTGTGTATAATTTATTATTTCATGTTTATGAATGCAAAGTTGAGTTGAGGACAGTTATGAGTAATGCTGCAACTATAAATAGCCCCTTTGTAATGATTTAAATAGACTTCACTTGGCTAAATAAGTGGGGTCACAGTTTTAATGTTCATAAGTGCAAGGTGTTGCACTTTGGATTGTAGAAGTAGAAAGTTGCGTATTGGTACTGGAACATTTCATGAGATTCAAAATCTAGGAGTGATAGTTGATGGCCTGAAGGCACACTGCAAGTGTTGCAAAGACAACTGACTGCTACTATGATGATCAAGTAGGGATAAGAAAGTGGCTATGCTGCTGTGATAAGCACTATTAGACCTTTGTGCTCAAAGTGTTGATCACCTAGTTTCCATTGCGATATGTTGACTGTGGTGAGGAGATCCAGAGATGAGTAACTACAGTGATATGGGACTCTGGAATATTGCTCAAGAAGAGAAGTTGAGGAAATTTAAATTGCAGAGTGTGGTAGACAGAAAAGGGGTAATGCGCTAGATGTGGAAGTGAGGGGATTTTATTGGATTAATTAGACAACGGATTATATATATATATATATATAGCGAGAGGAGAGAACAAGTCATGCCAGTTTTGCAAAAGGATGTCAAAGAGTAGATTTTTTTTTAATTAATATGAAAAGTGGTGAATGAGTGGAAGTGCATTTCCATTAACCACAAAATTCATTTGAACCACTCAAAAGATACTGTACAATTTGTTTAAGACTCCTACCCCTAAAGGTCAAACTTATACAATGGTGGTATTGCCAGGGTGAGCTTGGGGTTAGATAATCTAGAAACCTGTTAAATAAGTTTCACATCAATGATGACCTACTGCAATTGACCTCCAACCCAATACACAGTTTTGCAGATGACAGCACACTACACTCCTCACTTGCATTTGATAAACTTCAACCTACAGAACATCAACCACCACCACCACCCCCCTCAGCTCCGATCTCCAAGCCATCCCACAATGGGGGTTTGGATAACTTCATAAATTTCAATGCCAATAAAACCCAGTTCTGTACTATTTCCCATAAAAAAGAAGATTTTTTTCCCAGTATCCTTTTTGACGATACCCAAATTTCCAGACAGTTTGAGATCTCACCCCTTGGAATCACCCTCACATCAACCCTCTCCTGGCATATCTCAAACATTGCATCTTCAGCCTCAAAAAAAACTAGGATTCTCTTTCACTCAAGATGCTACTTCACCCCCCCCCCTCCCCGAGCAACTATTAACATTATACAAGTCACAAATCTGCCCAACTATTGAATGCTGCTCCCCCATATGGGATGGGACCCCTAAAAGCTCTCTCAAAATGCTTGACTCAATACAGAGGAGAGCAATTAGACTTACCAATGATCCATCCCTTACCAACTCTCTCCCCCCACTTTCACACAGACGTATGGTCTCTGCAGTATGTATATTCTACAAATATTTCCATGGGAAATGCTCATCTGAAATAACATCAATAATACCCCGGCTCAGTACTAAGCTCATTGGAACATGTGCAGCTGCTGCACAACATCCCTTCACAGTACACCTAGAAACAAACAGAACAAGTTTCTCTTCCTCTTCCTTCATCCCTGCAACTGCTACACTGTGGAACAGTCTCCCACTTGCTGTGTTTCCCAAGGAATACAATTTAAAGTCATTCAAATGAAATGTAAACAAATTCCTCCTTTCCCAACCCACTACCCATACATAGTACTAATGTACTATAGGTTGATCAACCAACCTCCTGTGTATGGGCACAACTGAAATAACATCAATAATTCCCCGGCTCAGTACTAAGCTCATTGGAACACGTGCAGCTGCTGCACAACATCCCTTCATAGTACACCTAGAAGCAAACAGAACAAGTTTCTTTTCCTCTTCTTTCATCCCTGCAACTGCTACAATGTGGAACAGTTTCCCACCTGCTGTGTTTTCCAAATAATACAATTTAAAGTCATTCAAATCAAATGTAGACAAATTCCTCCTTTCCCAACCCACTACCCATACACAGTACTAATGTACTATAGGTTGATCAACCAACCTCCTGTGTATGGGCACAAAATAAAAAAATTAAAAAAATAGAGCAAACATGAAACTTTCAAGTTACTTCAAGTCTGTTAATCAATGTGATAGTCTCACTCAACTTTGAAATTCATGTCCCAGTAAAGACATCAACAAATATCTATGTCCATGGTGGGATTGAAGCCTTTGATTCAATAGTGGCTATGCTGCCCTTGGCTAGCCAGGTTAGTGACTGCAATGATGCACTCTTGACAAACTTGCTTTGTAAACATGATTTCAGATGTTTGTATATAGTTTTCTCCAAAGATGTTCATGATTGGACAAATGCAAATTCAGTATTAAATATACTGAATTTGCATTTGTCCAATAAATATACCTTCTTTTTTTAATATCTGTATAAAAGCTGTTTTGGTTAACTATTCAACTTTTGAAAAGTTGAATTCAACAATAATTATTTTTTCAGTTAGTCTGCATTAACTTTAAACATTGACTTAAAGTGAACTGTGATGATAAACAAAAGTAAACATGAATCATGTTAAAAGCAGAGGTCTTTTTAATGAATATACAAATATGCAGTTATTATTGAAAAATGAATTTGTTTTAATTTCTAAAATAAGAGCATGTATGTGTAATGCTTAATGAAACATTAAGGATAACATTTTTTACAAAAATTATAAATTTGTCTCATGCACAGTTATAAGCTATTATATTATATATTATAATGGTGGTGAATGAGGTGTCGATGCATTTCATAATTACACAATGGTATAGTTCTCATTTGTGACCTTAACACAGAGGTTTCATATTAACCATATTTTCTGAGCAAGTATGGGGAAAATTAACTCCTTTCATAAGGAAATCTGTTATTGTTGTAAGGTCTTTAATGCATGGTGTGAATACACTCAGAAGAATATACCACCCAGCACAGAAGCCAGCAATAAAGAAAGATATGAAAATGAGGATCAGTAACCACAAGATTGCCCACAGGAAGTTACCTCCAGAACCTGCACCCATCTGTAAAGAAAAAATAATCTCAAATTTATACACTGAAATGGAAAAGTCACTTGCTGTTTCAAATCTTTCAATAGCTTTCTTAAATTAAATTTATAAATATTTATATGCCAATTGCTGACCTACCTACAGATAAATGTTACAAAGCAAATATAAAATATACACAGAGTAGCTAATGGATTACATGGGTGATAGTGGTGCACCCAGAAGGGGGCCAAGGTGCCCGGGCACCCCCCAAAGGAAAGGAAAAAACAGGAGAAAATTTTCCAAAAATCTTTTCCTAATTAAAATTCATTTTTTTATTTATGTTGTATCTTCTATTTATATACTACTTACGAATTAGCGATCATTGCAGATGCTCAGTCATAGGTCGTATGCAATGCACAGTGTGTATTCGCAAATCGCCTACTCAACTCGCCCCCCCCCCCCAAGGTTAAATCCTGAGTGCACCATTGACTCCCATCATCCATGGAACCCATCAACTTTTTCAGAGGTTGTTCATTCCAGGTGATATAATGCAATTAAAATAAAGATACTGAGGGTTAATGTGATATGATGTTCAGGAAACATTCAGCCATTGACAGGAATATGAGACTGTTACACACAGGCTTCTGTTAAATGGTATAAAGTACAACCATAATGTATGAAAGAACATATGGGAAAATACAGTATGTCAGATCTGATGTAGGTTATATAGCAGTTAATAAGTTTCATTTCTGTTAGCTGTGGACACAGGAAAATCCCTTAGGCCAATAAGAAATGATGCTGGGTTCGTTAGACTCTGATGGTAGTTCTGAAGTAAGGCAACAGCAACATGAATCCTCAGTGGTGGAACCATTCTGCCAAGCAGCTATATAGGTGACTAATTATGTAAGAAGTGTTTTCTTAGACACATTTAGGTAGTATGAATACCACTGCCTATTTGAATAGTATTTCCAACTAGGTGCATCCCTTTGTGCTGATTTTATTGATCTAGTAATGGTCAGTCTGGTTGGAAGAGTGGTTACTGTATCTGCTCTCCAGCCAAAAGGCTGCGGGTTCGAATCCTGCCATGGGCATGGATGTTTGTGATTGTCTGTGAAAATGCTAATGGTGGTGGCTGGCGGTAGGTGACATTGAAGTAGTTGGTTTGTTAGTTGGTGGATTGAGTGGTGGAGATAGAGTTGTAGAGTAGGTGCCCTCCCTCAATGAGTATTTGGACTTCCTGGAGGTGTCACGTAATATAATAATTGTTACTTCGAATAGGACAGTGACTGTTGACTTTTCTGGCTGGATGGATCTCAATCCCTTGGATTATAATCCCTTCATCTCTAAGAAGTTGGGTTAATTTAATGAGAGATTATCGAGCACTTGGTTCACCCAAATTAGGGTGGACCTGATTTGGGTGGACCAGCTCTGCTCATCGCATGTACCGATGAGCAGAGCTGCTTTTGGACACTTGTGTTTCCACCTGTCGTTTTCATCGTAGTCAGATGACTCAAATGAGTTGATTGAGGTGAATAGCTGCTTTGGTTAAATATGTAGAGGCAGTTTCACAGAGAAACGTGGAAATAGCTGGTATGTTAGCATCTCAATGGAGGAGAGCATTCCTGACAAACCATGGAGCATCAAATATCATGCAGAGACATTTGTTTTGGATAACTTGTAGTTTTTTGATGTTGCTGTGAGAAGTGTGACCCCAAGCCGGTGATCTGTACGTTAAAGTAGGTCTAATTATTGTTTTGTAGATCAGTAGCTTGTTTTCAGTGTTGACTTGGCTTCTTCAGTTGAGAAGAGAGTAGAGCTGAGAGTAGTGCAATTGGCTTCTTCAGTTGAGAGAGTAGAGTAGAGAGTAGTGCAATTGCAGAATTTGATTTGTTGCAGGCATAGACAGTGTGAGGGCTAAAATTGAGGTGGTTATCTAGCTGTACACCTAGATATTTGGTTTTGGATTTCCATGGAATAGCTGTGCTGAAAAGTTTGACCTCTCCGTAGTGGGATGCTTTCCTTGCAAAAAGAATGGCAATGCTTTTTCAGCATTTACAGCTATCCTCCATTTTCTGAACCATTTTTCTAGATTTGTTGCTGCGATTTGTAAGTGCTGTGTAGCTAGATGCGGTCTGAGAGATCTCAGAATCGTTTGCATAGCAAGCTATGATGGTTGATTCGTGCTAAGGACGTCTGCAATGAAGATGTTAAAAAGCAGCAGTGTAAGCAGTGAGCCTTGACTTGAAATTTGACGCCGCTTTAACTTGAAATTTCCAGTCTTTTAGAAAGGAGTCGATGAGCTTAGTAAGGTAAAGTGGAATGTTGGCTGTAATCATTTTATAGATAAGGCCCTTATGCCAAACCTTATCGAATGCTTTTTCTACATCTAGAAAGATAGCTCCTGTGTGCTGTCTCCAGTTAAATCCAGTTGTAATAAATTCTGTCAATCTCTGAACTTGTTGAGTTGTGCTGTGCCCAGTACAGAACCCAAATTGTTCTTTTGTAATAATGTTTTTGTTTACCTCATCTTGCAGACGATTGAGAATGACTTTTTCCACAATTTTCCCTACGCATGACGAAGCTGATGGGCCTATAATTTTGTGGGAACAGTGGTGATTTCACTGGTTTATGAAAGGGAATTATATCTGCTTGTTTCCATCGAGTGGGGAAGTAACTGAGTCTGAGTATTGCATTTATGATGGCTACTAGGTGCATAACTGCTTTATGAGCAGATATGCACCTAGTAGCATATCTGCTCATACGAGATCACCAACAAAACTTTCATAGTTTTGTTGGTGATCTCGTCGGATCCTGGAGTCTTTTTGTTATTGAGCTTTATGATGGTATAAACTTCCTTAGGTGAAGTGAAACTAATATTTTCACGGCTGCAGGGATGACGTAAAGCTCAGCGAACATGTCGGTGGATTTTCTCAATGAAAAGCAAGTTCGCATGCGTGTAGTTAGGCCTACATTGAAGCTCCAGGGCATCTGCAAAAGCTTCAGCCTTCTCATCATCTCTGTACACTATGCGTCTCGCCGCGGATGGGCTGTGGTGTTGGAATGATCAATGCGGAGAGCTTTAGCCAATTTTCAAAGCGAGTTATCCTCATCTTGTAAGGAATACAGCTTTCTTTCTCACTGTTGATTCCTGAAGTCTTTGAGAGCATATCGGACTAAATTGGTTGCCCTATTTTGTTCTTGGCGATCCTGGGGAGATAACATGTTGTGATACCGGCGTGTAATTCTATTTTTGTTTCGGATTAGAGAAAGGATTTCTTCTGGGAGTAGATTTACTTGAGCTGGGGTGAAAGTAGAAGAGGCTGCAGATAAGCTTGTTGAATAGGATAGAGGGTCATGTGTGTGTGTATATATCTGGTGTCGCGTGCACATTTAGGTTGGGTGTGTTGTCATGTGGTTTTGCAATCCGCACTACACAATTCGTCAATCTGACTGTATGATTGTATTTTTATTGATGTATGAAAGTTTTAACAGCGCATCAGTACTCATCTCAATTAGTTCAATGCAACTAATTGTAGGATAACTTTGAATACTTTAATTTATCAAAATTTTAAATATAGAAAGGATATAAAGGTCTAATGAACAATGGCTATGCTTCGAGGTCGCCCGTTTATGCGAAAAGCACAAAAGGTTTGTGCTTCGTGGTGAGAATAGATTATCATTCGCAAATACTAAATACTAGAGTGATACACGGATAATTTGAATTTTGATACGATTTTTAATTCTTTTTCTCTCGTAGTCCTAAATGGACCGTTGGGTCATTCATGGCTGGTAGGTGATAGGCTTGGTTAGTCCTGATTTTTAATTACAACCATATAATACGCACAGAAATATGAAAAAGTAATCACTTTCGAATTTCGATATTTTTCTAGATTGAACCAAAGAAAGACTGAAATAACTCGCTTTACTTATTTATACACAAGTTCCAACCTCCAATTATAATCATACAATCCGCGAAAGAAAACCGGAAATTCAGCAGACCGTCGACACTGTTTCACATTGTAAATATGGACAAAAAAAAAAAATTAATTATTTATAGAAAATTATGTATATATTAAAAACTTGTCTATATCGGTGCCCTAAACACGTCAGTTCACACTTCACGCACGCAAAACAGATGAAGCTTAGTAAACAAAAACAGCAACTCATGACAAATGACAACGTTCAGTTGGATTGGTTGACACAATAACCAAGCACAGCTACTGATTTCTGGATGCTATTGTCTCAGCGCACATCTCTCGCCTTCTTTAACACCACTGGAACACTAAGAATTGGACTCACTATGCTATGTGTCTGTTCAAAGAGCTCAAAGGTGTTGTCCGTATATTTGTGACCGCAAATCCAGGCTATTAACGCGAATGTGATGCAATGTTTACGCGTTAAAAAGCGTCCTCGTCTATTGTGTTTATTTTTAGGAATCACGCGAAGCCAGGAAACGATTACGGGAGTCTTTAACAGGAATAAATGCAAAAATATATCGGTGATAATTGCAGACGCGTTTCACCGTTCATCCCACAGATGTTCGATGTGGTTGAGATCAGGGCTCTGTGGAGGCCAGTGAAAATGTGGTGACATTCATAATCCACATCCACAAAGCATGCAGTTACAGCAGCAGCTGCACAGGCTCTCTCTCTCTCTCTCTCTCTCTCTCTCTCTATATATATATATATATATATATATGTAGAAAGTATTTTTAACTTGGGTATAGTTATGTTAAAGATACCAAGCAATTTTAAACCTGGTTTTACTCCATTTTTCCCAAGTGAGCAAACAGACAAAATGTCAAGTTTGCGCCTGCAATTGATGCAAGACTAGCTGATCCCACAGGTAGTGCAAGTGGGAAAAATGGAGTAAAACCAGGTTTAAAATTGCTTGGTATCTTTAACATTATATATATATATATATATATATATAATGTTTTCCAATCTATGCCAATATGTTCTTCCAGACCTATTAACGAATTGCTGTTGATCTCTTTATTATATTATATTTCGTCCTTGCCTCCTCTAATTCCTCTGACAATGTAATGGCTTTATCTTTCATCATTCCTCATGGAACTCATTTCAAAATTTCTTATGATCTCAACATCTTATAAACTTTTCTACATACGCCTCTCATTTTCCTTTTCTCTGTATCAAAAGTTTTCTTAATTCTTTTTATTTTTTTCTTACCACCTACGGGAAAGGCTTTATTTTATCTTCATTCATCTTTCTAAAAAGATCAGTTGCACTTGCTGTGATATTTTATTCCAGTAAATAAAAAAGCCTAAACAATAGTTTTTCTATGCCTTTATCTTCTCCAGCCGATTCCCGGTTTATTCATTCTTTGGTGCAAGGAAAAAAAAAATAGGGATTTTTTTTTCCTTCGAAACTCGAAATTTTAATCCCAATGTGGAAGGTTTAGGATACAAGATGGCAGTAGATGATGCTGTATTCTTTTCCCGAGCAAGGTTTTCCAAATCAACAGTAGCCATGAACAAAATTATCAGTAATGATAGTGCTAAAGATCGGCTGTCTATCGACTGCCAAAGTTCGTTAGAACAAAAAGAGTTGTTCTGTTCTGTCCACTCTCTTTGGGGAATAAAAGGCAGAGGATTCATTTGAGGATCATCCACATATCATTCGTCAGCTGAGCCATGTTACTGATGATTTTGAAAGCATCTAGAAAAGAGTACGACATAGAATTCCCACATCGTGATCTTAAACCCTGATTGGAATATCATTGAAATAGTGCGAGTTCTAAGGTTCGAATTTTCCGAGTTGTTTTGCAGATTCCAGTTTTCAAGGAGAAGGGAGATTTCCCTGCATCACCTTTCTTTTGGATTTTAAAAAAGCCTAGGACTAGAACTTATAACTGTCTTTCTTTTAGCAGCCTAGCATTTTGGATCACGAAATATTAACAGAAGTATATATGCTTCGTTTTTTCATGCATGAACAAAGAGTTAAACAGAATTCTGTTTAACCCTTTCTTGTTTCCTAAAAGTGTTTTTTCTTTTATTTTAATAGCTGCTTCTGGCTGCAGGTGGCGGTGTCATGGTATATGGATTGTCGTCCCCATGGTACATTTCAACCGCTAATTCGTACTTGGGGGATTGTTTCGGACAAGATATAGCGGTTCATGGTTGATCTGGATTCAAAAATGTTCCCCATGCGAGAATTGTTTGAACAGCATAATATGATGGCATGAGACTGGAAGAACAGGACTACGAAGAATGTATATAACCAGTGGCATAGCTAAGGGGAGCGGAAGGGGCGGTCCTCCCGGGGCGGCACTTTGATCCTTTTTGATCTTTTTCAGTTAATTCTAAAATACAGTCTCGAGAACTCAGTTCAAATATTGTAATACTACTGCGAATTTTCCTCAGAATTACTGTAAGTGTTGCTAGTTGTGAGAGAAGTTTTTCTAAATAAAATTTGATATGAAATAGACTTCGCCAATGTCATCGACGATTTTGCTAACAGAAAAGCAAGAAAAATAACATTTTAGAATGTTATTTTTCTTGTCAAAAATAAATATAGTGTTTTAATTTATTTCCTTATACGTCGTTTTGACTTTTTGTCGTATTTTTGGTGGTATTGAGATATTGAGAGAGGCAGCAAACTCAGGACCGCCCCGGGAGCAACAGCTGTGGCTACGCCACTGTATATAACATAACATTATTGCAATAGTGTATATCTATAATATTTAGAGGTCGAAAAAGATTTTTTTAAAACAGTAATGAATTGTTTGCAATTGTGACACTTCGGTACTAATAAAATGTTTTTTAAAGTAAACGATTCGATGTGAGTAAAAGTTTATTCCTGCCTTTTGACACATTAGTCAAATTTTTATAAACAAGTATCACCAACTGGATCTAGCTCTTTGATTAAATAACAGATGTGAAAATTATATTAGAATTAGAGCAAGCAATGAAAATATTATTAAAAGAGACCACTAGGGAGTTATGGACTCATCGAGGATGGCCACATATTGCACACACACACACACACACACACACACCAGCTATCATACTTGTTCTTGAATTCATTAACACTGCTTGAACACACATAGTCCATTCCAATCATGCACCACTCTATGAGAGAAAAATCTAGTCCTCACCCCCTTCTTAGCAGAATTCATTCTCAGCTTCCAAGAATGCCTTCTCGTCTTTTCTCCATAATCCATAAAATGAAAAATTCCATCAACTGAAATTTGTATGACCCTTTCAGAAGCTTGTAAGTCTCAATCATATCACCCCTCTTCCTCCTGTTTGCTAGTGTCTGCAGCCTACAAATTCTCAATCTGTCTTCATCATCAGTAGTCCATAAACGTTTAAGATTCATTTTTAAGACTCACCTTTGCACTTTCTCAACTGTATGAGAATCATAATGGAAATCAGATCAGACCAGTGCAGAATAGTCCAAATGAGGTCTTATCCAGGCCTTGTAAAGAGGCAAAATAGCATCCTTATCTTTACACGTGAATGTTCGTTTGAGCATTGCAATTATCTTTTGATTTGTATTTGCAATCTTTCCACATGTCCCATGAACTTCAACTTCCTAGCCTGATCAGTTTCTTCTAGCATAATCTCACCAATGTAATATGATATTGGATAGCTAATCACGCCAAATTGCATGACTACATTTAGTGATGTTAAGTTGACATCGATTTTCCCATTCCCACAATTCCAGCATATTCAAATCATTCTGCAAGTATTGCATATCAGCTGGATTCCTAATTACCCTACCTATCTTTGCATCATCAGCAAATGGATATATGTTGCTTGTCAAATCCTTTCCAATATAATTGATGCACAGATTGAATAACAGTGGACAAAGCACTGATCCTGGTGGTACACTACTGGTTACCTTAAATCCTGCAGACTCACATCCCCCGTATACCACTTTTTGATAACTGTCAGTCATCCATTCTCTTATCCATTCTAATATTTTATAATCCAAGTCCATATTCTTTAATTTATGCAGCATATTACCATGCTGTAGCAAAATCCAAAAGTATCATGGTGTATCCATTTCCCCTTGTCTAGTTCAATGGTAACATTATCATAAAATGTGAATAACTTGATAAAACATGACTTTCCCTTAGTAAATCCATGCTGTTCACTGCAAAGTAGAGATTCTGTCAATCCATTTCTGAATACGAGCCCTGACCAACTTTTCCAAAATCTTCATCCCCGATCCTCACATGCTGATCGATAGATAGTTGGATACATCGGTCTCCGCACCACCCTTCGCAATAGGATTACCATACATTCTTTCTATTCCTGCAAAATCTTCCCTTTTCTGAGACGCAAATTATATAGCCTGATCGAAAGAATAGCCAGTTCAGCTGAACACTTTTAGAATCCGTATTGCTGAATTCTTATTCAGTTTGTGCAATAGTTATAATACCTCCTCTTCATTCAGTGAAGAGGTAGCACTGAACCCAATGTTACATACAGCGAGTTGATAGCTTTTAGCAAAATAGACACTTATTAGTTGAACAACTTCTTCTGCATCTGTCACCCTCACACCATCTACGTTCATAACAGTTATATTTTCATGTTCCTTCTTTATTTTACTTTTAGCATATCAATAGAATTCTTGTGGGTTATCATAACTGGCTCTGCATGCTTATGACTCATAAGCATGCAGAGCCAGTTTCATTTCGTACTCAGAATTAGCTTTCCGCACAACATTTGTGACTCCTCTGGCCTGCTGCTTATAATTTTCATAACGGACATCATCCTTATGCCCACGGTATTCCTTCATCATCCTTTTCTTTCGAATCTCTTGCGTAATAAGATTACAAATCTCTATGGCTCCTATTGTATTTATTCTTCGTATTCTCGGGACACATTCTGATACTGAATCATGTATTTTTTAAATGCTTCCCATGCGCTTTCGACATTCTTCTCATCCAGAAACCGACACAATTGCACTGAAATGAGTATAGTCCTCCGTTTGTCCTAATTTCCTTCTTTGTAGTTTTAGCATGTAACCATTTCTGAATGGAACAGTCGTAAGATTAGCCACTTCCCAAGTGAATACTGCATGATCGCTGTCACTAATCGGAGGCAGAAAGCTACGTCTTTAACTGAACCCCCCCCCCTTCAAATACTTTAATCAAATCTTAACACTCCTTGGACTCGCGTTCCTTCTGTCCCATGCTTCTTGAGGAAGTTGTCTGGCAACAGCTCAATAAATGCATTATCATTCTGTTAATGAGATTCTACTGCTACCCAATCAATATTTGGATAATTAAAGTATTCCATTATGATTATTCTTTTTCTGCTCATCTTTTCTATTTGGTGATGCATTTCTTCATCACTAGCAATCAATCCACCAGGTCTGTAACAACACCTCACAATGTATTTGATATTCTAAAAATCCACCTCACACCAGATGGCTTCAAACTCACTAGCACATGTAATACTCTTACTAATACTACAATCATAGGATTCAAGTCATTCGATATCATTAGCAGCATTCCCCCCTCTTCTCCTATTCTGTTTGTCCTTCCTAAAAACACTGTACCCTTTACAATCGATACCAGTTAGTATGTCTGATTTTGATAGCAGGTCTGCCTGCAATCTGGACGTTTCAACATATTAACCAGGGCAACAAACTCAACCCCCTTTGTTTCTGATACTTCCATCATTCGTGTATTGACATAATAAGACCCGAGTATACAATTCTATTGTATACTGTCTGCAATCTGCATGACACAGTTGGACAAATTGCAGATCTCTAATGCCTTATACACGTAGACATCTTTGCACACGTTTGATGAGTCCGAACCAGACGAACACAAAGTCGAAATCGTCCTCTCCTCGTAATCATTTTCATGACAAAGTTCATTCCCATCATTAACACAATTATACAACATTGTTGCTCTTACACTCATATTCTCATCATGCATCCCTTTATAATTTAGCTTCCCTGACTCTCTCTCTCTCTCTCTGTTAGGTCTCATGCCAGTTATTAGTTTTTCAAGACTCCTGATACCAAACGCATTCACGTGTAAGCTGTCCCTCTTATACAAAGCAAATCTTCCCTCAAACTCACTCCATACTTCCAAAAACTAACATCCATTCCTTCGACACAGTCTATGCATCGAATGATTTGACATCATAGCCCTTCTTCGTAATTCATTTTTATCATATGGGAAATCATAATATCATTTTATCATATTATTTAGAGTGGGAAAGTGAAATATCAACTAATTTCACTTTCTCACTCTAAACTATTTTGCGTCTTCCAACAACCTTTTCATGTCCTCTCTCATACTGAAATTATCGCTAGTTAAGTCCTTCGTACCTGCTACAATTACGATCTCGTTTACTTTTCTTTTCGGTTTTTGAATTGCTTTTGTTATATATTCTTAAATTGTGCTCCATGAAAAAACTTAGTTATAACTCGCTCATCACAGCATGTTTTATTATAGCGTCACCAAACTAAATAACACCCTTCTTTTTACAAACGATGCTGCTTATCTTATTTTCGTTATTTACTAAACATATAAACAGAAAATTCTGAATACTCATTGGATAATGCATAGAGTGAAGGAAGCAAGTTGCTTTTTACATAGTGCATTTAGTACTAGGTTCAAGACGTGTTTATATTAAAAAAATACACTAACACCTGTTATTCCCATAGGAAGTAGGTGAGGCCACATTTGGATCATGAAAGGTAGTCAAACATCAGGTCTAATACTATCACTAATTATAAAATGCTTCTGTTGAGGAGATAGCAGACATGCACTGCCATGTCGTGTTCCTAACACAATATATTATTGTCTGAAATTGCATGCGTTCTACGGTCGATTAACTTGAATTGACGGGAAGAAAAGCCTGTTTCTGGGAGATAAAACCCTTCTTGGCTGTGCGAGAGATCGACTAATTCCGGAATGGCTGAAGAAAGATGTAGAAGAGATTCCTATAACTGGAGACTAGAATCGAACTTGCTTTTTTTTTTTCTTTGGGCGACGTGCTGCTGTGGATGCAAACGTCACTTCCATTGGGCTGTGTTTTTATTTGCAAAACATTTTGTAGTTTCACTTTTTTTTTATTACTTATAACTATTTTTATTCACTAAAGATTTTAAATGATAATTCATAGTTTCGGTGCAATAATCTTCAGTGGAATATCCGTTTAGTGGAATATTCGTCTGGAAGAGGCCTGGGTTTGATTCTTTTGAAGAGGAATCTTTACGTTGGCCTTTCCAAGCAAAGCCAAGTTAGCCAGTTCCATACGGTGTTAACATGGCTTTGTCTTCCAGAAATTCAGTTTTTTCCACAGATAGACACGCATAATTAACAGACACTTAGCGAAAAATAAATTGTTTTGTAATAGACAGAGCAGTGAAGACAGTGGATAGTGTGATGTGGTGGAGTGGTCTTCTGCAATGAGACTCCAAGAAGATATCATGTAATAACTGTTAATCCAGTCCTAGGTTCAATACTGATCTATTAAAAAATATTGGCAAAATTCGAAATGATAATAATTTCTCTTTGCCTAAAATTTCCTACGATCACTATTAAAATTTGCTTACCTATTTCATCTGGAACACTTCAATGACAATATAAGGATAAATAATTATCCCGAAACGGTTCTAAGTTCAATCCAGGGTGATAATGATGAATTTACTTGTTGGCTTATTAACTCTATGTTATTTAGTATTGTGCAATTTAATTTTGCCACTGCAAAGAGTATGAACATAACTAAAACTGAAATAACGGGAGGCGTTGTAACCGAGAACCTACGTATTAAATTTCATTGCAGTTCCAAGCAACTGGTGCGGAATTATTAATATCAATTCCATTCGTTTCGAAAAATCATGAAGACAGAAAATATGTCTCCTTAAATCACAATTGCATGAGCATCTTCTGGCACATATTTCAAATCCGATATTTTATTAAATTCCATCCGGCCAACGCGGAGTAATTGCAAACATTTCGACAGGCGCTTTACCCCTCTTTTCCCTATAACTGTTCCAATTGCTACAAAAATTGGAAGTTTCCAAATTTTATATGGATAACCAATGCGAAATTTGAATTCCGTCCAGCCAGAAGACTGAATAGTTTCGTACGAAAAAACAAAACAAAACAAAATAAAACTAATAAAAATAAATAAATAAAAACAATTCCTTGTGCATGTTGCAAAATGCACTTAAAAAGTAGCAGAATATGATAATCTATCCTAGTTCTGTAGTAGATTTTTTTTTTTTTTTTTTTTTTTTTGTATGTGTATATGTCCGTGTGTTAAACTTTAGTAATCAAGCGGTGTGTGAGATAAGAGGAAAGAAATATTTGTTAAATAAATTATAATTCGGGAATAAACTGACGTAAAATATTATTTTATTAGTATAATTTTCGCTTAAGTATTAAAGGCATCTTCAGTACATGTCAAAAGCTAATCGGACCAATAACTGACAATTCTAAAGAAATGAACAGACTTTTGATACTTAGGGGAAAATTATACTAATAAACTAATATTTTACGTGAGTTTATTCCGGTATTAGAATTTATTTAAATATGCCTACTCACGGTATTTCCTTATTGAAACAAGAGGAAAGAAAAATGTTATTATATTTACTCACCAACTTGTTTAAATCTTAGGAAATTTAATTGGAATGTAGTTATCAATGACACTGTGTGAAATATCTTTCACACAGTTTGATTGATAACCATAGTTGAAACGCCGGCAAAGGTTGGCCGATGGGTAGAGCCTCTGCTACTAATGGCTAAGTTAAGTAAGTTTGAGCGCGGTTAGTATGTGGAAGAGACAAATCGTTCGATGCTATTGGCACACTCTCCCTCGATGAGTCTTTGGACTCCCTAGAGGTGTCAAATAATAATAATAAAACAAAAAAGAAAGCGATAGAGTATCCATTATTAACCGGAAATGTTTTTAACACAGAACGTGAGTGTGTTGATTATTTTGTTAACTTCTGTTCCATTAAAAGTAAACACAAAGTAAAAATAAAAAATACTGTTTGTTTTGTGCATTAAAAGTAAATTAACTTATGTTCCTTTCTATTTACACGAAAGCTGGGTAATTAGAACAGAATTGTAAAATTCAAAGCTAGCGTGCCTATTTATAATTGTTATGTGCATAATTCGTTGCATATTATATTCTGCGCATTTATCTCGGAATTAAAAAAAAAAAAAAATGAAGCTCCAAAATCTGGGGCTACTCCCTATATGGGAATAAAAAGGCGTTAGCTGAAAAAAAAAAAAAAAAACCTGGGGAGGGGGGGGATAAATACCTATTGCTTTTCTCTAACTCATATCTTTACGCAACTACATAAATAAGAAATTCGGTTTTTAAATGATATTTGAATATTTCACCAGCAATATTAAGCAACTGAACAAACAACAACAACAAAAACCTCCAACAAAATATTAGAATAGTTTTATTGAAGAACATAACAACTATTACCTTAATCTAGATGTATAGCCTTCTCGTAAAACTCTGAAAGTGTTGATGCACTTGCACACTCAACTGTTAAGGAATTATCAAATTCAGTGGCGGTATACTTTTAGTACAGGAAGAATCACGTGATGGATGATTCTTAGAGAGTCTACACGTGACTCTGACAGAGGTAACTAATACTTGCTTTGTTGATAACGTTATCGTTTGACTAATGATATTGCAGAACACGAGTGATTTGTTTATCGCTATGTAACCGTTACGCAGGTAACTTGTTGCAAGTGGTCTAGCAATTGAGCTCGTTCACGCAGAAGGCTACCTGTAGTCGTCTACTATTTTGTGAAAGTCATAGTTCTAGCACAATATCAGTTTATTATTCATTAAATTTAAAAATAATTCAGTTTTGTAATTCCTACGGTAAATCCTACCAGCTTGCGCTAGCTGTTTCAGTGTAGGCTTAAAATTACTTTTGTTGTGGTGTTAGCCTGTTTTTTTCTTTTATTTTATTTTCTTTCTTTTTTTTTTCCCCCTTTGCCTTTGTAGCTTTTTGTCATTCCATTTGAAAAATGCTATCTAAAAGTAATGATAATATATGTTCCAAAAGAAGGGAAAATATAATAAAGTGTAATATTTTACAATGATTTAGAAATACTTTGATGAAGTACTAAATAAATTGATGAAATACTCTAATATTTTTTTAAATAATAATAGTAATTTATTGATTGCTAAAATATTTACACATACAATAGACATCTTGAGTGACATTGCAACTTATAATTTTACAGAATTCAGCTCTAAGTGCTGCATTTTCTACATTGATTTCAACGAAAAATTTTAATAGTATTTTTTTTTGCCTCTATATTATATATTTACAACACATGTTCTTCTAATATTAACAATAAAGATTATACAGAATAATAATAATAATAATAATTTCATTTTTTTAAATTAAAATAAATGAATAATTTATCGATCTCTCAAGTATTTACATATATACAGTGATCATCTTCAGTAACATTCAGTATATTATTTTACAAGGTTCAGCACTAAGTGCTACATATAATGAGATTTCAATAATAATGATGAAAACATAGTTTTTTTTGCTATTTTTTTAAAATAACAATCACAGTAATAATTTACAATTATATAGTTCAGAGTTACACAAGTTATATAATATTATATGTAGTTTATTATTTTTTTCCAAAGTTTGAGAAAGAGTGATTATACAACAGTATTTACACATATGCAATTAAAATATTATATTTCCTAATTCTCACAAATATACAATGTAATTCGTTATTTACATAATTTTTTAATAATGACGATTACGTGTAGATGAGTGAGGCATTTAATAATAATAATAATAATTATTATTATTATTATATTTTATAATTGCTGGAGACTACTCGTAATGCTAGAGCTTCGTATCTGCCTATAATCTCTGGTACTAAGGTATACCAGAGATTATAGGCTGATACGAAGAACATTTCAATCAAAATAACAATATAGTGACAATCGCATCTTATTATTTGTTTTTTTATTTAAAAAAAAAAAAAGGATATCCAGATATACACGTGTAGCGCAGAGCACTACGATCGATATTAATAACAACAACAACAACAACAACAATAATAATAATAATAATAATAATAATAATAATAATAATAATAATAATAATAATAATAATAAACTAGCTTTACAAGTAAGAGACACAACAGTTTGTAAAGGTAATGATTTAATAAATGAAGGATGGATAAATATGAGAAAATATATATCGTGTTTCCCCGAAAATAAGACCGGGTCTTATATTAATTTTTGCACCAAAAGACGCATTAGGGCTTATTTTAAGGGGATGTCTTTTTTTTTTTTCATGTACAACAATCTATATTTATTCATCTACAAAAATATACATTTATTCAAATACAGTCATTTCATCTTCTTCTGGAACATCGTCATACTCCCCAAACCCGGAATTCCGGCCTGAATTTCTTGCGAACCATTTCCTGTAGAACCATTGGCCACAATCTCTTGTCCAGCAATAGAGCACTCCTTAAATGAGTACTTCTTGTCCATGTACCTGCTCGTAGTGCATTGGCAACACAGCTGTCAATGATTTTATCCCATGAATTCTACACACAAGTCACGACCTCTTGCAGGCTAGGCTTCAGAAAGTTTGCACGCTGATTTCTCTCCATTCTATTTTCAATGTAATCATTGATTTCCATGCACAAATGGTCATTGAATGGCTTGTTTATTGCAATATCAAGAGTCTGGAGATAAGTAGTCATTCCTGCTGGAATCATTATTTGATCTATTCTTCTCTCTGCAACGAAATTCTTCATGTCTTTAGCGCGGTGAGTGCTGGCTGAATCCAGCACTCACCGCGATGTGTGTTCAAAGTGTCTGCCAGTGGAGGGAATGTAGATTGACGAGGCACCCTCGTCAATCTACCTCGTCAATCGACGAGAGGTAAACGCTTGTTTACATAGGCCTTAACCTCTCGTCCAAAGGCGACCGCTTGGATATTCTCTTCATTTTAAGATATTAATGTCAATAATATTATTTATTTATATTTAATTATATATTAATATTATTTTATAATTCAATACGTCCGTCGTGTGTTGCAACGGACGTACTAAATGCGTCCGTCTGGCTGACGATCTTAACTGGGGCTTATTTTTGGGGTAGGGCTTATATTGCGAGCATCCTGAAAAATCATACTAGGGCTTATTTTCGGGTTAGGTCTTATTTTCGGGGAAATACGGTAAAACAAACCGAAGTTCTTGGATATATATAAAAGAATAGCTGCTTTTGAGATGTGATGTTACGGGGGACTGTTGAGGATCTCATATACTGAAAGGTGGGCAAATGGATAGGGTGCTAAAAAAGTTATTGATCAAAGAAAGTTGAAATACTTTGGGCATATTTGGGTGTTTCTGGAAGCAGGTATTGGTAATAATTAATATGTTAGCATGGGCAAATCACAACAGTATTTCACCACAGGTGTTATGTTCACTCAGACCAAAGATGCCACACTCTGGTCTAACTCTCATACTCTTTCCCATTTTTGCATTTAAGTTCCCCAAGTAAGGTATGTCTCTCCTTGGTAGGCAGTCGAAAACAGTCTGTGTGTTTTCATGGAATTCTTCACTCTCTTCATCAGGCCTATCCATGTGGGGCGCATAAACTACGTCGATTAATACCAGTAAGCTGAGCCTAAGTCTAATAGAAAGTATCCATCACAAACGGGTTATAACCAAGAAAGCTTCGTGCCTGAGCCGTCTTCAGTATCACAGCTACCCCATGATTCTTTAAGTCACCTTCTTCGTAAACAACTAGCTTACCATCCTGTCTTCTGAAGTGACCTCCATTCCATGTGGTCTTTGTTATTCCCAGGATGTCAGTTTTATATTTCTTTACAGACAATCTCAAGAGAGACAATCTGAAGACTCAGACAGTCCATGTGTCTATGAAAAATCCCTCTAAGATTAATCCTATACCTTCTGTGTTTCTCATTCATAATATCACTGACTTTTGTTGGAGACTGTAATGAACTTCTCGAACAGGATCCTCTGGCTAAACCCTGAATACGGCTCTGATTATTCTATGCGACAACCAATATAGCATGAGATATATTATAAGGCACATAATGGCATTTTAGAGTGAAGTCGCTGTAAGAAGAAAGTAGTAGGGATGCAAAGGCCCTTTCCACATATCTCGGAAGTATTGTTCCTCAATTCATCCCACTTTGGCCAGGTGGGTTAGGACTTCCGCCTACTAGGTTAGGCAGACTCACACTGCATAAGGTGAAATGTAATAGCAAAACAGGAAAGATTCACCCCTGGCCCTCAAATACTCTAATAGCATTGGGGGAAGGAGCAAGAAGAAAATAAAGAAGGAAAGAAAAAAGGAGAAGAATGAGTCTACAGATAATATAACAGATGTATATTATATGAAGTAAGGCAATGGTACAGCATCAAGTACCTCGGATTTGCCGAAAGTGAGCCCTTGAGTGTAATACAATATATTGTATATAATATATAATATATTGTTGTAATATTTTAAATAAAATACTTGGCACTAGATAGTTTGTTATTAGAGAAACAGGCTGGATTTAAGAATAGTGGAAGTTGCACTGATGATCTACTTATGCTTAAACAAATCATAGGGGGGAAAAGAAAATAGGAATTTAATTTACAGACCCAGTTAACATTTATTATGATTAGGAAAATACTTTGAAATAGCATTAAGATCTTACATAAGAATACCATCGCAATGAATTAATGAATGCATAGCAATAGAAATAAATGTGTGTGTGTGTGTGTGTGTGTGTGTGTGTGTGTGTGTGTGTGTGTGTGTGTGTGTGTGTGTGTGTGTGTGTGTGTGTGTGTGTGTGTGTGTGTGTGTGTGTGTGTGTGTGTGTGTGTGTGTGTGTGTGCAGGACTCGACAAATTATGGAAACCTAGTCTTCACCCAAAAACATTTGCTCGTCTAAGACTATTTTCTTAATGATGTATTCCAATAAGTCAATAGAAGTTTCCCACTCCCGTCTGCAACTACTGGTCAGCTAGCGAAATCTACTCGCCAAGGGCGAGAGTATTTGTCATATGTTCACATACAAATTAGATCATTTCTCTCTTGAATCTTTAAGGATTCATCATTCTTAGTAGGCAGTGCCGCCTCTAGCGATCCTGGGGCACCGATGCAATTTTAAGCGCTCCTTACTTTGTTTAAAATCTAGTTAAAATTTAAAGGTTAAAAAAATCAAAACACAGCAAAAATCACAAAACATACAAACATGAACATAGACTAGAATTACAGATACATAAGCTGCCCATTACTGGCTATGAGCAATTATAACTAGAGATGTACAAACTAGCAAAATTGCACAATGACAAGGATCATTTAATTTTTAATGGAAAAGAAATATAATAAAAAAAAATTAAATTATATAAAAGTTTCCTTCTGTAGGTTTTATGGAAGCAAATTCATCCAAAATTTCATTTGTTTCTAGTTTCTCGCAGATATTACCTTCCGTTGCGATCACTGACAGCCAAACCAGTCTTTCTTGTGAATTACTAGATCTTAGATATGTTTTAATTAGTTTCAGTCTTGAAAATGATCGTTCGCCACCTGCTACGGAAACTGGAAGTGTCAAAAATATTCGAAGAGAAATTGTTAAATGAATAAAGACGCTTTCTAAATCATGCGAATATATTATAATTCTTTCAGTGGGCCTAAACTCTCACTATCCTGTATGGTGTCTTTAAAAATTTGTATTTCATTATATAATTCGGTGGCACAAATATCCTTTTCTTCACCATCAGTCAGCGCAACTTGTAAATCATCACAGTGTTTTCTTAAACTGTCCTCACCCATATTATAAATTTCCTTGAAACTGGATAAAAATTGAAATATGAAATAAGTGACATGATAGATAGGGTTTAAAGTCCTCGCATACTCCCTATAAGAGAATAAAAGGCGTTAGATTATTATTATTATTATTATTATTATTATTATTATTATTATTATTATTATTATTATTATTATTATTATTATTATTATTATTATTATTATTTCAGGATTGTCCGAGACTACCTGGCAGCGAAAATCAAACAAGAATCGTGACGAGTGGAAGTGTCCCCATTGCAGAGATAACAAAGGAACGTCGCCTTCGACCGCAGGCGGAAAACAGCCAACGCAGAAAACAACCGCAGGCAGTAAACAGCTATCAACAACAGAGGGAATTAAAAACAAAGAAAACAACAACGGAAACCCAGGTGAGCCATCTTTAAATGCATTACTTGAAAATAGATTACAAAACCTAAAAGACTGTTTAATCGATTTTGTTGGAGAACTATTTAAAAAACATACCGCACAAATTACAGAAAAATTTAACCAATACGAGGCATTTATTAAATTTAATAATAACTCGATAGAAGATATGTTACAGACCGTTAGAGAAATTAAAAACTGCGTCAAAGAGCTAACTGAAAGACAGCATAATTTAATTAAAGAGACAACGGACCTACGGCAAGAACTAAACTCTCTAAAGCAACAGTACGAGCTCTCAAACCAACAGCAGCACAAAAATGACCTCCTCATAAATGGTCTCCCAGAAATAGCTACGGAACCTCTAAGAGACACTGTAATACAACTAAGCCAAAAAATCGGCTCCCCCCATTGAACCAAGAGACATCCAGTCAGTGCATCGGTTACCACAAAAAAGGAAAAGAGAAAATAATACCCGTCCTTCTCCCGTCGTAGTGCGACTCACCAACAGCATAACAAAAACTACACTTTTAAAAGCTAGCAGGATTAAAAATCCAGTAGTAAAGGATCTGAAAGGAGACCATGACAACACCCCAATATACTTGTCTGAATACCTTACTCCACACTATCAGAAAATATTCTACCAAGCAAGGAAAGTAAAAACAGAAAACAATTACCAGTTTATATGGATAAGAGACAGCAAAATATTCCTTAGAAAGACACAAGACTCAAAACCAATCGAAATAAAATCCGTAGATGACCTCAACAGGCGGTCACATTGAAAGGAATATTGACAACTCGTAAAGAAGGACCAGCACCCCAACCAACATGAATGCACACCATCAAGCAGACGTAATCACCCCGGAACATGATAATTGCCACATTCTGAAATCAATATCAGAATGGAAACAACTGACAATCCCCAAAAAAGGACTATCTATTCTCCACATCAACATCAGAAGCATTGAAAAATACTGGCTGACCCTGCAAGCTTATCTGAAGGAAGATATAGACGAAATAGACATTTTAATACTGACTGAAGTATCTACGACAAACGAAGAGGCTTCCTCCTACCAAATGCCACACTTCCAACAACACAAACACTGCAGACAAACAAAACGAGGCGGTGGTATAATAATATTTACCAAACATAAACTAGAAATAACAGAAATAAACTATAAATTAGAATACGCAGAAAACATATGCATCGAAATTAAAAACATCAAACAAGAAAACTCCCTGATATTAAACGCAATATACAGACCACCCAACTTAAGCACCACAAAATTCCTAGAAGAACTAAACAGATGGCTTTCAGCCACGAAAGTTGGCACCTCAAAATACTTGATAATAATAGGAGACATTAATATAAACATTAGGAACATAAATAACAACACAGAACAATACCTAGACCTATTATCGGCATATAACATAACCTCATCCATACAGTCGTATACACGAGAAGAGATAATCGGAAACACAACAACCTCAACCTGCATTGATCATATAAATATAAGGGCCCCTCCAAACAGCCACACAGCAGCCGTCATAACATGCAAACTAGCAGACCATTATTTCACAGCATTGCAGTTATACACTGAACCAGAACCCATAAAAATCACTGAGACTACAAAACAGTATCATAGCATTGTAAACGAAGCAATAGTGAACGATGAAATCAGAAAAACAGACTGGATGCAGATAGCATCTTTAGACTCTGCTGAAGCTGTATATAATAATCTTAAACTTGCATTTAACAAAATATACAACAAAGCATTAACAAAAATAAAAATACGCCCCCAAACGAAACAAAATCCATGGATAACAGACAACATACTAAGAGACATACAAAGATAAGATGCCCTATGGAAACAACATAAGAAGTCACCGAACAATATCGCTTTAAACGCTGAATACAAAAGAAAACGGAATCTCCTAACAACCCAGATTCGAACGGCAAAAAGAAACTATTACAGCAACAAATTAACAACAGCACAGAATGACATAAAGGAAACCTGGCACCTGATTAATGAAATGCTGGACAATATACACAGAACCACTGCCACAGAAACAATAAAACACAGCTTTGCCTGCGACCCCAAATCCCTTAAACAGTTGGCAAACAACTTTAATCAGCACTTCGTGAACTCTGTCCAAAAGCTACAAGAAACAACCTTTCCTCACACATACGAACATTCTCCACTAGGTCCACGAGCAACCCAGTCGATGTGTTCCCCACAGTAACAAAAGAAGAACTATCACTGGCAATTCAACAAATTAATCCTAACAAAGGACCGGGGATAGACGGAATCAGACCAAAAGACATCAAGAAACACTCAACCGACCTACTTCCAGTTATACAAAAACTGTTAAATAAAATCTTCGAAACGGGACACATACCTGAAACACTAAAGACTGCACTAATCACACCCATACACAAACAGGGAAAAAGAAACATAATAAGTAATTACAGACCTATCGCCATGCTGCCTGTAATCAACCAAATCATGGAGCACATTGTACATCAGAAACTCTCCACATACGTTGAAAAATTTCAAATCATACCCAAAACACAATATGGCTTTCAAAAAAATAAAGGAACAGCAACACTCCTGGAAGACTTCACAGATCTAATAAACGCTGCATTGGATAAAAACAGAATAACATTAGTGGTATTCATTGACCTAACAAAAGCATTTGACACACTAACACATAAAACCTTGTTAACGAAACTTACCCATATCGGAATTGGAGGGCGTCTACTCCAGTGGTTTAAAGCATACACGAAAAACAGAAAGCACATCACATGTATAGGATTAGCACACAGCAAAGAGGTACATGTAACCTGTGGAGTACCGCAAGGAGCTGTCCTATCTCCCATTCTATTTAACATATACACACACGACATAAGCCAACTCCCCCTAAAAAGTAAAATCTTCCAGTATGCAGACGACACTGCCATAGTATCCATTCACAACACTGCAAAAATCGCTTACAAAAATATGCAACACGACATCAATCAAATCACTAACTGATTAACCGAAAACGGCATATATATAAACCCTGGAAAAACAAAGCTAATGATATTCAAAAACCCCCATACCCTGCCCACAGAAACTAAATATCTCAGTATCAAACATTCATCCTCCTATACACAAAGTGCAGAATCTAAAATCACAACCATCACACAGGTGAAAACAACACGCTACCTTGGACTTCACTTCGATGCAGATCAAAGTTGGAATAGTCATACAAACTACCTACATACCAAGCTTAGGATAACAGCAAGCAAACTATACAGATTAAAAGACATTGCCCCAACCCACATAAAAATACTAATCTATAAAGCATTATGTGAAAACATTTTAAGATATGCAATCACATCATACGCATTCTGCACAGACTACAGACTTAACAGGCTACAATGGTTGCAAGATAAAATGATAAAACTGATATTCTGGGAACAACCCACTCTTATGCAGGAAGCATGGACAAAACACAAAATATTTAAGGTGAAACACTTATGCCACTACACAGTCATGTTAAAACACTACTACAGCCCAACATATAGAGTAACCAGAACAACATATCAAATAACAAGACCACAGTCAACAAACTACATAACATATAAGTACAACAATCATCACAGCAAAGCCACCCGAAACTTCTATGTACCTGACATGATAAACAAACTGCCGTTCGACAACAGAAACCTAGTAACATACAGAGAGCTGAAACAGGCACTATATAAATATTATAGCGAGAATGAAAATTAGAGCAATTCCTGTTTCTCTCTCCCCCACCACACATACACACACACACAAACCACGACAACCTCCCCTCTCAAAAAACTACCACTACAAGAACACAAAGAAACAAACACACCATGTCTAAATCCAACCCTATTTGCACAAAAAAAAAAAAAAAGTTAAACTGTAATAGCAGTCAAAGTCTTTCAAACAAGTACCAACAAACAGTAAAATCAACACCTGGCTTGTGACCACTATAGGAACACAACCATGAAATCACCACCCTCTGTCATCTATTATCTTCCTCAGATAAGCTCTGCTAAGCTTCGAGGAAGAAAATTACTAGCTTGCAAGTATCTGTTATACACACTTGTAATGCGTTATAAATATTATATACATATAATTACTACAGCAACTATGTATGCAATTCATCTGAGACATAAAAAAAAAAAAAAAAAAAAATTCTGTATAATCCTTATTGTAAATACTGTAAATATTATTATTGTATGTAACTTATACTGAGACATAATAAAATGTAAAAAAAAAAAAAAAATTATTATTATTATTATTGAATTGTGTGTGTATGCTGCATTACTGCATTGTATCGTGAATTGTGTGCACATTCGTGCCAATCCATATTTAGCTAGTTTAAAAAAATGTATATTCATAATTATAAAATGTACTCTGCATTTTGTATATCGAATTTTCGTACTGTACAGAAAAGATAATATGGTTTTCATTGTGTGTGTGCAGATACTCTGTGTGACAGTAAACCTTACCAATTTTCATTGTAAAAACAAATAAGTCGTTTATAAAAATAAAAAAAAATAAAAAAATTAATATTGTTATTATTATTATTATTATTATTATTATATTCTAAATTCAAAACTTCTGTATAAACCTTATTGTAAATATTGTAAATATTATTATTGTATGTAATTTATACTGAGACATAATAAAATGTTTAAAAAAAATTATTATTATTATTATTATTATTATTATTATTATTATTATTATTATTATTATTATTATTATTATAACACAAATATATATAACACAAAGCCAACAACAAACGATGTATTTTCCACCATAACAAAACAGGAACTGAAAGAAGCACTCCTAACACTAAAACTAAAGACCACTCCAGGAATAGACAAAATAAGACTCACAGACCTTATAACACACTTTGAACAAATAAATCCAATACTTTTGAAACTCGTGAACATAATATTCGACACAGGCATTATTCCACAACAACTAAAAACTGCAGTAATTACGCCAATATACAAACACGGCAAAAGAAACGATACTCAGAACTACAGACCAATAGCTACACTACCAGTCATCTCAAAAATTCTAGAAAAAATGACACACACCAGACTACAGAACTATTTACAGAAGTACAACATCATCTCACAAAACCAATACGGCTTTCAGAAAACAAAAAGCACCATTACTTTATTAGAAGACATCGCCGACACAATAAACAAAGCTCTCGACAAAAACAAGTACGCCGTCCTTATACTGTTGGACCTAACCAAAGCATTTGACACACTTGAACATGACATACTACTCACCAAACTATACTCAATAGGTATAAGAGGAACACTGCATACATGGTTCAAGAACTACCTCTCAAACAGAACACAAGTAACAAAAATAGGTACATGTCACAGTCGGATATTACAAGTAAAACACGGTGTACCTCAAGGTGCCATATTATCACCCACTCTATTCAACATATACATTAACGATGTTCATAACATATCCATAAGAAGTCAAATATTTCAATACGCAGATGACACTGCACTACTAGCAATCCACACAGACATTAACACAGCTCTCTGCAAAGCACAAGACCTAAACGAAATCACAACATACTTCCACCAAAACGCAATTCTAATCAGCGGCACCAAAACACAGATGTTGATAATACACAACCCAAGAATCATACGCCCCGCATCACTATCGATACATTGTCACACATACCGCTGCATTAACAACAAAAATACCTGCCAATGTTCCGAAATCAAACCTGTAACACACGCAAAATACCTCGGTCTCTATATAGATTCCCACCTTAAATGGACAAACCATATAGAATACCTACACACCAAACTCCGGATCATCGCAGCAAAACTCTTCCAAGTTAAAGACATTATTCCACCCAACATAAAAAAACTCCTATATCACGGTATCTGCGAATCCCTACTCAGATACGGAATAACAGTCTATACAAATACATCAAACAGCCACCTAACAAAATTAGAAACATTACACAGGAAAATCGTGTCAACAGTGACCTGGACACTTTACACGCAACAACCAATATCCGACAAGCACATGGCGATACACAGAATTCTGAGCATTAAAAACCTGAAACACTACATGACATTAACAAGGAATTACTTCAACATCACCTACCGAAACAACAGAGACACATATCGTATAACACGACCTACAACAACTCTCTACATCCCCACACCCTTCAACAACTCATACGGTTCTTTTGTGAGATCACATCAGATATCCACGTAACTCAACAACCTACCAAGAAAGTTAAAACACGTAGATAACTACAGAACATTAAAAACTCTGGAAAATATACCAACAAAGTTAAGAAACAATTAACACTAATATACACATCACAAATCACTAGCATCCAATGCCTACATCCCATACATAAACAGTAGCAACAACACAAATAGTGAAGGCTAAATCCCACTCTCTTCATAAAAGCTAACCCAAGCTTCGAAGTAGGTGGGATTAACTTGCCTCACTCATCTACAAGCTAGCCTTATAAGCAAATGCAGAAATTTGTATGTATAATCATTCTTTCTTAAACTTAAAAAAAAAAATAAATAAATAAAATAAAATAAAAATAAAATAAAAAAATAAAAAATTATACAAATAATTCTGTATAATCTTCATTGTTAATATCAGAAGAACATGTGTTGTAAATACATAATATAAAGGCAAAAAATTATTATTAAAAATTTTAATTGAAATCCAATGTAGGAATTGCAGCACTTAGTGCTGAACTCTGTAAAATTATAAGATGCAATGCCACACAAGATGTTTATTGTATGTATAAATATTTTAGCAATCAATAAAATATTTTAGTAATTTAAAAAAAAAATATTAAACTAACATGTCAAGAGATCAAACCTTTTAGCAAAAGAATTAATAATAGTATCCACATTTGGGAAAATGACAGTAAAAAAAAATCTTGAAAACGTATCTGTTCAAAAATTCCAAAAAAATATTTAAAAATAAAATATTTCTATTATAAATTCATATACAAAAAAGAAACTGTTGTTCTGATACAGAGCACAAAGTTTTAATGTCATTCCACCAAGACAGTTACACAAAAGGATACTCAATTAAAACTCTTAGGGATACTTCACCTCTGTATCACTGTTACTGAGCCTAAAAAGTACATTTAATCAAATAAATAGCAAGTTGACACTAAGGAATAAAAAAAATCCCGTAACTTCAAATAAAAAAAAAATCGCGAATATTTTATCAAATAAAATAAAATAAGTAAATAACGACACTAAATTGCTTTTTGCGTGACACGTCAAAAACTACAATATTATGCATGGCACACGACACTAATATCGTCTGCTTGCTTGCTTGAGGTGGTTTGAATAACGCCCATTAGTAAGTCGAATAAAAAATGCGTCCAAATAAACTGTCAACTTTAATTTTCGATTTTCTTAATTGAAATAAACTTCCAAATTGAAAGGTTCGTATTACAGTTATGTGTAATATTATAATTTTAAACAAATGAACAAACAAAACAAACAAATATCGCTTAGGAATCCACATAATTATATAATTAGCAAAATACAGTACGGAAAAAAAAACATTACTGAATAACTACAACGATATTTGTTATGGAGTAAACAGGTTTATTAACAAAGAAATATATATTTACTCATAATGATATGTACATCCACAATTATCGGTGAGCTACGAAACCTATCTTGAAAGACAGGTTTCGTAGCTCATGAAGGTTCTCTGTCATCTTAGAGAACAGGGGTTGAGATATATGCTGGACATATCATGTAATTTTATCCCTTAGTTCATCAAGGTTTGAAGGAGGGTTATGATGGAATACCCATTCCTTGAACATGTCCACAAACGAAGGCATCAAGCGATGTGAGATCAAGAGAACGTGAAGGATAAGGAATTCTGTGAACCTCGAAATGCTTCCGGGAGAAATGTTCGGATAAATAGGCTGTAGAACCTCGTGATGCGTGACAGGTTGTTCCGCCCTGTTGGACGAAATATCGGCTTGTTCTGTTGGACGAAAAATACCTGTGGACGAAATGGAACCACCAACACATTCTTGGTGTAGTTTGCGCTATTCAAGGTCATCATTAAACCACCCTCTACAATGAAGTAGGGCTCAATTTTGCCATGGCCGGAAACCGCTCACCATGCGGTGACCTTCCCGTTGTGAAGAGGTTTCTCCAAGACAAATTCCGGTCTCAAGAAACCAAGAAACCTATAGGTTCCTCTGTTTGGAAATGCGCTTCGTCCGAGAACCATATATTATGGTGGAAGGATGGATCTTCATACACATTGGCCAGCATGGGTGTACAGTATTCTGCTGCGAAGCATAATACATTGCTGTTAAACACTGATCCACCCACCTGAATGACGTACGAAAAGGCAACCAGCTTAAGGATTCTCTGTAGCCACCGCCTCGGTATTCCAGGTTTTACCGCTGTTCGTGCGTTTCGGAGGTTGTAACACTTGCTCAAGCAAACGCCCGTGATTCTCATTTATGTTAGCGGTTCGCGGTCTCCCCGAATGCCTTTGCATTGTGGCAAAATGCTCCCGGTACGTCGGGACCGCTCGATTAAGGCATTGATGACACTAATGCTTGGGACACGCTTACAGAAACGACAAGTAAACTGCCCAGTTGCTCTACCAACTCCGTATGAACGAAAAATAATGCTTAACAATAAACGGCTTTTCTTCCAACGTCAACACCATGGCTGGAGCTAAATGTAATGGCGTAGATTCTACGCGTGCTCTTCTATTAATATGCATGCAGTCGAACGGCATATCTCATAGTGCTGGTCTATATGTCTGTATTCAGTGATATGCGTATACGCTGTGTTAATCAGACGCCTTATATATTTCTACAATAATCTTCTAGGAACAATTTTGTACTCTTCTTTTTCTCAGATGCAGAATAACAAACAACGAAGAATCATTCATCGTGTTTTCTGGTCAACTCTTTGACCAGAAAACACGAACCTTGCAGCAATCGTTTTTGACATCGTTTCTCAATTACTGACGAGGTAAGAAACATGACACAGTGTGTTAGGTCTTTCTAATACGTGTGTGTGTATGTATGTATGTACAAAGTTCAGTTTGTTTCTGCGAGAGGAAAAAAGCCGAGTTTCCTGCAAAAAATCCTGCTACCACCATCTGAGACTGGTTAACCCAGCCTTGGTTGAAAACGTCCTGAGAAATGTTTTGCCCTTCCTTGAAGGAATTTGAAGGAAGGAATCTGAATGGTCATCAGACTGATATTTATAGGAAAGCTTTCTATATCCTTTTATCATATGTAAAGTTATTTTTGGAGGAGTCAAAGGTGTAGTAAGTAGTGTCCTATTTGCAGATGTGTACTATTAAAACTCGGGTAATGGAATTTATAATAATCCTACCTAGTCCGTCGCATATATGTTGTCGCTTGGGAAATCTGTGGACATAATGGCCAGATAGACTAACTCTCTCTCTCCATACAGATAAATACAAATTACATATGAGTACAATCTATCTATCTCTCCCTTCCATCTGATTCAGACGGGTTGGGTCTCCTCCTAATGGGGGAGTCATGGCTAAATAATGCAGCCGGCACGCCACTCCTCTGCTGCATCCCTATTGGAAGTATTCATGGCTGTAGTCCGTGTGTGTTCGAGGGGCCAGTTTGCCTGCTTGCAGGATGAAAAAAACTCAACTAAACTGAGGGGAAAACCCTACTGCCCGCTCCCAAGACCGGCTAACTTGGCTATGGCAGATCTTTGAGCTCCTCACGTCTCCGACGGGAATCGAACCTACGACACTCCTTGGTATATGGTTGCAAAGTCCACAGCCACTAGGCTAAGCGTGGACAACAGTACAATACTAAACAAGAAAACAAGAGAGCGATAAAAATGAAGAATTCCGTTATAATGTCTTTATAATGTTCCATTATAATTATAGCTGCCGAAACATTTTTATTGTGGATTTTAATGCTAGCATTTTTTGACTGTAAGAGAAATAATTCTTTAACTAAAAAAATAAAGTTGGGGTGGGGGATTCTTTTATGATGATTTAGACACGATCTATGGAGAGTGTCTGAACAGGGATATTAAAATCGTTAGTGATTTGAATTTCCATCTTAGGCAAAGAGGATAAATACAAGCGAACATTGAAGAATATAGAGCTTCTATACTTAGTCAAATGAACAATGGGAGAACCAAATTGAAAAACTTCGTTTCCTGGCGAAATATGTTAATTGGTAATAGAATATTTAATCCTAAAGATATTCTTAAAATGAATCATAAAATTTGTCCAGTGTGATGGACGTGAGCTCCTTTAGGGAGATTGGCAAATCGAAAATGCCGGCCTTGTTGGTTGAGTGGTGAGCGTATCTGCTCTCCGACCAACAGGCTACGGGTTCGGATGTTTGTGACTGTCTTTAAGTGAGGGATGAATTTTATTGTTGGTGTGAGACCACCACGTCGCTTATTGGAGGACTGAAGTGGATTGAAAACGTTCCGTGTTTGATCTCTAGAGCACGGGTCAAAAATATGTCAAAAATACAAAAGTTAATAAAAGTCGCAAGATCTTTAGCCCACCCACGGTATTAATGTATTATAGCTTTATACAACCATTCGTAAGTGGAATTTAAAAAAAAAAAAAAAAGTTCCTTACGTGAGCACAATCGAATTAGCTCTTTCTTTTGCCGACCTAGAGTAATGGTGTAAAATTGTGTAACGTTCTGATAAAATAGTTCTTAGCGAAGAACTGTGCAAATAAATTTATTTGGGATAAATGACTTTATTTCCTAGAATTATACCAAAAATAAATAAATAAATAGTCCATAGAGTTTAAAGCCGGATCTGGCTTTCAAAAGTGTTCTTTATTGCATAATATTCCTATAAAGCAACAAATGACATTTCTGAGCGCATTTTTATTATTTTCCCTAATTTCTTTTATCATCAGCCACGCTTTTAACGAATGCCTAAAAATTTATCACTCGTATTTTCATAATGCTATATATATATATATATATATATATATATATATATATATATATATATATTTTTTTTTTTTTTTTTTTTTTGATTTAACACTTTATCTTTCAAAAGCAGTAATTCGCATTTATTCATAACTTATTTTAGATCTACTCTAGCTAATTTTACTAAACTGAATGTAGGTTGCAACAACTGATTTTAATTCTGCTCTGAATATGACCTTTAGTTATACAATGATGTCGCTACCCAAAAAAAATGACTATTATGAAAGGGCTATTTCCTGTTACTTGTTTCGTAAATGATGCCTGCGTAATCCAAAAGATAATATACATAAAGCAAGGATTGATTAACTGATTATAGGCTACTAACGTGAGAAAAACAAAATCTAATTGCGAACACTAAAATAAACTCTTTGTTCTCACAGATGAATTCTTTATTTGTTTATTTTTAATTTATTTTTTTAATTTTAAATTAAACTTAATTAATTTTTTATTCTTTATTTTTTGTACAATAAATTTTACTGTAAAATAAAAAAATCCACTAGTTGTTACGAAATTTTTAAGCAAAATGAATCATAAAATTTGTCCAGTGTGATGGACGTGAGCTCCTTTAGGGAGATTGGCAAATCGAAAATGCCGGCCTTGTTGGTTGAGTGGTGAGCGTATCTGCTCTCCGACCAACAGGCTACGGGTTCGGATGTTTGTGACTGTCTTTAAGTGAGGGATGAATTTTATTGTTGGTGTGAGACCACCACGTCGCTTATTGGAGGACTGAAGTGGATTGAAAACGTTCCGTGTTTGATCTCTAGAGCACGGGTCAAAAATATGTCAAAAATACAAAAGTTAATAAAAGTCGCAAGATCTTTAGCCCACCCACGGTATTAATGTATTATAGCTTTATACAACCATTCGTAAGTGGAATTTAAAAAAAAAAAAAAAAGTTCCTTACGTGAGCACAATCGAATTAGCTCTTTCTTTTGCCGACCTAGAGTAATGGTGTAAAATTGTGTAACGTTCTGATAAAATAGTTCTTAGCGAAGAACTGTGCAAATAAATTTATTTGGGATAAATGACTTTATTTCCTAGAATTATACCAAAAATAAATAAATAAATAGTCCATAGAGTTTAAAGCCGGATCTGGCTTTCAAAAGTGTTCTTTATTGCATAATATTCCTATAAAGCAACAAATGACATTTCTGAGCGCATTTTTATTATTTTCCCTAATTTCTTTTATCATCAGCCACGCTTTTAACGAATGCCTAAAAATTTATCACTCGTATTTTCATAATGCTATATATATATATATATATATATATATATATATATATATATATATATATTTTTTTTTTTTTTTTTTTTTGATTTAACACTTTATCTTTCAAAAGCAGTAATTCGCATTTATTCATAACTTATTTTAGATCTACTCTAGCTAATTTTACTAAACTGAATGTAGGTTGCAACAACTGATTTTAATTCTGCTCTGAATATGACCTTTAGTTATACAATGATGTCGCTACCCAAAAAAAATGACTATTATGAAAGGGCTATTTCCTGTTACTTGTTTCGTAAATGATGCCTGCGTAATCCAAAAGATAATATACATAAAGCAAGGATTGATTAACTGATTATAGGCTACTAACGTGAGAAAAACAAAATCTAATTGCGAACACTAAAATAAACTCTTTGTTCTCACAGATGAATTCTTTATTTGTTTATTTTTAATTTATTTTTTTAATTTTAAATTAAACTTAATTAATTTTTTATTCTTTATTTTTTGTACAATAAATTTTACTGTAAAATAAAAAAATCCACTAGTTGTTACGAAATTTTTAAGCTTTTTTTTTTTTTTTAATTAATAAATGAAATGAGACACGAATATAAGAATTGGAAAGTGTAAAAAGAAATAATTGCCGCCGCTTTAAAAAAAAAATTCGCTGAAATGGTTTTGCTTTTTTATTTTAGCTCAGTATTGTTTTGTGCTATCAGAGTAGGAGCTAATTCTCCATGCTTACTATGCTTGCTGCGCAAACTCATTAATTGAGAAAGAAGTAATATTTATTTGTTAATAAATGCATGCATTTATAAGCATTCCATTTAAGCTTTTATTTTTGTAGACAGAAGACGTCTTAAGCTTGCGTGGCAATAATTGATCTTTGCGTTGTGTATCGAAGGCCGATGCTTGCTCGTCTAGTCAAAGCTACCTTGGCTTGCTCGGTTATGAGAGCTTCCAGATCCTCGCTGCAGCACTGTAATTTCATGCGCGCTCATAGCCATTTCCGCTCCATTCACGTCGTCTTAAACATGGGCCATACGTAGTCAATGTAGCTCTAGCCAGTGAGCTTCAGCCAGCCTTTACAGTGTGCGTGTTGCTTGGGAAAATTAAGTTACAGCCAACTTTTTTATGATGATGTTATTGACCAGTTCATAAAGAAGAACCACAGGGTAGAATTTGTATTCGAGTAGCTAAATTGAAAAGGATAGAATATCATTTGTAAAATAAATGTTGTATTTGTATGATTAAATGTACATAAATTTCTAAATATATAGTTTTAAATGGTCAGTAAGTCATTATTCCGCTAATCAGTCTTCAATCCGAATAAGCGTGAATTTCAAGACCAGCATTCGCCCCTGATTCAGAGTGTTATCAAACAGTCTGCAGACTTTTTGTTTGTGATATGACCAGATGGGATATAATATATGTCATATCACATCTCGTCCAGATGACCTTGCCTTTTACGAAGTACTTCCCTTCTATGCGAAAAATATTGTTGTTGCTGTTGTACGGGAACCTTCGTAGAATCGGAAGACTCCTCGTGAGATCCCCAAACTATCCACAGGATATTAATAGTATCTAGCCTCGAAACCGTTAACAGACGAAGCACTCACAACTGACTTTACAAAACCCATTCAATTCATTCATCGCTCTCCAAGCGACAAATCTAGTTCTTACATACCCTTACTAACCACACTCTTACTGAATTTCCAGAGATGATCTTTTATTCTGCCTACGCTAGGCCGAGTGCTGAAACTAAGACTGCCACATCTTACTTAATAGAGACTCGAAGTGGCTTGAAAAAGTATCATATTTATCATCTAAGTAGGGTTTTTGGATTATCCATCGATGCTATTAATGAGTACTATTTGTGTGTGATTCTCATAAATAAATAAATTCAACTGCCACACAAAGATTATCGAAGTAACTTCCTGAACTTCCAAAGAAGTAACATGTAATTATAATCCAATCCAAAAGAGAAAATTTTTATTTGAAGAATATTAATACATTTATAAATCGCATGTCTAGTTTTAGTGGAAATGGCGTGTGCCACCCACGGCACTAGACCGCCTAAAGAAAGAGCGTCGTAAGTTCAATTCTAGAGGAAACTGAACTTTTTTTTTTTTCTACCGGTTCCCGAGTTAGTTGATCTCTGACATGGGCAAGCAGGGTGCTTTTTATCTCGGAAACTCCGATTTTTCGTCTCCCGTAAACTAAAGAATATTGACCGTAGAACCCACACTATTTTCAAACAGTGAAATTCAAACAGTAATATTGTTAGGATTACAGACCACGAGATGGCGGCACTTATCACCCCCTCTTTTCACTGCATGCTATGTATAATTAGTGATAGTCATGGAGAGTAATACTAGCAGAGATTAAACTGTCACCTCGATCTCTAAAACATTAGTGCAAAAACAGGTCTCCTACACCCCACAGCAAATAAAAGGCGTTAGCTGAGTTTTTAATACATTTATTTCTCATAATGCATTAAAAGAATACAAATAAACATTTTTATAATTGTATATGATAAAAAAAATTATTCCCAAACCAATCATATTTCAAAAGTTATTTCACACTATGAACTTAAGAAGGCCTATTACTAAGTTTAGGTATTAGAGTTTCTATTCAAAAATAAATAAATAGAAATAAAAAATAACAATAATAACTACATTGTGATCTAGTTTTTGTCATAAAAATATAGGATTATTTTTAAAAGTGGAAGCTCAATCTGAAAATACACAGTTAATTACTACAGTTCAGTTCGCTGACCGCTTGAATGAGGAAGCTTACGATTCAGTGAGCAGGTGAAATCACGATCACCTACTTATTAAAGTTAAGAAACTGCATGAAAAAATTGAAGCTTATACAGCATTTTTGCATATTTACATGTAAATTAGTAAATAAAGTATTTTGTTATTATAAAAGTATGAAAGAACCACTAAGGGTGAAAAACACTGTAAATTTAAATGTTTGAAAAAAGAGATATTCACCGAGAAAAATTATATATTTTTAATTCATTATGTGCACGAATTAATCAACCATCCACTAAGTCACTAAGAGTACTTTTGTTTGTTTATAATGTGTTCTCTGGTGGAATATCTCTGTGTAAGAAGAATGAGGCGAACATCCTTTACAGTTTAATTGGGAAAGTATTGGTCGTAGGTCATTTTGTCCTGCTGTCCAGAAAGATACAAGTTTTTTCAGCAGCTTTTTCTTTAGTCGCCGACTAAAGGAACTTATTCTAAGTCTTTTTTCCACCGGTTCCCAAGTTAGTCGATCTCTGGCATGGACAATTATGGTTTTTCTCCCGGAAACTCGGGTTTTTTATCCCGATAACTCAAGAAAATCGACCGAAAGTCAAGAAAATTTGTGTTAGAGTTCAAGAGATGGTGGCAGTTGTTGAGTCGTATCTTTACTGCTTAATTAGTGATAGCCTTGGGCCAACTATCTCTACTTGGCTACTAGTGGAGATTTTACTGCCCATTCAGTCTCCAGAAAAAGTTACATAGGGCTGAAAACGGCTTCGTCTATATACACCATCTGTCCAAAAAGAAACCGAACTTTTCGAAAATAGAAAAAACTAGTGCTGCCACCCGTTGTATCTTTTTGTTGTCGAAAGCGGCAACCTTCATTAGTGTTGTGTCAACAGAGGGTGTATATGGTAATAAAAAGGCGTTAGCTGATTTTTTGATTTTTTTTATTCTCGAACGCGCACACACATACACACACACACACAGAAAATAAATAATAAATAGGAAAAAGAGTAACATTGACATGCCCCATCAGTACTTTATTGGTCACAAAAACATGTGTATTTTCTTATTTCTAGTAAACGGCGCCGTTAGTTCAAGATTATACACATGCGCAGTGGCTCACTCAGAATTTAATCTTGGGGGGGGGTGAGATCATTTGCAGTAATCGCTAATTTATAAGTAGCATGAAAATAGAAGACACGACAACATAAATTAAAAAATACATTTTAATTAGGAAAAGTTTTTTGAAAATTTTCTAGTGTCCATTTCAAACAGTCTATTGTCTTTTCTTTCAGCAATTGCAATTTCATACTAGTAAGTTCCCTTATGTTGTTCATAAAATTATTTCACTATATTTCTCTCCTTCTCGTGTCTCCCAATCTTCCCTAACATAATTGCTGTTGCTGTGATTCATCTGCTCGCATAATATGCTCATCTTTAACACCTGCTTAGTAGGCACAGCTTTCGAAGAGCATTCTGTTCTCTAAACTCTTCCGATTAGTCATACTTGCTGCTCATGAGCTTTTTAATTGTCTCAACAATTAGAATTATTTAAACATGAGTCTTTCCACGGATGATGTACGGATATGAAAGGGGATAATTTAAATGAATCAATTCGCTTTCTGTCTTTTTTAATTATCGCAATCCGTGAACATCATTGCTTATTCTGGACCCAAATAAATCCACTTCTATTTTGTTTCGCTTGTTTATAAATTCATCCATATTGTCAGAGGTCATAACTTTTATTTTACTGATATATATATAAGTCCAACTTTGCTTTTTCTCTGTCTGTATGTCTCTCTCTTTCTCTCCCTCCCTCATAAAAAACAAAATCAACCACTCCGATTATTCTTAGTTTTTGCATATGAACTATGTCATCTGCATATCTCAACTTATTTTATTTCTATTATCTCTCTTAATTCCTGCTGGATATTTATGTAAATCAGCCCTTCTCAAAACGTATTCACCATAAAAGTTAAACAGATATGGTGAAAATATCCACTCCATCCTCACCCCTTTCTCCACGTGAACATGGTGCGTATCTCCAAAAATTGTTTTTAATGAATCTTCTTGGTTGTCATATCGGTACTCTGCTTAAGAGAATTAGATGATCGGATATTCCCACAATTCATAATCAACACAATCAAACGTTTTCTTGTAATCAATAAAACAGATTAATATTCCTTTGAAATTCTATACCTGTAAACTCTCCTAAAATCTTACTGTTTCCTTGACAATTCTCTATTCACGTATGGTTCGAGCCTTTTCTTTTTTCTTTGGATTACTTTCAGCACAACTTTACTTGCTTATCAAATGACAGCAACAGTTCTGTATTTCTATAATTCTGTAATGAATGCAGATGTTTTCCAATCTTTGGATCAGTGTATTTTCTTCAAATCTATTGACAGATTTCAGAAAATATATTCAATGCTTTTTTCGAGCACAGCTGTTTTCAACAAGTCCGTTGACACTTCATAAGTTCCTGGTGATTTTCCTTTCAGCAGGTGTTTTTTTACCCATATCATCTCACTTCTTATTATCACAGGTTGCTCAATGAATTCTCTCCTTTCGGACTTTCGTTCAGTATCAAAACTTTCTTACACAGTTCCTCTACATGCACTTTCTATATTTTTTTACTTCTTTTTTTTTTCCTCCACCGAACTTTTCCCCGAATCACTTTTCAGGAAATTTAGAAAATCTACAATCAGCAGTCTGTCAATTTCTTTGTTCCCCTAAAGTTTCATTCTTTCTTATACCATTTGAACAGTGCTTCTGGCCATTTACAATATTTCTTTAAAATTAATTTAATCATATTCTTGTTTCTTCTTAGTCTTTGATTACAGTTTTACTTGATAGTCATAATTCATGAAGGGTGTCACATTCAGCACCAGGTATCGCTTTTGTTGATTTGTTTAGGACAACATTGTCCTAAACAGTATTCTTTAGGATATATTCATATTGAACTGCTCAATTATTCCTAAGTTGTTTTCATTTTCTACTATTCTGAGTGTATTCTTACCCAAATAAATAAGCTACCATTGGATTTTTGTTATCTAGATAGACTTAATTTATTATTATTATTTATTATGAAGCTGGAGTGGTGAAAAAAGATGGCGGATTTGAGTGGTGAATTGTATTATGGCGATTATGAATTTGTGAGTGAATTTGAAGAACGACGGTACATTGCGCCCTTCGATTGGAATAGGCCTAAGTTCGATTCTCGTCGTGACGGGAGGAATCTTTATGTGGACGTTTTCAATCGAAGGTGAGTTAGCGGATCTCATACGGAGGTTGCAGGGTTTTTCTCCCGGAAACTCGGGTTTTTCATCCCGCGTACAGACAAATCGGCCCTTCAGAATATACGCAATTTACAGACAAAAAATACTAGTTATGGTGGTGATGTTGGGCGGTAGATGGCATTGATGGAGATGATTGGTAGTAGAGGTTCGGTGTAGTGGTGGAGACAGCTGTATAGTGGGTGTTCTCCAGCGATAGTGTTCAGACTCCTTGGAGGTGTCACGAATTATTATTATTATTATTATTATTACAACATGATAATTTCAATCTGTATAAGAAAATCAACGAAATTTCCGGAAAACTGAGGAAAAATCAAATAGTGTCTCTAAGAGACGAAAATGGAAAAATAGTTCTAGAAGAAGAGAATAAAGCACAGATTTGGATAAAATATGTAACAGAACTTTTCAATGATACTAGACAGAAGCCTATAAATATAAAAGATAACATTCAAGGACCAGCAATCATGAAATGCGAAATAGAGAATGCTATACAAACATAAAACAGGAAAAGCCAGTGGACCAGATGGTGTGCAAACAGAATTTTTAAAATTAATCGAACCAGATAACATCAAACTTCTTGAAACACTATTTAATAAAATATATGAAAGTGATGAATTTCCATCAGATTGGCTCAAATCTACATTTATCACTATCCCAAAGCGAATTCCTGTGGTGACTTCAGACTTATTAGTCTAATGAGCCAAACATTAAAAATATTTTTGAAAGTAATTCAGAATCGCATTTATAGAAAAAGTGAAGAAACTCTAAGTGAAACACAATTCGGCTTTCGGAATGGTTTTGGTACTAGAGAGGCCCTTTTCTGTACCCAAATATTGATACAAAAATGCATAGAAAAACAGAAATCTGTCTTTATGTGTTTCATAGATTTTGAAAAAGCATTCGACAAAGTCAGACATACGAACTTAATAGAAATCCTTCAACAAATAAGGCTAGACGAACAAGACATAAGACTAATAACAAATCTGTATTGGAATCAGTCAGCTACCGTTCAATTAGACAACATTACCACCAGTGATATTAACATCAAAAGAGGAGTGAGACAAGGATGTGTGCTCTCACCACTCCTGTTCAACATATATGCAGAGGTAATCTTTAAAAAAGCATTGGAAGAATGTCCAGAGGGAATCACAATAAATGGAAAGATTGTTAACAACCAACGATATGCAGATGACACCGTGCTAATTGCAGATAACATTATGGATCTCCAAAAACTCGTTGACAGAGTATACATAGAAAGCCAAAGAATGGGAATAAATATAAACATCAACAAGACAAAATACATGATCATCAGCAAACATCCAGCCTCATCAATGAAACTGACACTCAATGGGAAAAATATTGATCAAGTGTCAAGATATAAATATCTTGGTTGCTGGCTTAATGAACGGTGGGATCCAGAAATAGATATAAAGACAAGGATTGAAGTTGCACGGCAGTCCTTCATGAAAATGAGAACACTATTCTGCAATAAAGACCTAAACATGGAAGTCAGATGCCGAATGCTGAAATGTTACGTGTGGTCTATTCTGCTCTATGGAGTTGAAACATGGACATTGAAGGCGACAACCATCAAGAAAATCGAAGCCTTTGAGATGTGGCTATACAGAAGAATGCTAAAGATATCATGGACAGAAAAAATTACCAATGAAGATGTCTTAAAATCCATTGGCAAAGCTAAACATCTTGTACAAATAATCAAGAAACGAAAAACATCATATCTTGGACACATCATGAGAAACAGCAAATACCAACTTCTACAAACTATTTTGGTAGGAAGAATTGATGGCAAAGGAACTAGAGGAAGAAAAAGAATATCATGGTTTGACAACATCAAGACGTGGACAGGAAAGAGCAGTGCACAACTGCTCAGATTAGCACAAGAGCGCAGTTTGTTCGCCAAGATGGTCGCTGACCTTCGATAGAAGATAGCACAATAAGAAGATTTGTTTAAGTTAAGGGATATTACATCCCATATAGTTTCTTAGCCGAATAAGAAACTCAAAGAGTTTCATACCGAATATAGTAGAAACTATATAAAGTTCGGCGATTCCAAGCGTAAGCAAATACCTGGATACTGCAGCACTGATCCCAAAGGGTAGTGCAAGCTGGGGCAACTCGTGGTAGAAGTGGAGCAAGCTCCGATCACTATTCTTGATATTTGCCCATAATGTGAACTTAGCTCCTAGGAACTGTATTTTTGTTCACATTATGAGAGAAGGGCACTACCCAGACCGGTTTCGACCTTTATTGAGGTCTCATCAGTGAGTAGCCAGACCTAGAAGAAGATTATTATTATTAGGAAATTACAGGGAAGAGGGCGCTGTGTAAGTATACAAGAGAACGCAAGCTAATATCGCAGTTCCCGTTTTTAATTTATAAGTCTTACACGGTAAATCTACGTGTCACGCTGAATACAGAGATGCATAATTCATCGAAATCGGCTAAGTAGAATACAAATTTTATATACTGAAAGTCTTAGACAAAGTGGACTGTAGTCACCAACGATCGAAGAAAAAAGGACATCACCATTATGTGAAAGTACTTATATGCTGATATGCACACATGTATGTAATGTAAATAACTAGGTATGAGTAATCGCATGTAAAGGGGAACGATTCCAAGTAACTATAGCCGTTAATAATAATAATAATAATAATAATAATAATAATAATAATAATAATAATAATAATAATACGGTCGCCTCCATGGAGTCCGAAGACTTATCGTGAGAGACCCTTGAGCCGATCAACAGACAAAGCACTCACAACTGACTGGCAATCCATTCCATTCATCCACAGCTGGTAAATATTAAACCGATAAATTGTTATGCCTAATGCTAACAAAATATATTTTTTTAAGTCGGCTTGCAAGAATAGCTTAATTGACGCTAGTTCGCGACTACCGTCTGTGATGCGAACTACGTAAATGTCCTTCGATTTTTATTCCATTGCGGAAGTACAGGAACTGTTTCTGTATACATTATCTTTCAGCTCATCCTTAACGGATAACCCACTCGGGAGGGGGGGGGGGTTTGTGAGTAACTGTAGAGAGAACAATGTTGGGTCACAAGGAAGTCAAAACGTTTTCTTAGAAAAAATGTTATAGAGAAAGTGCTCCTTCTAGCCAATGTTACTAGACGTCATCAATGCAATTTTTCAGGTTAGAAATGTCACGCATAAACATATTCTGTTTAGCGTACTATAATATTTGAAAAATTGCTGAGTACAGAGAGAATTTAATTTAATTCTGTTAATTCGATAATTATTTAAGTTATTAAAAAAAGGAATATCTTAATGAAATTTTAAAGTCGAATCTTCCTATGCGTGTATTTATTATTTTAAAAAAAATTGCGACATTAAGAGGAAAGAGTGAAGCGCTGTGACACTCTATGATAGAAATGTTTAAAATCACGAATGTCTACCAATGTTTAGACATAACTAGATCATATATGTAGCCTTTAAGAGGGGTAGCCATATGCCAACAAATAATAATCTTCTTCTTCTTCTTCTTCTGCGGCTTCTCCCACTTAAGAGGGGTTACTGTTGATAATGAGTCTCCTCCACACTTCCCTGTCTTGGGCTGTCACCACATCCAAGTTCTTCATCCTCAAGTCCTCTTCTACCAGCTCCCTCCATCTCTTCTTTGGCCGCCCACGCTTCCGCCTTCCTTGCACATCCATCTGCATGACCCTTCTTCCCACATATTCGTCCCCCTCCTCATCACATGACCAAACCATCTCGACCTTGCCTCCTGTATTTTCGCTCCTAAGTTCGTAACTTTCACTGTTCCCCTGACATAGTCATTTCTCAGACGATCCTTTCTGGTCACACCGCACATCCACCTAAGCATTCTCATCTCTGCTACTTCCATCCTGCTAATGTTATTTTTCCTCAGGGCCAGTTTCTATAGCATATGTCACAGCTGGCCTCACTACTGTCCTATAGATTTTGCCTTTCAGATTGATCGGCGCCCTCTTATCGCATAACAATCCAGCCATCTCCCTCCAGTTCCTCCAACCCGAGTGTATCCTGCATCCCACTTCCTTCTCAGCTCCTCCATCTTCTTCCACTGTTGAACTTAAGTATCTAAAATCTCTCACCTTCCTGATGACATTTCCTTCTAGCTCCAGATCTGTCTCCTATCTGCCGCCCACTGTGCAACACGTATACTCTGTCTTACTTCTGCTCAGTCTCATACCTCTTTCTTCCAGTACTTTTCTCAATCTTTCCAGTTTAGTTACCGCTTCTTCTCTTGAATCTGCACACAGCAAGATGTCATCTGCATACAACATTGTCCAAGGCGCATCTTCTCTCACCTCCTCTGTTACCACCTCCATCACAATATTAAACAGAAACGGACTTAATGCTGACCCTTGATGCAAGCCAACTGTTACTTGAAAACTTTCTGTCTGTCCCAGACAGGTCCGAACACTTGTCTTCACATTTCTGTACATTTCCCGCACAAACCTGACATATTTCTCCGGAACCTTCTTCTCCCTCAGACATCTCCAGACTTCTTGCCTTGGCACTCTATCGTATGCTTTCTCCAGATCAATAAATGCCAGATGTAGCTCCCTTTGTTTCTCTCGATACTTTTCCATCATCTGCCGTAACCCAAAGATAGCATCTGTTGTTGATCTACCAGGCATGAAACCAAATTGTTCCTTTGCAATCTCCACCTCCTTCCTCAATCTACCATCAAGAACCCTTTCTAGGATTTTCATTGTGTGACACATCAACTTTATTCCTCTGTAATTTTTAGAGTCTCGTGCATCCCCTTTACCCTTGTAGATGAGGACAAGAGTACCCTCCCTTCATTCCTCGGGTATATGTTCCTGTTGGCAAACTTTCATGAACAGGTCCTACAGCAGGTCGATTCCCTCTTCCCCCAGTGCCTTCTATTCCTCCACTGGAATTCTGTCCGGGCCCACAGATTTTCCATTCCTCATCCTCTTCATGGCCTCTGCCACTTCCACTCTACTGATGTTCTGCACCATCCGCTCAGAGGCTGCCCATCTTCTCTGTGAGTCCTTTCATTGTCCTCATTGTCCGAGGTGCTTGGTGTGACATCTTTCCAGATGTCTCACCAAGCACCTCGATTGCACAGCTCAAGATTACTTTTGAATTTTTTATGTCAAAAAATAATAATAAACAAATAAAAATAAAAGGGAACAACAAAGAAAGAAAATCATTTATTCTACTGGTAAAATTAACGACTATTATTTAAAGTGTTGTACCGTGTGTGTGTGTGTGTGTGTGTGTGTGTGTGTGTGTGTGTGTGTGTGTGTGTGTGTGTGTGTGTGTGTGTCCATATAGATGAATCTGTATTTGTCATAAGAAATGCAGTTTCCTTTTAGAAAAGGCGATGTCATTTTCGTCCCTGCAATAGCGGATAGGAAAACTTATATCGTGTATTATATGTCGTTTTTATTAGTATTACACGAAACTTTCAGAGTCCGAGGACTCATCGCGTGACGCCACCCTATACTAACTACACGATTCATCTTCTGTTAATTTGTACGAGAGTGGCCTGAAAAGTTCTCGGCCTAACAACGAATTTATAATTTCAAAATTATTTTTATTTTTCAACATAATCCTCCTTAAGACTAATGTATTTCTTCCAGTGATGCTCCAGCACCATTATCCCGACCGTGTAGTGGTTCTCAGTATGATCTGCAAAATACTCCTCTACAGCTGCAATCACCTCTTGATTTGAAGTAAAACGCTGACCAGCTAGGAAGAGTTTTAGTTTTTCGGAAGAGATAAAAGTCAGAGGGAGCTAAATCCGGGTCTTTCCTCACGAATTTTTTCGTCTAGTCTGGTTAAAAGATCGGAATAACATTCTCCAGTTATTGTTTTACCCTTTTCAAGATAATTCATAAACAAAACACCGATACCATGTCCTTTCCTGTTGGAAGCGACTTTGTCTTCTTTAGCTCTGAACAACCGGCATCTGTCCACTGTTGGATTCTGGTGTGCAATAATGAATCCAGATCTCACCCATAGTAATAAATCGACGCACAAAATCAGTTTTATTCTTGTTAAAACGCTCCAAGCACTGTTCAGAAATTTTCATGCGGGTGCGTTTTTGATCTGCTGTGAGAAAGCGTGGCACCCATCTTGAGCAAAGTTTTTCATTTCCAATTCTTCATGCAAAATATATCCTACACGGTTTTTTTTTTTTTTTTTTTTTTGAAATGCCTATAGTCTCAGCAATTCCGGGCGCTTTGACTAGCCGGTTATCCAATACCATATCGTGCACTTGATCAATGATTTCTGGTTTTGTTACACTTTTTTGGAAGTACTTCACGTGGATTATCTTCAAAGCTGGTACAGCCACATTTATTAAACTCGTCAGCCCATTTCTTAATTGTCGAAAACGAAGGAGAAGAGTGCCATAAACTTTTATGAACTTCGAATGAATTTTTTTGACGTTAAACCTTCTTTTGCAAAGAATTTTATAACCACACCATACTCAATTTTATCCATTTTAAGGGATACAGACAACACTTTTGCTTCAGAAAGCTGCATAAAACAAACTACTTGATAGAACAACTTGCAATTTCACATGGATGCTTATGACAGATGTATACCAACTTAGAAAAAAAATATTGCCGATAGTGTTGCCATCTATGTTCGAGGCTGAGAACTTTTCAGACCACCTTCATATGTGCTCGTTAGCCAGTTTGCCTGTTTTTCTGGATGAAAAAGTAGTCAGTTGCAGACAAAACTCTAGTATCACAAGATGAAACCGATTAACTCACTTTCAGATGAAAAGCCCATATAAAGATTTCTTCCGTCATAATGACCAACAGGTCTTTTACAGTCGAATGGCATATAACTTCGATTTCAATCGAAGGTGAGTTAGCCGATCTCATACGGAGGTAGCAGGGTTTTTCCCGGAAACTCGGATTTTTCATCCCGCATACAGACAAATCGGCCCTTCAGAACACACGCAATTTACAGACACAAAATACTAGTTGTGGTGGCCGGTAGATGGCGTTGATGGAGATGATTCGTAGTAGACGTTCGGTGTAGTGGTTGAGACAGCTGTAGGTGTCCTCCCGCGATGAGTCTTCGGACTCCTTGGAGGTGTCAGGAATAATAATAATAATAATAATAATAATAATAATAATAATAATAATAATAATAATAATAATAATAATAATAATAATTGGTTATTCTTCCAACTGTTCTAGAAAAATTTTGAAGTTTTTGATGGGGGTGTTTCAATTAAAGTAAAATATCCCCAAACTTGGTGGATGTTCCTAACCCTAGACAATGGGGAAGAAAATTTGACAGTACAAATATTAGTTCAAAACATGACCGATAAGAGAAACATGGCGCTGATCGAGAGAAAATTACATTAATATGAAAAGGAGGGCATGGGATTGTAAAATGATTCAGAGTCAGTGACAAACGAAGCTATTCGATGATATTTATTTCAATCATTTCCTAAAATAATGTGATACAAAATCATGTCACAGAACTGACAAAGCTAAAAGTCACAAGGGTTAACGTCTGGTGAATGTGGTAGCCATTTTTTAGAAAATAAGCGACTGATTACGCTATCCTCTGTGAAATGCTAACGTCATAATTGCTGAACTTCACATCCTATATGAAGTTCAGCAATTATGACGTTTGTAACTCTTGATCCTGCTGAGTTTCTATAGATGAATTGCAACGCTTTACTCGAAGTTCTCCGTATCGTTGAGTATGGCAAATCTAAGTCTTGCTACCCAACTTGCACGGCATGAACTTAGAGCATTATCATTTGATTGGACAACTGCAATTGCAACATTTTCAATCATTTGTGGAATTTTAGATTTACACCCTCTTCAAGTTGGACTATCAAATGCTTGTATCTTCAAATCCATGAACCATTCACCGTACTTCATTTTCATTTCACCGATTCTTTCGTAAAGTCTTAAGGCATATGTCCTCACGCAGTGCTGCTGAGGCATTTTGGTCCATTCCTATAGAAACATTTCACAAGCAAGGCACATTCAGACAATATGAAACCCACCGCGAAAGTCGAACGATTGTAGAATCAGTCTCGCTCCTTCATTTAGATCTTCTTACAGTTCACATGGTATGCAAAACGCACCATATTTTCTTGCTTATAACGCATTATTTCCACTATTAGTCGTTTTTGAACTATTTATTTTAACGTCAGAATTATCTGGTTAGAGAACCCACCAAATTTGAAGATGATTTGTTTACTAGTTCTCTGTACAGATTGTTCAGAATAGGGGTACTTTAATTTAAAACAAACTGTAGTTAATAATCCATCAACCAACTAAAAAATCAACCTTAGAACTCACATTGTTTCAGACATAATATATACCTACTAGGTTTTAGGGCCATGAGATAGTGGCATTTGTTTGCCGTAATCTCTGTCTCTCTCTCTCTCTCTCTCTCTCTCTCTCTCTCTCTCTCTCTCTCTCTCTCTCTCTCTCTCCCTTATTTATTAATAGCTTGAGTTCACTATCTGTGACGGATGAGAAATGAGAAGTGGAAACGCATCTATCTATCTACCTACCTATCTCATGAAGTTAGTTAGTTAGGGCTAAAGGAGCTACGCCTTTTGGGAATAAAAGCCATTAAGGATAATAAAAAAAAAATTCCCTGCGTAATCGCAGATATTCGACTATAGGACGTAGCCGGATATTTTGGTAATCCATGTAGACGAGGGATGATTGATTCAGAGAACTGTAAAAGGGAAATAAATTTCTGGGTAACTCTGTTGTAGTTCTCAAGAGATTGTTTAAGCGCCTCCGTAGCGCAGTTGGAAGAACGACGGTACATTGCGCCCTTCGATTGGAAGAGGCCTAAGTTCGATTCTCGTCGCGACGGGAGGAATCTTTATCTGGACGATTTCAATCGAAGGTGAGTTAGCCAATCTCGTACGAAGGTAGCAGGGTTTTTTACTCCCGGAAACTCAGGTTTTTCATGCCGCATACAGACAAATCGGCCCTTCAGAACACACGCAATTATCAGACAAAAATACTAGTTGTTGTGTTGGTGGAGGTGGGCGGTTGATGGCGATGATTGGTAGTAGAGGTTCAGTGTAGTGGTTGAGGCAGTTGTAGGTGTCCTCACGCGATGAGTCTTCGGACTCATTGGAGGTGCCAGGAATAATAATAATAATAAATGTTTTCAGTGATTGTCAATTCGGCTAATAGTTGTTGAAAGACAACTGTCACAACCGTACTAGCCTTTTGCCAAATCATGTGAAATACTGACAAAGACCACTGTAATAAATAAATAAAAATAAAATAATAATAATAATAATAATAATCACGAGTATCAAGGATTTAGGCCCAGCATGGCCTGTTCCGGTCTTAGAAGTCATCGTTGAATCTTTAAGAAGACGTCCTGGTTTTCTTTTTCCTAATGGCTTGTACTTTAAGGCTTGTTTTGGTAATCTTTCTGTTTTCATTCTTTGAACGTGTTCCATCCATTTATGTTTATATTTTTTAATTTTTTCTATTACTGGTACTTAGTTTAATTCTTTCATAATTTCTTCGTTTCTTTTGTGATCAAATAGGGTATACTTTGCAGTTTTTCTCATAACTTCATTTCTGCTGTTGTTAATCTTTGTTTGTGTTTTTGTTTTATTGTCCAGATTTCGCTTCCATTCATTAAGACTGATAGGGCTAATGTATTGTATACTTTTAGTCTGGTTTGTTTTTGAACTAGGTTTGGTTTAAATATAAAGTTAATTACACCTGTTATTTAAAAAAAATCATCTAACGCCTTTTTATTCCCGTATACGGGGAGTAGGCGAGGCCATTTAGCCCTATCTAACTTTTGGAGACTGAGTGGGCAGTTCAATCTCCACTGGTACCAATCAGAGATAGATGGCCCAAGGCTATCACTAATTAAGCGGTACACAGTGAAGAGAGACGGCTCAAATGTGCCGCCATCTCGTGGTCCCTAACCCTAACACAATATATTTAATGTCTGAAATAATGTGGGTTCTACGGTCGATTTTCTTGAGTTTACAGGACGAAAAACCCGAGTTTCCGGGAGGAAAAACCTGCTTGCCCGTGCCAGAGATCGACTAACTCGGGAACCGATTGTATACTTTGATCACAAAAGTGATCAAAGTATACCCTATTTGATCACAAAAGTTTTTTACATAAAACTTTTGTGTTTTTCTTAAAACGTTTTTAGTTTTTCTCATAAAACTTCATTTCTGCTGTTATTAATCTTTGTTTGTGTTTTTGTTTTATTGTCCAGATTTCGCTTCCTACATTAAGACTGGTAGGGCTAATGTATTGTATACTTTTAGTCTGGTTTGTTTATGAACTAGGTTTGGTTTAAATATAGAGTTAATTACACTTGTTATTTTTAAATATTTTGCAATTTTTACATTTATATCTTTTTCATTTTCATATGTGATCATGCATCCTAGGTAGTTAAATGAACTCACCTGTTCTAAGATCTTGTTATCTATTACTATTTTAGTTCTTGCTGGATCTTGTCCTTTAACACTTTCATTGCCAAGCTGAAAATTGGAATTTTGTGTGGTGGCCAATTTTTTTTTTATTTTTTTATTTAGTTAGCGACGTCAACGCGATAACGCGTGATCGGCCGCAAGGTGAGAACTCGCATCACGTGATATAGCGTGATTGGCAATGAACGTGTTAAAGGCCATAGTTTTTGATTTTTCTGTTGATATTATCACACCATAATCTTTGGCTATTTTATTTAGATCTAAAATAGCTTTCTGTAAGTTATCTTCAGAATTTGCAATTGTTATTTGGTCGTCGGCAAAAAGGAGAGTGTTTAAGTTTACTGTAGGAGAAAGTTTAATTCCTTGATGTAAATTTTTATTCCATTTTGTTATTATTTCATTTAAGTAGATATTAAAAAGAGTTGCTGAGAGGGGACATCCCTGTCTGACCCCTTTGTTTATCTCTCTCGTATATGATAGCTCGTGATTTAATCTTATTTGTATTTGATTATTTTCACATATACTTGTGATAGCGTTTAGGATATTATTTGGTATTTGTCTTTCTTTTAATATGTTAAATAATATGTTTCTTTTAACTTTGTCAAATGCTTTTTCAAAGTCAATAAATGCAATGTGTTTCTAAATTGTATTCTCTTCTTTTCTCTATTATTAATTTTAAGCAAAAGGCCAGATCTATACATGATTGTCCTTTTCTTAATCCATTCTGTACTTCTAAAATAAAGTTTTCAGAATATTTCATTAGTTTGCTATTTAAGATTCTGTTATGTATATATTTTGTAACAGGAATTTAGTATACTGATACCTCTATAGTTTTTAGGGTCATCACTATTAATTTTTTTTAAAGATAGGAATCACAATTGCTTTTTTCCATTCTATTGGGAGGATACCAGTTGAATAAATTTTATTTAAAAATGATAAGGGTCTTTCTTTGAAAGACTCTTATTATAATTTAGAATTGAAATTAGAAGAATTTAGAAATTCTTCTAATTTCAATTCGGTGTTAATTTTATGTTTTCTTTGGTATCTGTATTTAAGTGTTTCAAAATCTTATATACATTTATACATTAGGTCTTATTTTATATAAATCATCTTCTAAATTAGAAACAAATTTGTTCCATGATTCTCTATATCTTTTTCTGACTTCTCTTTTAGCTATAGCTCTTATTCTTTTATATTCTATTTCATCTTCTAATCTTTTACTGCTTAATCATTTGTGATAGGCGTCTTTTTTCTTTTTGATTATTTCTTTGATTGTACCATCCCAGATCTTCAGTGTTTTCCTTTTATTGAATTTTTTGGTCTTTCCTAAGCTTTCATTTGCTGCTGCATTTAGTAGCGTTTTTGTATTAAGCCATTCTATTTCTATTTCTTCATTTTGTTTTATTTTATCTAGATATTGGTTAATTCTTTGTTCATATAGCCATTGTACATTTGTGTCATTCAATAGTCTAGTTTTATAAAAAAAAATGTTTTAATTTTTCTTTCTGTTCTTGTTACTTGTAGCCATTTAGGTGGTAATCTTAATTTTATTTTAACAAGGAAGTGGTCACTGCTTATTTCATATCCTCTGCGAACTCTAACATCTAGTGAAAATTTTGATGTCTTTTCATTTAAAATAAAGTAATCTAATGTTGATTTCCATCTTCTTGCTGCCCAAGTATATTTATGTATGTCTTTATGTTTATAGAAGAATTCATTATTTTTAGATTATTATAAACAACAAAGTCAATCAATTTTTACCATTCCTAATAATAATAATAATAATAATAATAATAATAATAATAATAATAATAACTTTACTAAATAAATGGATACATTTTAAACTTATCTGTAATTATTATAATAACAATTTAATAACTAAACTGTTAATATTATAATGTTATGGTATTTGGATTGATGCCATTCCGTATTTGATATGTCGAATTTAATGTCTGAACAGCCTCGCTTATGCCCTCTGGGAAATGAAATAGAGTATTATTTTGATTTTAGGTATAACAATGACGGATATAAGTGACGATATTTCGTAAAACAGCACTGCTGTTATTCCAGTATTGGAATAGCGATTTTATAAATTGTATTCAGTTTATTAGAATGGAAAAATAAATAAATAAAATGGTGGTATTGAAACTTGCAGAAGTATAATATGAATATTTCTCAAAGAAGACAGAGAACGAACTGAATAGTACAAGCATTTTGGAAATACAGCCGTTAAAACTATGAGACGGCAGTTGATGAATGAAAGAACAGCATAACTATTCACTGAAGAAAAGTAGATATTGTATTAGTTTTAATTTGTAGTGCGCATTCTAGGCGAGTTTTTATTTTTATTGTTTTATTTTATATTATTTTATTTTTATCTTACTACGTGGTTGCATCTAAGAGAAGTACAGTACATTTCAAAATAACTTATTTATTTCTGCACTGTGCCTGTAAATAAAACAAATCGTCTGCAATCTTTCATGTCATTCCGAAGATCCATGTACATCATGACGTTATTTAAAGTTTTGAAATAAGTATAGACGTATATTAAATGATGGTCGCAATTGTATAAAAATGACATAGCTTATTTTATTCTCGCAGAAGTCACGCATGTCAGTATAAACTGTAGAAGCATCCATGTTGCAATTCTGATAGTTGGAAATGTATCGCCTTCCATCATTACTATGTATTCATTCTTAGGGCCCTAAGAATGATTTACATGTATATGTCTTTTGATTTGTATTCGGGGTGAAAGCATCATTGGGTTTTATCAATTTTAAAAATAAATTATTTCCACAATAATGAGCATTCATTAGTCTATTATTTATGAAATTTCTCTGCAACTTAGGAACGCGGTGAGTATACTTCTATAAATTATTGTTTCATATAATATTTTATAGTATTTAGTGATGTAATAAATGATTGGTAAAAATTCCTTTTGATTACTTAATCAGTAATGAAATCACACAGAAGTTCATATTGCAAGCTAATTTCAAAAATAACTAATATGAAGCAAACGAATGTCATTTATATATATATATATATATATATATGTGTGTGTGTGTGTTACCGAGAGATAAAAATATGACAAGATATATTTAAAAAGATACTACTAGTTTACTAGTTTCGTTGAATAGATAATAAACTAGTAGTATCTTTTTAAATATATCTTGTCATCTTTTTATCTCTCGGTAACAGTCATTAAAGCTTTTCCATAATATTCCAACCGAGTAAAAATGAATTCTCATAATATATATGACAGAATGATCATTGACTCGGTTAACATACATAGTTTTATGAAAAAAATTGAATGACTAGAACCGAGATTTAATTAAAAAGGTTTTAATATAAACACACTACTAGTTTCGGCCTGTAACAGCCTTCTTCAGGTGACATTATAAAAGAAAAAACACTAAACATTGAGGGTTAAAAGACTATGAACAACATAGACAGTCTTTATACATAATTAGCATGAAAACGTTGTATTTGTATTTGAAGCTGTTCTTTCATTTGTTGCATTGTTGGCAGAGTGCGTGCTTGCTGCATCACGTGAACGCCAGTACGATTACAGCTGAATGACTATCTGGGAGGTTGTAGCTTCTTAAGTTGTTATTTAGATGAACAGGATTGAAGATGATTTCTCTCGATTCCACAATTTTTCTCTCTAATTAAGGAACGGATCTTTGGAAGTGGAGTGAACAAGCAAAAGTTCTAAAATAAATTAGCAAAATACAATATCAGAACCTTGTTCACTCCACTTCCAAAGATCCGTTCCTTAATTAGCCACCCAAAACCTTGTCATCATCAACTCAAATACCCTGGCGTATATAAAATATTATGTGACTGCGATATTCCTTATTTCGGGCAGACAGATAAATCTGTCGAAATGCGTATGGAAGAACACATGAGAGACATTACTTACAAGAGACAGCGAGCAAGTGCATTATCAAGTCATATCCTTTTCTCGGCTAATCCTAATGATGATAACCAAAGTCACAAAGTCTGCTGGGAAAAATCTACAAACATCTTCCGTTGCAGTGACGAAATAGAGAGAAAAATTGTGAAATCGAGAGAAATCATCTTCAATCCTGTTCATCTAAATAGCAACTTAAGCTACAACCTCCCAGATAGTCATTCAGCTGTAATCATGTACTGGCGTTCACGTGATGCAGCAAGCACGCACTCTGCCAACAATGCAACAAATGAAAGAACAGCTTCAAATAAAAATACAACGTTTTCATGCTAATTATGTATAAAGACTGTCTATGTTGTTCATAGTCTTTTAACCCTCAATGTTTAGTGTTTTTTCTTTTATAATGTCACCTGAAGAAGGCTGTTACAGGCCGAAACTAGTAGTGTGTTTATATTAAAACCTTTTTAATTAAATCTCGGTTCTAGTCATTCAATTTTTTTCAAAAAAAAAAAAAAAAATATATATATATATATATATATATATAGAGAGAGAGAGAGAGAGAGAGAGATCGATTGATCAACTCAACTGGTTTTGTGCAGGTCTGTGTATAGCAGTTACACTTCATATAATAGTAAAGAAGGGTTTATTCTCTAATTAAAATAAAAAGCCAAAAGGCTAGTTTTCTGGCAATTGATGGATAAGAATCCTATATTGTTATATAGCCATTAAGGGTTTATTCTTTTATAATATTATTTTTATTTGCTGATATGAAACAAAATCTTGTGAACCACGGTACTCAAATATTTTACCAAAGTATAGTAACCTTTAACACAAGAGTCATAATATTTCGAGGCTATTTATTAATAGATTTAGTACAAATATTTTAATTGACGTGTAATAAAGAATAGCGAAAATAATGTGTGCAGTGAGACAGATATTATTATTAATTTCCGAAAATGCAATTGCAGTCTTCGAATGCTATTAATACACTAAATTTCACACACACACACACACACACACACACACACACACACACACACACACACACACACACACACACACACACACACACACACACACACACACACACACACACACACACACACACACACACACACACACACACACACACACACACACACACACACACACACACACACACACACACACACACACACACAGAGACTATCCTACTAGTAGAAATAAGACAGAATACTCGTTCTCAATTAATGTGGCAAGTTTGACCAGGGCCGGTCTTCTCTATAAAGGGACCCGGGTGCAAGAAACCTTTTGGTGCCCTAAAATATTTTTCAAAGGTAAAAATTAAAGGATTCGAAATAAACGTATTGTAAAACCTCTTACCTGCAAATGATTTTGGCACAGGAAAACAAAAAAAAAACAAAAAAAAAAAAAACATTCGAAATATAATACGTTTCCGCAAATGTGTACCGACTGTGCCCACCCGATCGTGGTGCCCAGGTGCATTGCACCCCTTTAACCCCCGAGATGGCCGGCCCTGAGTTTGACATTAAATGCCGATTAACTTTTAGTGGCTTCAAGTGTTGGAGGTTTGATAAAATTATTATTATTATTATTATTATTATTATTATTATTATTATTATTATTATTATTACGTGACACCTCCAAAGACTTATCGCGGAAGAGCACTCTACTCTACTGCTCAAATATCACCGTTTCACCTACTACTTAATTCAACAACACGTATAGTAAATAATTACTGCTATTAACGCAATCTACCGCCCATCACCACAAACAGTATATTTTGTATGTACAGTGCGTGTTTCTCATCGCCGATTTCCCTGTAAGCGTAATGAAAATCCTTGTTACCTCCGTAGGAAATCGGCTAACTTACTTTCAGTTGAAAAAGCCCATATGAAGATTCCTCTCGTCACGACGAGAATCGAACGCAGGCCTTTTCCAATCGAAGGACGCAATATCGTTCTTCCCATTATGCTAAGGATCATCTATTTTTATTTTTTTAAATTTTTAATGCAAATGCAGTAATGAAAATGAAAATAAAGAAAATGGCGTAATCGAGGATAGACAAAACACGTAAAGAAATTAACCAAAAGGAATGAACGGGGGGGGGAACGAATTAAGCTCAACATTTAAAATCTAAGCATTTGATAAAAAAAAAACCTTTGGTTTATTATATTGATAAATATATAATTTTTATTTAAAAATAAAAGTAAACAATCTTACACCGACAAAGAAAAAATTATACACAAAAAGGGAAACTTCAAAATATACTCGCCTCATTACCTTTAAATTAAGTATCCAATCCGACTTGCCCTTTTAATAATTAAGAATGTAAGTTCAAATATGGAAATAATTTCATATTGCCTTCGTTTGTATTTTTATTTAATTTGCGAAAGTAATTGCTAAACAGTTCGGTTGCATACCTAGCAGAGAATCCATTTTCTTTATTTCATTTCCCCTATTATTAAGTTTGATATGAGCAAGAGTTTTTATTGCAATGGTACACAGTATTTTCCTGAAATCCACTTTCATGAATCACTGGCAGATCAGATCTTAGTTTTGGAAGCGTGACGGAATTATTACAGAAAGTGAATGACTGAGAAATAATTTGTTTTCCTTTTTTTGTTTTTATGAATATAAGTTGAGTCCGGAAAGCCTGTGTAGCTCAGTGGAAGTGGCGCTTGCATCCTCTGTGCTTGGCTGCTTGAAGTTAGACCTAGGTTCTAGTCTAGTCGCTGACTGGAGGAACTTTTTCTAAGCCTATCTTTGACCGGTTCCCGAGTTAGTCGATCTCTGGCACAGGCAAGTGGGTTTTTCTTCCCGTAAACTCAAGAAAATCGACCGTAGGACCCACATTATTTCAGACAGTGACATATCTTGTTAGGGTTAGGTACCAAGAGATGGCAGCACTTGTTTGCCAGCCTCTTCATCAGTGGCTGCTATAATTAGTGATGGACATGGGCCAGCTATCTCTGATTGGCTACCAGTGGAGATTAAACTGCCCACTCAGTCTCCAAAAGCTAGATAGAGTATAAAGGCCTCTCCTACTCCCTGCTAGGGAATAAAAGGCGTTAGTTGATTTTTTTTAAAAGATGAGTCCGTGTAAGCCCATGGAAATGATGTTAGCACTAGGCTGTCCATCTCCTCCTTAGAATTCTTCAATTCTAGTAGAGCCGGTTCTACAGTTAGTCGATCTTTAGCACAGGTAAATCAGATAGTTTTCTTGAGGAACCTTAGGTTTTGAACCCCACATCTCAAAAGTAACCACATAATTTGGACTGTTATATAGAATAATGCAAGTTTTGGGTTAATACCATAAAACAGTGACTGTTTTCTTTCCTTTTCTCTCTCTCTTTCTCTCTCTCTCTCTCTCACACACACACATACACACACACACACACACACACACTAATGTATTTGGCTCATTACTAGGAATAAAAAGCTTTAGAAGATTTTAAGTAGAGCTTGATCGCGCAAATCATAATTACAAGGAGAATCGCGAAAAACTTTCCATAGGGAAGTTAATGGACACCCTTCGATTTTAAAGAACCTCACTTAGATCCTCACTTTAGGAAAAGAATCTTTCTATAAATGTTTTCAACTGAAGGCGAGTAGGTGTGTTAACTGATCTTATACGGAGATAGCAAGCTGTTTTCTCCTGCAAACTCTCGTTTCTCATCTTCATATCATACAAGCAGATTGGCCAATAAACACGTGTAGTTAACACACAAAAACCTTATTAGTGGGCGGTAAATGATGTAGTGCGAATGACGGATTATGCAATATGTAGATGGTGGATTAGTGCAAATGATGGGTTTTGGAGTCATCAACAACTCATCAAGGACTCATCACACGAGGGTACTCATCACACCACCCACCATCTTCATTACTTAATTCTCCATCTACAGATTTCGCCAGAGTTCGTCATCTATACACTAAATACTGTACAGTGTACAGTACTGTAGGTAGGCTGATGGTTAAATTCTTTAGAACTTTGCTCTAGAGACCAAATGTGGAACTTGTTTCAAGCCACTTTGGATTGCCAGAAATTGAAGGAGTTTCATATATTCAATGGATAGTATTTATAATTACTGTGATGAGGTACAGCGCAAAAAAAGTATTGTGTTGATATTTTGGTATATTGTAGCAAATTTATTTAAAGGTTTATTAATGTTTGTGTCTCTTTCTAATAGACCAACTTGCTCTAAATATTGCCAGTGGGAAATCTTGTCTGCATTAAACTGAGTGTCATAATTAGCAACATTCAACACATCAAACTTCTCTTTAGTATTACATGGGTTTCATAGAAAGATTGATAGTGAGTGTCTGACTTGGTAAGAACACTTTAGAAGCCAGAACTGTGCATTTTTTTAAAAAATGATTCTCAACTAAATATTATAAATCTATAGCACATTAGCATTGTGACCTGACTAAGATAACTATGGGATCTTGTTCTGACTGAAACTCAAGCCATTTCGAACCCCAAATATTGGTGTCACACTAGCAAATTAAAATCATCCACAACTTAAAGGTATTCAGAGGACAGCAGTGATTCTACCAACTTGGAAAAGCAAGTGCCAGAAAACAATAGTACTTTTTATTATATATTACCTCCATGAAGCCCAAAGGCTCATAACTGGAGGCCACACCACATTATAACTCAATTCGTCGGGCGCGCGCGAGCACACACACACACACACACCTACTTACACTCCACCATGAACAGGGCACTACACCATCTATCACCCACAATGCAGCATTTTTGTTTATTAATTGTGTGTGCGTTTTATGGCCAATTTGCTTGTTTTGCAGGAAGACAAATCCAACTTTTTGGGAGAGAAACTATGCTTCCTCTGTGTGATAATAGAGAATATAATGTGAACATCGACATGTAGAAGGAAAGAGCTGACTGATGAGATCATCAGACAAAGGAATCGACAGAAACTAGAAGTCCACCAGACATATACAACTTTAGTTAAATGAATGCATAGTGGGCGGGATGGCCAACGAAGTGTCTCTGATTGAAACAATAACCAGACACTTTTTGGAAACTTAAATCTCATCATGGGCGTAGATAGTAGATCTAAAGATATATGCAAATTCTAAAAAATATGCACAATAAACATCATAATACACTGGTCTGGTAGCCTTAGTTGCTTCCCGTATTTCCAAATTAAGAACAAAATCTTCATTTCGAGAACACTGGACTCCGGAGGTCTATGGCTTGAGAAACCCTTGCTTAATCTATAGGAAGACCTTTTTATCTAATCTTAGTTCAGTCACGATATAAATGCACGATTGGCTCCAAACTTTCGTACGTGGGATTCACATTTAAAAAAAATAAAATAAAAATAAATGCGGACACCAAAATTTCTTTCTGAAATTTTGGTCGGTATTAATTTGTAATGTCATGCTTCTCAGATTCAATAAATCAGAGAAAATAATATTGCAAGTTGGCAGTTACATATAACAAAAAGTAAATTTATGACATTTGCTAGATTATAATATACATTTACAATTAAAATAGGTGTAATCCTTGAAAAAATCATAAATTACATTCATAAACTATCCAAACCAAATTTTTGTTTGAAAATTGTTTGCTTGACGTGATGTCATTCTTCCATAAAATTTACAGTACATTATCTCGTCACGAACGAAACAGGCCATGACGTTTATTATTATTTTTTTTATTATTATTACGAAATCTTACCTCCATGGAGATCAAGGACCTTGTATAGTAATATATACTATATAGGTTTTCATAGGTAGGACTCACATAAAATAATAAAAAAAGATGACTCATATGTGATTAGTTGCAGCAGCTCCAATTAGCAAGGCGATGTCTCGAATATTTTGGACATTCTTATGGATGTATAATTACGGTATCTTTAAAATTATTTGAAAAAATCAAACACTCTTTTTTTTGAATATTTATGCTCTTTGGCCAAATGTTGCTCATAGACGTAAACAGAATAATTCAGGTTTTGATTAAAAAAATCAGTTAACGCCTTTTATTCCAGTGTGGGGAGTACACAAGGTCGTTTAAGCCCTATCTAACGTTTTATGGAGACTGAGTGGATAGTTCACTCTCCACTCAGTCCAAGGCTATCACTAATTTGATCGGCACAAAGTGAAGAGAGACGGCTAACAAGAGCCGCCATATCATGGTTTCTAACTCGAACACAATATTATTAATGTCTGAAAATAGTTTTGGTTCGACGGTCGATTTTCTTGACCAGAGATCGACAAACTTGGGAACTCGTCGAAAAAAAGCTTTGAAAAAGTTCCTCTAGTCGCCGACTAAACTTGAACTTAAGTCTATCTTTGGGCGGTTTAGGGTTGAGGACTGCAAACACCACTTCCACTGAGCTATACAGGCTCGTTTATTAAAAACCGTAGTTTCCGCGTCAAAAACTCCATACCACTGTATGATACCAACTAACTCACCTTTAATCAAAAAAGACCAGATCAAGGTTCCTAACATTTTGGACTGGAATCGAACCCAGGTCTTTTCCACCAAAGGGCTTCGTCTATACTGACTGAATTAATTTATCGTTAAATTTCAAATCTAGGCTTTCAGATGATCCTTATCTCTACGATGCTCTCCTCAGTCTAAAATGATGTGCAATGATACTCATCAGAAATGAAGTGTAAATTTGAAACAAAAGATTAAAAGATAAAAATATATTTTGTCATGACAGCAGAAATCGTTATATAGATTTTTTTTAATTGAAAGTGAGTTGGCTAATATCGTACGGAAGTAGCAGGTTTTGTCTCCTGGAAATTCGGGTGTTTTATCCCACACAGAGATACACCAGCCAGAGAACAATCGCAGATAAAACGAAAATACAATTTATGTGCAGTATATGAGACGAAATGTAGCGTTATCAGTAGATGATGGGTGGATGGTGAAGAGTACTCTCCTGTCATGAGTCCTTGGACTGCCGAGACGTGTCATGTAATAATAATATTAAAGACGTGAAGAAATTATATTCTTGGGTTTAATCCTTTATCCAAGTGTAAGCAAACAAAAATTTTGCTAGTGAAATAACTTCACGACGATATATATATATATATATATATATATATATATATATATATATATATATATATATATATATATATATATATATATATATATAAATTATAAAAAGTTTTATAAATATATTTATAAAAATAAATTTAACTGACTAGAACCGAGAAAGTATAACAAAAGCCTTTAATACATCACGACTAATTTCATCGGTGCTCCGACTTCTTCAGGTGAGAAATAAAAAACATAAGACGTAAAAATAACAAGGTAAAAAACATGGACTTTCCAGCTTAATAAAAAGTAGAATAGTAACAGTCATATTTGAATAGGTGACCGCGTGCTACCGTTGGCATGAGTTGAATGTGTGCGACAGCTAATTTTAGAGCGCCAGTATTGGATTACTGCGCTATGGGAATCAAGCAAATTGTAGCTTAGATTGTTGTTCAAGTGTGAAGGGTCCAGAACTATTTCTTTTGATCGGATAATTCTTCTTTCTAATTCATCCTTGCATATATATAAATTAGTAGTGCGTTCCCAGTCAACTTGATGTGGCTGTTCTTCAAGGTTAGAGTTTGCCGAGAAGAGGACATGACTGGAAAGGGCGCTCGCTCGTGTTCTACTGTAAGAGATGTCACGTCTATGTTCCTCAAGACAAAGTGAAACAGATTTATCTGTCTGGCCAAAATAAGATCCTTAAATGGTTTTCAACTACTTATAGGGGTGTTCCACTGTTTGAAAATCACTGACTCATGCAAACTTGAAAATATGTTATACTGGTAACGGAGACAGAGGTGGGTTATACGTTTTACTAGTATGCTTTATTTTCATTTCATAAGATTGATTGTGTGTGTATATGCTAGATAAGGTGTGATATATTAACACTTGATTAAAATAAGCCTAGCCTGTAATTTTTGGGCAGTGATGATCTCTGAAGATTTTTTTTTTCATTTATATAGTTTGAAAATGAATTCCATATGATTGATAATTAGTTGCTTCTCGTGATTAATTTGCAGTGTTTAGGGGGCTGACTAGACAACAAATAAATCTGATAGAGTGGGATAAAGAAATTTTGAACCAAAGATCAAAATGAAGAGATTCGAGATGTTGTGTTATCTAGTTTATGACGTTAGAGCTTAGTAATACACAATACCGCTGTTGTCTTCCAAGGAGAAATCATACAGTAAGTTGTTCTAGCTAATCAGATGAATGCAATGGTAGTCGTTGCTAAATGAAGTTCATAAGAAATGGATAAATGGCATTTAACATTATATTAGTGTTAAAATTTGGATGGCTTTATCATACATGTCACTGTTCTCGTGTGTACCTTATACTGCACATGGGCATGCCGATCACTTTATTCATTATGATCCCTTCACAACCTTTTCTTTGCCTGCACCTCCTACTTAATGCAGCTATTCACCCGTTTAACTCCTAGCTGATTTATTCTTCTGTGTCTGGGCATACATTATGATACTGCTTTCTTTATACACTCCTTGATCACCTCCCATGCACCATTAACATCTCATCCCCTTTAAATTCTTATGCCATGGCCAGATGAAAGTTGACCCCCCCCTCATCTTATCACCTGTTTTCTCATATATCCCTTCTTAACAGAAAATTCTGTAATGCTGGAAATCTTCCAAGTGAAGACTACATGATCACTTTCTCCAAGCAGAGGTAGCACAGCTAGAGTGATTGGTGTTAGATTTTCTGATGCTATGATGATATCCAGCACTCTCAAACGCCTCGTCAACCCATTATATGCTGCCTTGGATAATTAATTCTCAGCATCTGTATGAATTCAATTTTCTTCCCTGCCTTTGACTGTTCCTCTTCTCAATCTATGCCCCCATAACTAAAATTTTCCCATACTCGAACTATCCTCGTCATACTAATTTGCCAAAGCATGTCACCTCCATTCTCTCTTATACCCCCTTGGATTATAATAGCAACCAATTACATATTATTTTCATTATTATTAAAAAAATCAGCTAACGCCTATCGTTCTCGTATAAGGTGTAGGCGAGGCCTTTTAGCCCTATATAACTTTCGGAGACTGAGTGGGCAGTTCAATCTCTACTGGTTGCCAATCAGAGATAGCTGTCCCAAGGCTATCACTAATTTTAAGCAGCCAGCAGTGAAGAGACAGCTCGACAAGTGCATCCATCATACACATCTCTAGCCACTCTTCAAAGAAGGATGGATTCTAAAATTATTCAACACCTGAAATGTCTTTTTAATGCAACCTGTTATAAAGCAAAATTCAAGAAATCAGTTTGACTTCAAATTTCCACAGTCAAATCATTGCACTTAATTTGAATTTGGGTGTTCTAAACAGTACCCAAATGACAAGAAATCAAATCTTAATTCCTTATTATTATTATTATTATTATTATTATTATTATTATTGAGAGAGACTTCCAGGTAGTCAGGCCAAACTATTCGAACTAGCTGCCTGTACTTGAATTCATTTACTCTACCGCCACATAAAACATCTAACGGCAGTCTATTCCGATCGCGCACCGCTCCATGAGAGAAAAATCTAGCCCTGAAGCCTTTCTTGACAACATTCTTCTGAACTTCCAAGGATGCCCTTGAACCATTTTTCCACCTTCCATAAAAGGAAAAATTCCATTAACTGAAATTCTGTATAACCCCTTTCAGAAATTTAACTCTCAATCCTATCACCCCTCTTTCTCCTTTTTGCGAGTGTCTGAAGCATACAAATTCTCAACCTGCTTTCATAATCAGCATTCCACAATTACTGATATCATTTTTGATACTCTCTATTGTATTAGAATCATGACAGAAACCAGGAATCTAGATCTGTGCCAATACTACAAGTGAGATCTTATTCAAGGCCTTGTAAAGAGGCAAAATGACTTCCTTGTTTTAACATGTCAAGGTTCGTTTCAATATTATCATTATTCTTTCGGTTGTAATTACAATTTTTCCTATGTAACCTTTGAATTTCAACTTGCTGTCCACTAAAACTCATCAGTTCCTTCTAGCATAATCCCACCAACATAATACGACATTGGATACCTTGCATGACCTTATATTTATTAACATTGAACTGATAGCCATTTTCATATGCTCACAATTCCAGCCTATGCAAATCATTCTGCAAGTACAGTGCTGCATATCAGCAGCACTCCTGATCACCCTATCCATCTTTGCATCATCAGTAAATAACTGTATGTCGCAAGCCAAATCCTTCTCAATGTCATTAATGTACAAACAATAATAGTGGACCAAGGACTGATCCTTGTGGTACACCATTCGTTATATTAAATCTTACAGACTCACATCATCTGTATACCACTTTTGATATCTGTCATCAGCATCCTCTTATCCATGCTAATATTTTATAATCCAAATCAATATTCTCAAATTTATGCAAGGTTTACCTGCTGTATTTTCTCAAAAGCCTTACAAAATCCAAAAGTATATGATCTATCCATTCTCTTTGTCTAGTTCAATGATAACATTATTATAGAAGGTAAGCAAGTTGCTAAAACATGACCTTCCCTTAGTAAACTCATACCGTTCGTTGCGAAGTACAGATTCTCTATCAACCCGTTTCTGAATACGAGCCATAATCAGCTTTCCCAAAATCTTCACCACGATTCCTGAGATGTTGACTGATCGATGTTGGACACATCTGTCTTTGCACCACCCTTGTTCAATGGGAATACCATACATTCTTTCCACTTCTGCAGAATTTTCCATGTTCTGAGACTTACATTATATAGCCTGGTCAATGGAATATCCACTTCAGCTGAACAGTATTTTAGCATCCGTGCTGGTACCCCATCATTTCCTCTTGCAGAATTCTTATTCAGTTTGTGCAACAGCTCTAGTACTTCCTCCTCGTACACATGTTTCCTCATCCAGTGAAAATGTAGCGGCGAGTTCAATGTCGCATATTCCGGATTGATGGGTTTTATCAAATCAGGGCTACTCATTAGTTGAACAATCACTTCTACATCAGTCGCCCGCATACCGTCTGTAGAGTTATTCTTTCAAATATATTCTTTCCTTTTATTGCAGCATAACAATAGAATTATTTTGTCTTTTCTTTAACTTGCAGAGCCAGTTTCTTTTCACATTCAGACTTAGCATTCCATACAACACTTGTGAATTTTCTGAGCCGTTGCTTATAATTATCATAACTAACATCATCTTTATTCACGCATTTCATCCACCAGCTAAATCATTTGCACAAAGTAAATAGCTGTTCACCTTCGCTCTCTCTGCATCCTTATGGCATTAATATCTCCTTAATCTTTTTTTGTTTGTTTGTTTTTAAAAAAACTGATATTGATAGGTGGCACTGTTGTTTGTTTATTTATTTTCACTTATTCTTTGTGATGGAGAGGATGAGGTGTTGATGTCTGATGAAATGATTTGTGCTAATAGTGTCATGATTATTGTCACGAATACGTTTATAAGAATAAAATTATATAATTGGAGTGAAATCAGGTGCTGCGTGAGTAGAACTTTTATAACCTTTTTGTTGTGTGAACAGAACATTAAACCATATTCGCAATTGCATAGTTGCAACCATAGGTTTTCAATAACTTCTGTTTCAAAACGCCAAGGAAATTTATGAATGCACAACTCTGCGAAAGCTGCTACTGTTCGATAACTTAACGAATCAACAAAACCATGTGATGTTACTGGAATGGACGACCGCTTTGATACTACACTTAAGAAAATGTGATACATATAAGAAAATACTATGAAGCTTCAAATATATATATATGTATATACAACGAAGAGAAGAATCTGGAGATGGCATTAGATCCTAAGCATCTCAATATTAACCCAAGTATCAACTTGTCTGAAGTCATCCTAGTCTTCATTAGCCAAACGCGTTCACGTGAATGCATAAACACGCACAACGTTCTGAACAATTAGAAATATTTTAAAATAATATCAGTCTCTCTTCTATAGGATGAAACGTCGTGCTGTCAGATGTTATCGTATTCCGGTGTTCTGCCTTATAAATTCTTAGTCACATACCATGAACCGGCAAAAATAGTGATATTTGTTGTTATTTTTATATATTGTTAAAAATTAACAAAACTGTGTTTGTTTGTGCTGTCTGTATTTTTCTAATTTCCCCCCTTATATATAAATATTTTTTCTTATATATATATATATATATGTGTGTGTGTGTGTGTGTATATATATATGTGTGTGTATATATATATATATACATGTGTATACTGTATTTTTTAATTTTTTCCCCTTATATATAAATATTTTTCTTATATATATATATATATATATATAAGAAAAATATTTATATATAAGGGGAAAAAATTTAAAAAATACAGCCAGCATAAACAAACACTAAGTTTTGTTAATTTTTAACAATAAAAAATAACAATTATTACCCATATCACCAGTTGCATAAGAAGTACAAAGGGCAGGCAAGGCCAGGCTTGTTTGATAAAGGCAGCAAAAGTGCAGTATGTACAGCAGTTTGCTAATTCTTCTTAAAAAAAAAAAAAAAATCCTAGGGAATTTTTTCGGTGTGTGGCCGATAGAAGAAAGAATGATTATGGAAGGATGGTGCTGATTGGTAAAAATGGAGAAATAATAACTGCTGCAGAGGATATAGTTGAGGTATTTCATTCTTGTGAATGTGACATCATGCAAAATTCGACTGCAGTGGTAAAGGAGGAAGAGGAGGAACTGTTAGTAAGTGAGCAGGAGGTATATGAGGAATTGAATAAACTTGATGTAACTAAGGCTGTAGGACTTGATGCTATTTCACCACACATCTATTGAAAGAATGTTCTGAAGAGTTAACAACAGCTTTTACACATCTTTTTAACATGAGTCTTGCACTGGTCCTAACCTCTCTGTTAGAGAGGTTAGGACCAGATTCAGAATTGGTCTAAAAATCGAGACATAAGCAGAAGAATTCATTATAAAATACCAGAAACACCTACTTTTAATATTTTTATTGTAAAATTTTCAGCTAGGTTTCATAGCCATTGTCAATACAGTTATAGGAAAACTCAGAAAAGAACAATTTAATTGAAAGCACATGATATTATGTGCAATATTGGTTGCAGGAGAATAGTTCCATTTGCATTAATAGGTATTCAAAATAAATTACAAATTGATTTAGTTAATTAATTTTAAATTTTAAACAAAATTTAATTACAATTATGGAACACATGGGTGTGTAATTTTACAATAAAAATATTAAACGTGTTTCTGGTATTAATATTTTATGAATTAAGCATTGGGTTGACAACAGAAAAATATTCTTTGGTGGCCAGTAGGTTCTTTGCATAATCTGCAAACAAGCTACAGCATCCACTCTATCTGGAGTAGAGTGGATGCTGTGGCTTTGCAAGAGGACTTGAGTACACTGGCTGAATGGGTAAATGAGTGGGGACATCAATTCAATGTTGCAAAGTGTAAGGCTATGAAATTTGGGAAACAGAAATGGAACGTAGAGTACACAGTCAGTGGAAATATCTTGGAATAGGTAGAGGAGATGAGAGATCTGGGAGTGGTTGTGGACAAGGACCTAAAATTTTGGGGACATATTGCTAAAATTGTGAGGACAGCACAGCAGATAATGGGAATCATGCAGAAGGCACTTGTAGAAGTAATGATGTTATGGTTCCCTTGTATAAGGCTTTGATGAGACCACACATGAATTATTGTGCACAGATTTGGTCACCAGGTTTTCAAAAAGATGAAGATGTATTGGAACAGGTCCAGAGACGATTGACTAACGTGGTTTCTGGTCTCTGGAATGTTAAGTATCAAAACAGATTGAGAAAATGCAATTTGCAGAAATTGGTGGATAGAAGGAGGAGAGGGGAATGATGAAGACGTATAAGTTGTTAAGAGGTTATTACCAGATTAATGTTGGGGAGGTTCTGCATAGAATGGGTAAAGATAAGGAGAGAACAAAAGGTCATTCCTGGAAGCTGTATAAAGATAGAGTGAACAGGGCAATGAGGAGCAGGTATTTTCATGGAGAGTGGTGAGTGATTGGAATGCATTGCCTGAGAATGTGGTGAGTATGGAGACAGTGAACATATTTAAGATGTGGGATGATAAACTGTGTGCGCAACATTGTGACCTCCTGCAATGAGTCTTTTAACTCCATGGAGGTTTAATAATAACACCACACCTCCTTATATAATCAATAAACCACAATTAATAGCAATCACTATATGATACATGTTTTGTGTCTTGTTACATTTTACCTATTTGAGATATATAAAATGTCATCACCAGAATGCAGATCAGATAGATACTTCCAAAGAAAAAGGTGAATGCCCAAGAAAAGAAATACCAACTAATGTTTTCAATAATTCTCTGACAAAATGAACAAAACAAACAAAAAAAAAAAACTGGCAATGCCATCAACAGTAGCAATACTACTGACAAGTATGAGGAAAAAAATCAATTTACAGATTGCAGCATAATAATCTTGAGTTATGCAGATATCAGAAAGGATAAAGATGAATGTTTCAGACTATTATTTGCAAATAATTTATTACAGGACAACAGAAAACTAAAATTGCAAATATAACAGATATAAAACACCAAATGTGTCATAATAACATAAAAAACATGCATAATAAAAAATGACCACAACTTTTGCCAAAAACAAAAATGCACTACCAGATATCTCTGATCTGTGGCTCTTGTAAGGAACTTTCATATTTAAAAAAACAATTAAATCAACATATCACCCTTTAAGAAACAAAGCAACCAGCAGCAATACCAGTAAGATATCAGGAACCAACAATGTGCCACCAAACACCTCTGACCTGTACCCCTCAAAAACTAACCTGATCTTGTAAAGTCAGTAAAACCAACATCACTATTCCTGTGGAAGTGAAAATAGTCACAAATAAGAAAACATCATTATCAGAAATATGGAAACAAAGAACCCAAACACCTTTTGTCTGTGGTTCTCAGACCTAACCTGACCTTTTTTTATTGACTTCCCTACAGAAACAAAAATAAAAAATCAATGCCAAAAATGCAGAGACCAAAAACATATAATCAGACACCTCTGGCTTGCAGCCCTTGTAAGCTAACCTCACATTTTAAAATTAGTATTTAAAACCACCCACCCCTGTGGAAACAAAAACAGCCACAAATAAGAAAGAGACAATACCAAAAGCACATGCACCAGAAACATGAAACTATACCAAATGCCTGTAGCGTGCAGCCTTAAACAAAAAAAATTTCCAACAATAACACTATATTCATCTATCATAAAAAATTAATAAATTCCATTTGCTCTCGTAAAAACAGATTCCTTAAGAAAAATAAACACAAAAAAGCAAGATATCACATCACCCCTTGAAATATACATATATATATATACATATGTATATATATATAAAAAAAAAAAAAAAACTGATTAAAATAAATATGCTGCTACTAGAAAACACTACTATGTGCAGAAAAATGCAAGAAACCCATTTGCAGAAGCATTATTATAAAAAAAAAAAATAGTAATAATAAGATCACTAGGAAAATGAATATTACTGCTTTATGAAAAAAATAAAGCTCCCATTCTGAACATAAAATGCATACACATGCATCCCTTGATAAATAAAGCTTCCTTAGCTCAGTCAGTTTATGGTACCCTTTGGTTGGAAAGTCCTTGGTTTGAATCCTGTCTAGGATTCAAACAAAGAACAGGGCTTTTCAACTGAAGGTGAGTTAATCGGTCTCATACAGAGGTGGCAGGTTTTTTCCTCCTGGAAACTTTGGTTTTTTTCCTGGAAAGCAGGCAAACTGGCCATTAGAATATATGCAATTACCAGGCATCATAACACTAGTCTCATAGTCCGAGTTGCTTCAGCCTTAAATTCAAATAAATCAAACCAAATCCTTGGTAAACATGTAGTTTTGTTGATTTTTGCTATTTAAAATCTGCAGATTTTGTAAAGAAGTACCATAGTAAGAAACAGTCTAACAAAGATAGATTTATTCTTCTAATCAGCCACTCTCCTGCAAAAAGTTATACCTCACTTTCTTATACACTACACCTTTACTCAGTGTTTGAGGATAATCTGTTGTCCCCCCCCACACACCTCTTCCTTTCCTTCCCTCAACTTGATGAAAAATATACTGAGTATTAAGCTCGTCTTAAAAAATCATCCTACTCATATCATCTTTCCTCCACCTATTGACCAAACTACAGTTTACATTCCCTTAGTGTGTTAATATATAGTCAGTATTCTGCAAACCCAATACTATGTTTATTATCTACCTCTGAAATTTTTCAGTATTTTCTACTCTCCTAGAAATCCAGGTGATCAATGTATGTCCAGATGTGGTTGAATCAAATCCACATACACTGGAATGACCACCTCCTTATCTCTGTTTGTCAATGTTCTTCTTATAGTTGAAGTTCCTTGTGCTATTTTGATCACTTTTGTAATTGTATCCTTTGAACTTCAACTCTCTGTCTATATTATCCCAAAATTCCTTGTTTGCTCCACCTCCTGTAATATACATAACATTTCCAAGTTGTTCCTGCTTGTCTGCCTACATAGCCAGTCTATTCAAATTGCTCTGAAGCAACAGGACCTCAGTCGATGTCATTCCTAATTTCCTCGCTTTTGTCATCTGCAAAACAGTTGAATATCTATATACCACTCATATCATTAATGGACAGATTAAACAGCAGTGGTTCCAGGACAGAATATTATGGAACATCTGTTGCTAATGCTTCTTCTCAGAGATGCAGCTCCTCTATACACAACTCTTTGATATCTATTAAAGGTATGCGAGGAATATGATTTTAAGTATTATTCCATAAAAATAAACTATCAATGTATATTTGCTTGTCTGCCTACATAGCCAGTCTATTCAAATTGCTCTGAAGCAACAGGACATCAGTCGATGTCATTCCTAATTTCCACGCTTTTGTCATCTGCAAAACATTTGAATATCTATATACCACTCATATCATTAATGGACAGATTAAACAGCAGTGGTTCCAGGACAGAATATTATGGAACATCTGTTGCTAATGCTTCTTCTCAGAGATGCAGCTCCTCTATACACAACTCTTTGATATCTATTAAAGGTATGCACGGAATATGATTTTCAGTATTATTCCATAAAAATAAACTATCACCTAGAGTAAGAAACTATTTTTATTTATTTCTTGACTAGTTTTGTAAAATTCTTTTGTTTCACATAACCAGGATAATTATGTGAATACACTAAAAAAAAAAACTAGAAAAACTAGAAAATAGGTATTAACACAATGGAGAGTGTGTATTTGCATGATGATATGTGCTGGTTCGTAGACTGCTGTTTGTATGCTATTGCTACTAGTAAATACAAGCCTTTCCAATTATGTTTCATGTATGCTGATGTCTTTGGGCCACCCTCTCAACCATGTCACTATTTCGCGTCCATTTCTGTTTGTTCCAGTAGTTTATGTAATATCATGTCATATTTATGTAATGTCATGATATCATGTTGAATGCTTTGCAAAGTCTGGCAGTATCATTATGTAGCCATTTTCTTTATCTAGGAAGAAGGAAAAAAGTGAGCATTAGTGACAGTTGTGGGTACGAATGACTTGGTTGGTGGGAAAAGGAATGCTGATAGATACTTGAGGAGATTGTTGTGGGAGCTGAAGGATAATAATGCTGTTGGAAAAATTGTTAGTGTTGCCTAGATATGACAATAGTAATTTGAAAAGGAGAGTAAACATAATGAATAACAAGATGGCTGAGTTGTGTGAGACAAAGAGGGTTTGGTTCGTGAAGCTGTGGAGTGAATTTGAAGGAAAGTTGGAATGGTTTAAAGTTGATGGATTGCAATTGAATGTGTTTGGCATTTGACATTTCGAAAGGCTTGCTGAGAAGGCACAGAATCAAGAAGTTAATATAACTAATGATTAAAGGGAATTATGAAGCAGGATATCATAAGCAAATGGGTTATACACCATAAGGAAGATGGATATGAAGTTGAAGCTCTGGTTGCAAGGTGATGGAATGTATTAAGGTGAGGATGAGATAGGTGTGAATGGCAGTCGCAGTCAGGATTAAGGAAACGGGAGTGGTCAGACTAGAGAGAGAGGTGTGGCATAGCAGCTATTGTAGAAAATGTTTGTGTTGGTAGAATCACCAAAGACATGGGATTGCTATGTTTGTACACAAATGTAAGGAGTATTCAAAATAAGACAGCTGAGTTTGTTGCATTAGCCACCTTACTGGCCATTATGGATCAAATACACATCCTCATACGCTTCGTATCCATCATATATTTCAATGTAATATGAATAGTATTATAATTTTAATATGCACTTGACATCCATGATAACCTTGACATCTATGGACGTCTTGGCCGGTAGAGTGGTTAATTGAGTCAGTATATCCAAGAATAATTGGTATAAGTGCAACCTGGTCGTATGAGGATGATGTGCTGTCAGGAATAGTGATGGAAGAATATACAATTTTCCAGAAGGATTGAAAAGTGAGAAGAGAAGGGGGGGGGGTGCTGGTAATGATTGCAGAGATAACCTGTACAGCTCAAGCAATACTTAGTCTTTATTTGAGTTATAAGTCAGCAGTTAAAATTGAAGGAAGTACAGGAAGATGGTTTAATGTTAAATCTGGTGTCAGACAAGGATGTACATTATCCCCTCTGTTATTCATTATCTATATGGATCACATTATGAAGGAAAGTGGTGCACAGCATCTCTGATGGAACCAGGCTCATGCAATTTTGTGGGCAGTGTGAGGTGTACAGAAGTTGTAACAGTATTTATGTGGTGATGGATTTGTACTTAAAATTTTACTCTCCTTTGATAGTACATATGGGTTAAGGTCTTGCAAAACATAATTTGTTTGATCATTTTCTGTATACGAGATCTCTCTCTCTCTCTCTCTGGAATACAAATCTTTTCATCTTAGTACTCGTGAGAGGCCTTTCCAGTAAGTTGTATATGAAATGGGAGCAGGAAAGCGAGAAGCTATTTTGCTTGGAGAGTGGTGGATTCTGGGAATGCACTGTTGGAGAGTGTGGTGAATACCAAAATAGTGAGTGAGTTTTGGGCACAATATGGTAAATTTGTTGCTAAATAGTGATCACTTCCTGTTATGAGATTTGTATTCTCAGAGGTCTGATGATGATGGACCTGTCAACTCCATCTAGGAGTTAACTTACCATTTGTCTGTTTTGAGGGATAAAAAACCCAAGTTCACAGGAGGAAAAAACCTTCCACCTCCCTGTGAGACCAGTTAACCTACCATTTGATTTAAAATCACTCAGTGAAGGTTCCTCTTGTCATAGATGGGATTTGAACCTGGGTCTTTCCAAATAAAGGGCTTGTCTGTACCGACTGAACTATGGAGGCTCTGATGATGATTATAACAATAACAATACTAATAAAATGTTTTTATATGTAACTAGGTTTAAATTTTATATTATTTGTTTTATTGCATTTGCTATTTCACTCAGGAATGCAGCTTATTTTTTATTTTTTATTTATTTTTATATAGTTGTACTTTTCTTCCTCCTCCTCCTTCCCTCTCCAGTATTTTATTTAGTGTGAGGATAGATTATATATTACAGATTATATCTGATGGTACTTCCACTTTTTATTCATACCCTCTGCCACTTAATCAGTTATGTGATAATATGAGTAAGCTGTTTTGGACCATTCTTTGTTAAACATGACTACCTAAAACCATGTCACATTAATATCTGCAGTTTACCACTAGCAGTCCTCACTTTGGATGACACTCAAGCATAATGCATTCCTCAGGCATCCACCATATTTGCTAACCTGATCAGAAAACAGTGGCCCATGATTCACCACTATTTGTTATGAACTTTGATGCACTGTGGACTAGTTATAATGGTCTTTGCACTCTTATAAACATTGGGGGGAGGGTATTCATAATTTAGACAATACATTACTTTTTTGTGGCAGTTTTTATGAATTTTATATAAAATTTTCATAATGATTTGCATAGTTATATGCTTAGATTTTGGTAGTGCCTTTTTAATTTTCTAGATAATTATTACACATGAATAATTACTTTGAAATGTGACTTGAAATTTTGTAATATATCAGGCACTGGTCAATGTTTTCCTCAAAACGAGATGATAATTCTTCAGGACAAAAAGTGCGATCAAGAAAAAAGAAAAAAGCTCCTGCTGTAAGTATTCTAACCATATTCATGAATAATTACTCTGACATATGATTTGAGCTTGATGTGATGTATCTGTTGTTAGTCAAATATGTTCATCTTGTTTACCTTAAAACAAAATGAATGTATCAAGGCAAAAGATGCAATAAAAAAAAAAAAGAAAAAGAAAGCTACTATCAGTATTTCAACTATTTTCATGTATAATTACTTCTGAACTGTAATTTGAAATTTGGGGATTATATAATGAAATAAAAGGTCTTCAAGACCAAAGGTACAGCTGAGATAAAAGAAAAAAACTTATTTTTTTGTACTCTCCTATATACTGTATATATCTCTTCCTATGTTAAGATTTTTTTGCAAAGCATCCTTGTCAAATTGTGATTCTTGTATAATTCCACTTGTATTTATTCATTATGGCAAAATTATGGAGACCGACTACCATTTTGTAATAATAAGTTAAGATAAAATAAGCTATTACTTAACATTTAGATCTTCATATTATGGTTATCATCTGGAGTACACACATGTATACAAAGGGACACAAACTACATTAGACCTCATCACAACATAGCATTGTTGTGTTTGGATGAGTTGATGTTATATCAGTTTGTTTTTAAGGAATGTTCCAAGGAGTTTATAGAGGCTACTTGTATATAGAGGCTAATGACTTCACATCAACTGCCTTAGTATCCCATAATGCAATGCACATATCCTTACCCTGCTTGGAAACTGACAAAGAAATGCATAAGAGCATCAACATGCAAATGTATTCCGTAGGTCAAAAAGGCTAAATCAAGTAGGTGTAAAATGGATGAAATGAGGGCTTAAGCATCAAATCTGGATGAAGAAGGTACTTTGGATGCAGTACAAAATGAATAATAGCAATAATTAGTTACATGAAAAGTATAAAGCTATTTTTTTCTGCCATTTTTTGGATTTTGCAAAGACATTTGACAGGGTGCCACAAGACTGCAGCACATAGGGTTAGATGTCAGGTTAGTCAACTGGATTCAAAATTGGCTTTCTGATAGGTATCAGAGAGTTGTGTATGGTGGGGCAATATTAATGAAGGTCACAAGTGGGGTCTCACAGGGTTCGGTACTGGGACCTGTATTGTTTAACCTTTATATCAATGACATTGTCAGTGAATTGCAGGGGGATATTCAGTTGTTTGCAGATGCTGTGAAGCTTAAAAGGGTTATTAGTAATAGTGCAGATGTGGCAGCCCTGCAAAAGGATTTGAATAAACTGTACAGATGGACAAATGAATGGGGGGGGGTATCAGTTTAATGCAGCAAAATGAAGTCTTGAAGTTTGGGATATATCGATGGGAGGCAGCATACTCTGTTGGAAGAGCTGTACTGCAGAAATTCGGGAAGACAAGATGGAAGTGGAATTTATATAGGATAATTACCTGAAGTAACATGTACAGGCAACCAGGGGTTTGAGAGTGCTGGATCTGGTAATGGCATCAGTAACAGCATCCATAATAAATCATAAAACACACCCCAACTCATCACCACAGTTCAAGATCAGTACTATCAACATAAGAAGCCTGAATGGCAAAGAAATGGAGCTAGCTGAGGAATTGGATAAATACCAGATTGAATAAGTGTGAACTGAAACAAGAAAAACAAAATCTGATGAGATTTTTCTGAGCAATAAATACAAAATTTATATACAGGCAATGACAATCAGGGAAAAAAAAGATGTAGCTATAGTATTGAACAAAAAATACAAGGCTATTCTTCTTGAATAGCAAGCAATATCGAGTAGAGTGATGTGGGCAAATATCAGAATGAGGAATTGGACTTCTTTGTGCATATGGTCCCACAGAAAGTTGTTCTGTTAAGGTAGAAGTGGAGGAATTTTTTGATGCTTTAGAAAAAGCAACTGACATAATGAAAAAGGAAAAGTTGGTCCTTGTTGGGGATCTAAATAGCAGAGCAGGAAATGATTGTCAGATATACAAAAATATTTTTGGAAAATTTGGTGAAAAGAGCAAAGCTAATAATAATGGCAAATGTCTGTTGAATTTCTACTCAGGACTTGGACTAGTTATTACTAACACCATGTTTCAACATAAAAATGTGCACAAATTTACATGGAGAGCAAGAGGCAAGGAATAAGAAAAGTCTCATTGACTATGTTATTGTTGATAGTGATGTTTTCCCACTTGTGCAGGACACTAGAGTGCACAGAGGATTTGAAATTGGAAGTGATCACCATTTAGTCTTGAGTAGGATAAAATTGAATTTCGTATTGAGAAGAACATGTAAGAAAGTTTTAAAGCGAATAAAAGTTGAGCAGCTCTCATATGTAAACTGTAGACTAAAATACACAAACATTATTCAAGAAAACAGGAAAGAGTTTGAGAACTGGAACCAAACCTTGGAGATCCAGTTGCAATCCCTGAAGACAACATTGATTGATTCAACCAGAGAGGCATGTGGTCAGGTTGTCTGCAAGGATAGAAAAATCAGAACTCCCATGGTGGGCACATGAAGTTAAAGAGGCAGTGAAGGAAAATATGAAAGCATATCAAAAGATCCTGGCATAAGTCAGCTTGTTCTCTTAGAGAATACAGAAATGAATGTAAGAAAGCCAAACACTGTTGTAAAACTAGCTAAACAAAAGTCATGGGAAGACTTTGGCAAGAACATAGAAAATAAATATCAAGAAGGTGGTAAGATATTCTGGAGGTTGTTGAAGAAGCTTAGAAATGGAGGAAAGAGTGCTGTAAAAGGAATTAGAAATGATAAAGGTGTCATGAAAACTGGTGAAAAAGATATCCTTGATGTATGGAGTAATTACTTTGAAAAATTGCTAAATGAAACAAGCAATAATGACAGCACAGTAGTAAAAAAACACTCAACAGACATGCAATCAGGAATACATATCCATACTTGAAGTAGAAAAAGCCATCAAAAGCCTGAAATGTGGAAAGGCAGATGATATTCAACCAGAAATGCTCGCGTATGGAGGTTTAAAAGTCTTACAGTGGCTGCACTGCATAGTTCAAAAGGCGTGGACAGTGGGATGAATTCCAGATGATTGGAGTTGGGCTCTCATAGTACCCATATATAAAAAGGGAAATAAAACTGCATGTGAGAATTTCAGAGGTATTTCCCTACTGAGTGTTCCTGGTAAGATTTATTCAAGTATACTTCAGAAACAGTTGAGAAGGATTGTGGAAGCGAAGCTTGGTGAAGAATAAGCTTGATTTAGGCCAAATAGAGGCTGTCAGGATCAAATTTTCACGTTAGGACAAATAGTTGAGAAATCATGGGAATATAATAAAGATCTGTATTTAAGTTTTGTTGATCTGGAGAAAGCATATGACTCAAAGTGTTACAGTTGTATGATGTCAATCGAGCATTATATCAAACAATACTTAGTCTTTATTTGAGTTGTAAGTCAGCAGTTAGAATTGAAGGAAGTGCAGGAAGATGGTTTAATGTTAAATCTGGTGTCAGACAAGGATGTACATTATCCCCTCTGTTATTTATTATCTATATGGATCACATTATGAAGGAAAGTAGTATTAAACATGATATCAAAATTGGAGATGTTAATCTCAGCTCTTTACTCTATGCAGATGATGTTATACTTCTAAATAAATCTCCTACAAGTCTTCAAGATTCCCTGACTAAATTGAATAACTCTTGTAATAGATTTGGTATGAAGGTCAGCAATAACAAGACAAAGACAATGAAAATAGGGAACCATTGAAAATATCAACTGCATTGTCAATTGGGAACCTATAGAACAAGTAAAACATTTCAGCTACTTAGCCACGATTTTTAGTGAAGATGGTAAATGAAATATGAAATAGACAACAGAATCAATAAAGCTGGTATGGTAGGAAGTCAACTGAATAAATTTATATGGAATAAGAGATAAATTAGTCAAAACACTAAATTAGCTGTTTACAAGACAGTGTTCAAACCAATTTTAACTTATGAATCTGAGAACTGGGTTAGAAGCAAAACACTTGACCAAAGACTAGAGAACGCAGATACGATAGTCATGAGAAAGATTAGAGGGTGAACAGATGTCATCAGTAGCAATATCATATTAAAAAAGAGGATATTAGGAAAGAACTTAATATTGTTAGCATCCAGGAATGTGTTAGCAGAGCTAATCTCAGGTGGTATGGTCACTTAAACAAAATGGGAGAGGAAAGATTAGCAAAACAAGTGTTCTTTGCCAGGTTAGCAGGGAAAAGACCGAGAGGAAGACCAAGATATAGGTGGATTGATAATGTAAAAAGTGCCTTAGAAGATAGAAATATAAGATCTGATAATGTTGAAGTCTTGTCAGATAATAGATTGATTTGGAGGAAAATATTAGGAATTTGATGATGATGATGATATATCCATAGGCAAAGTAGACTTTGCCTGCAGTTAGGGTGAGTGACCATTCAGTCTGGTTCTAAGTATTTGCTAAACAAGTGACATTCTTTATCAGGAAATAGTTTCTGTTGAATTATAAAGCTAGGAATTATAACAGGCTTTGGAGGCATCTTGGAGCAGTGCCATGGTTTGAGAAGCTACGAGGAAAGAATTTCAGTAGTGCATGGGAAGTGATCAGGAATGGTTTGAGAGAAGCAGTATCAAATTGCATACACGGTCAGGAGGATAAATCAAGTGGGAATTAAGTAGATGTGTAAACTTTGGTGCTATTACTTGTTATTCATAAACCTGCTTATTTACTGTTTCTTTATAATACCGTTATTCTAATTACCACTGCGCGCTTTCTATTTCATAACCTTCCTTGCTTATATTATTGCGTGCTATGTTTAACTACCTTTCGCCCTATGAGTCTTATGCCTATGGATACTAGAAAATTTATTTTTTATTGAGACTGGACCACTAATATCTTTTTATTGGCATAAAACTCAGTAATACAGCCGGTTGATTTCTCTCTCTCTTTCTCTAACACAAATTCCTTCAGTAAAACTTTACGCAAACAGTTGTGATCTATTTTGCATTTAAGTTTACCAGCTATCTCACTTGGTTTCCCGCTCACAAGTCCGATATATATATATATATATTTTTTTTTTTAGGAACAGTGCATCGTAAATTAAACAATCAGGCCGCACCCAATTGACATATAATTAAAACACATTTATTTACAGGGGGTGCTTAAGGTCTCCTCTCATAACTGAGAGGAGACCTCCACATAGCCTTTAAAGGAATGTGGAGAGCCAGCCAGGGCTTCTGACCTAATCTCCAATCCTCACCTTCTCGTGGTGCACTCTGTTGGGTATCTGCCTGGATACTGAACGAACAAGGATTGGCTGGCAATTTGGGATTTAGCTGACCAAATTGTATTCTTATTGTTAAACCAAAATAAAAAATGATGGTACAAATGACAAAATTTCATGCCGGCTGGGGCGTCGCCCGTTTAAACAAGGCCCCCGTTGTTTACGCCAGGGTACCAGGGCGAACAGCGAAAAGTCATTTACTGGAACAAATCTGAAAACACCTCCCAACTCAGCATCACCAGAGTTAAAGATCGGTACTATCAACATAAGAAGCCTGAATGGCAAAGAAATGGAGCTAGCTGAGGAATTAAATAAGTACCAGATCGACATAATAGGGGTGACTGAAACAAAAAAGGCAAAAACTGGTGAGATCTTTCTGAGCAATAAATACAAAATGTTATATTCAGGCAATGACAATCAAGGAAAAGAAGGAGTAGCCATAGTATTCAACATGAAATATGAGGCTAATCTTCTTGAATGGCAGTCAGTCTCAAGTAGAGTGATGTGGGCAAATATGAGAATGGGGAACTGGACAATGAGACTTATTTGTGCCTATGGTCCAACAGAAGGTTCTACTAAGGTAGAAGTGGAGGAATTTTTTGAGGCTTTAGAAAAAGCAACTGACACAACGAAAAAGGAAAAGTTGGTCTTTTTTAGGGATCTAAATAACAGAGTAGGAAATGAGTGTGAGACATACAAAAATATTTTGGGAAAATTTGGAGAAAAGAATAAAGCTAATAATAATGGCAAATACCTGTTGGATTTCTGCTGAGGACATGGACTGCTCAGGACATGGAACATGGTTATTACTAACACCATGTTCCAACATAAAAATGTGCACAAATTCACATATAGAGAAGAGACAAGGAATAAGAAAAGTCTCAATTGACTATGTTATTGTTGATAGTGATGTTTTCTCCCTAGTGCAGGACACCACAGTGTAAAGAGGATTTGAAATTGGAAGCGATCACTATTTAATCTCGAGCATGATAAAATTGAATTTCATATTGAAAAGAATAAGATGTAAGAAAGTTTTAAAGCGAATAAAAGTTGAGCAGCTCTCAGATGTGAACTGCAGAATAAAATACACAGAGATTATTGAAGAAAAAATGAAATAACATGAGAACAGGAACCAAACCTTGGAGATTCAGTGGCAAGCCTTGAAGAGAGCCCTGATTGATTCAGCCAGAGAGCATGTGGCTAGGTTATCTGCAAGGATAGAAAAATCAGAACTCCTTGGTGGACACAGGAAGTTAAAAGAAGCAGTGAAGGAAAAGAAGAGGGCATATCAGAAGTTCCTGCCAAATAAATCAGCTTTTGCTCTTAGAGAATACAGAGACAAATGTGAGAAAGTGAAACGCTGTGTAAAACTAGCTGAACAAAAGTCATGGGAGGACTTTGGCAAGAATATAGAAAATAAATATCAAGAAGGTGGTAAGATATTCTGGAGGTTGTTGAAGAAGCTTAGAAATGGAGGAAAGAGTACTGTAAAAGGAGTTAGAGATGATAAAGGTGACATGAAAACAGGAGAAAAAGATATCCTTGAAGCATGGAGTAATTACTTTGAAAAACTGCTACGTGAAACAAGCAGTGATGACAGCACAGTGGTAAAAAACACTGACCAGGCATGCAGTCAGGGAGAGAAATTAGTCAGAACACTAAATTAACTGTATACAAGACAGTGTTCAAACCAGTTTTAACTTATGGATCTGAGAGCTGGGTCAGAATTAAAACACTTGACCAAAAACTAGAGACCGCAGATATGAGAGTCCTGAGAAAGATTAGAGATGTGAACAGATGGCCTCAATGGCAATATCATATTAAAAACGAGGATATTAGGAAAAAACTTGACATTGTTGGTATCCAGGAGTGCATTAGCAGAGCTAATCTCAGGTGGTATGGTCACTTAAACAGAATGGGCGAGGTAAGATTAGCAAAACAAATGTTCTCTGCCAGGTTGGCAGGAAAACGACCCCAGAAGAAGACCAAGATATAGGTGGATTGATACAGTACAATGTGCCTTAGACAATAGAAATATAAGATCTGATAATGATAATATTGGAGTCTTGACAAGTAACAGACTGATCTGGAGGAAACTTGTAGATAGGAAGTTAGTAATGATGTAAATTTTTCATGTAGTACTATCATATCCTGTACACCCCTTGAGGGTACATGGCAGGAATTTGATGATGATTTATTTACATTTTAAATAAAGTACATGAAATAACTGGTAGGGAGGTTACTCTTCTCTACCTATGCTTTATGCTTTTGGTATAAAGAAACAAACTTTCCCTTTTCAATATTAAATGACTAAACAATGTATTTACTCTATTACTTTTCTGCTTAAGAAAACCAAATTGCTGACTCTAATTTACTCATAAAGAGATTAGCTAGCTATGTCAAGTTATCTTACAATTAACATTCCAGTTAAGAACAATTCAGAGGACTCTCTTCTAGATATTTCTCATTACTATTTCTTATCAGTCCATCTATGACATATCTCCTAGATTACAAAAAGAATGTACACTAAAGGTTGGACACACTTACAGAGGCTCTTTGTCATGACACCTTCCAAAAGTTCTGCATCAAAGTCTCTATGGATTTTCCTTCATCTCAGGCCTTGCTTCAGGGGGCGTTTTGTCGGAGTATTAGCGGTTCTTGGACTGCAATTTTCCCGATGCTCAAATCCCAGGCAAGAAGTTTCAGCACACAGGCTTGAAGATCGTTCTGCAGCTTTTGGCTTCTGATTCTCTGCCAACTGCCTCTGGCTCTCTTCTGTAACTGGATCTCGCCTCCCCTCTGTCAGCAACTGGACCTTGCCTCCTCTCAACTGCCTCTGGTTCCCTGCCGAAAAACTGCCCACAGTTCTCTGCTGGAAAAACTACCCGATGTTCGACTCAGTCCTCTTTTATTTTCGCCTTCTTGGGTCCTTGCACCAAGGGTTTTAAACCCCCAAGAAATCAGCAGTTCTCCTTGATTCTTTTGTTAAAGCCATCCCGTTCTTTTTCTCCTCTGTGCACCCTTTTTTCTTTGTCTTGTCGGGCAGCAGAAACTTCTCTAAAACTAGCGGACCTCTTTGATATTTTCCTTGCCTTGTCGGGCAGCGGAAACTTCTTTAAAACTAGCGGACCTCATTGATACTAGCTTTGAAGGTGTTCATGCGCAGAGCTTACAAATAACTTTCTCACACACTTAATCTTAGACAACCTTCTTGTGCTCTGATGGCAGAGCATTGCCTTTGTTTTTGACATTCTAGAAACTTTAGTAAAAACGGTAAATACAATCAATTCCCACAGGGTTATTTACATTAATAAAATACATAGAGACAAACAAGGTTATTTTTGTTACATTTCTTATGAGACTTGACCTCTGTAAAAATCTATGTAAAGCGCTTTGGTATTTTTAAGCTACATCGAGTTTTACAGATGAATAGAGATTATTATTATTATTACTCCTACTACTATGTGACACCTACAAGGAGTCCAAAGACTCATTGAAGGAGGGCACCCACTCCACAGGTCTGTTTCCACCAACTATAGCAAACATTAAATGCACTAACACCATCTACTGGCCTCCACTACAAGTATTTTCACAGACAATCACAAACATCCATTCCCACAGTGGTATTTGAACCCCCAGCATTTTGGCTAAAGAGCAGATCTGTTAACCACTTGACCAACCAGGCCAGCAGAGTGATATAAAGCAAAAAAAAAAAAAATGTGGAGAAAACATAAAGAAAAAGAGCATCAGGATACTCCTGAGCAGTACAAAGTGTAAGTAAGAAAGGCCAAATCAGATTATGAGATAAAATTAAACTAAATGGGTGCCAACCAAAAGTTTTTTTTTTTTGTTATGTAGCAAGAGGAAAAATTACTATGGAAGGATGATTTTAATCAATTCTGATGGTAGGAAGGTTACAAAGGCAAAAGAAATAATTGACTTGCTGAGGGATCATTTTGTAAAGGGGTATAATCCAGTTAAGAGATTTTGCAGTTGCTATGTCAGCCCATATACTATGTGAATGTACATTAAAAATTGGCATCGCTTCTGATGAAGTTATTCAATCTAAGTCTAAGCTCTGGCAAGATTCCAAGAAAATGGAAAGAGGGTAGGATAGTTCCATTGCATAAAGGTGGCTCAAAGACAAGTAACAAACTACAGACCAATTAATATAGCAGAAGTGGTTGTTAAAATATTGGAAAAGTTGGTTAGAGATAAAATTGAACAATGAGTGGATAGGAACACAATACTTTATAGTGGGCATCACAGCTTTATAAAGTATATATACTATCTTAGTAATTTACTCATATTTTATAATAAAGTGACAGTGGAATTGGATAAAGGCCAATGGACTTTTCAAACAAGTTTTTGCAAAAAAAAAAAAAAAAAAAAAAGTTTTTTTAAAATATATGGTGGAGCAGAGTAAAAGAATGTGGGTGACTAGCAGAGTACCTCATATTCCTGTACGTGCCACTGCCCTTTAATTTGTATATCAATGATATAGGCAAAGATTTAAGGTTGAATATTCAGTTGTTTGCTGATGATGCAAAACTGAAGAGAGCAGTAGTTAATCAAGGTATTGTAGATATCCTACAGAATGATTTGAGCTCTTTGTTCACCATTATCACAAAGTCCGTAGCTTCATCAATTTCCAGCAATAAGTGCATCACTCAAAATATTACTTAGATATCGAAAAATATGCTAACAAGTAGAGATAGACAAGTTATTATTCCTCTTTTGAAGGCTATGATTTTGCTGCATCTTGATTACTGTATACAGATTTGGTCATCTGGGTTTCTTGAAGATCAGGAGGTGGTAAAGAGGATTCAGATGTGAGTGACCAAGCTGGTGACAGGTCTGTAGACTGCTTATGAGGATAGGTTGAAGATGTGTGGGTTACAAAGTTGATAGAAACTTACAAGATATTAAAGGGGTTTGTAAGTGCTCTGATACTGGATGAGTTAAGGAGAGGTATGATAGGTTTTGTGTGTTTAAAAGTTAATTTTGGTCTCCCATGATGGTCTCCAGACTCCATGAAGATACTCTATAATTATAATAATGATATCCCCAGCATCTATTACAGTACTTCTTTTACATGTTTGCAAAGTCTGCTGATTAGTGCTTAAAGATTATCCATAAATTTAGCTAACAGAATAATGAATTCAAGTTTTCCTAAAACTCTCTTTAAATGAATATTTATTTTAGCCTCGTATTGGTTCAGCATTGTTACCTGATGTTAGCTTTACAGCCGTGCTACCCCATGGGTCTCAGTATCTGATATCATCTTCTAATGACAGTCTACACCAAGAAGATGTACTAAGAACAAATGCTTCTGCAACATCAGATGTGCAATTAGAGGAGGATCCAGGGTAAGAATGCAGTATTTAGAAATGAAAGTCTTTTTGAATAATAATAAAAAAAAATGAATTCATTTATTTTATTTGGTTACCCAAAAGTAATGTGCACTGACTGTGAAAATAAATACTATAATAGATTCACTAATCTTATATATATATATTTCAAAAAAAAGCATTTGTATTATCTCCTAACTGATAACTGCTGTAAACACCATACAAAACTTTGGTAGTTCTTCTGGATTTGGGAAAAAATAAAAAGAATTAATATATATATATGACATTATGTAACATCATTTTAAAAGACATTTTCTTCCTACTTCCATGTGTTGGACTTATAGAAATCTCTTGACGCATATAAAATTGGTAATGAAATAAAGTGTATAAAATTCTCTTCATAGCGAATTAAACTTTTTTCAAGGTCAGATGAGCCAAATGATAAATGCCAGATAGTGTATGAGTCTCATCTTCAAAAAGTATTTACTTATATAATGCCATATTGCCAAACTGTTTTCTTGGGCTTCCTCTGTGTCCATTAGTTGGTCTTTAACGAGTATGAACACTGAACATAGCTGAGGATGAATGTCTAAATTGGTCCAGACCATTTCAGTTGACTTTTCTGAATTGTTTTTAGAAATTGGAGACTCCTTTGCTGTCTTTCTTCAAGAATGACATGGTTAGGAAGGTGATTTTGCCACATACATCCTAATACTGATCAAAGGCATGTTGTCCCAATGCTATTGATAATATTTATGGTGCATTGAGTAGTGATGTTCCATGTTTTGGAAACCCATGTAAATATGGCTTGGCTGATGATTTTGTACAGATAAATTTTGGTGTTTGGGATGATGGGTTTGGCTTTTATGGAACTGAAGAGCTTTGTGCTTTCTTTTCAACATGTCAATTTGAGTATTTCAATATGTCAGTCCTTTCTCATGTTTCCTTTTTTTTTTAGGACTTTAGTTGTTGACTATCAACCCAATCATTGCTATATTTTTACATAAATTATCTAAGTGGTTTTGAGAAGTCTGAATGTTAGTCAGTCAGCTCATTATCATTATCTGCAAAGGTCAAATCTTCAAGAGTTATTCTCTCTCCATTTTTTTGTGAGTCTAAAAGTTAAGGGTAATAATAAAAAGATATGACACCAAAGAGTTTCCCTGAAGAAATTCAGTGGAAATAGGAAAACTTTTTATCATCTCTCTCTCTGTTAGTCATTATGCTTATCTTACGTGGTAATTCTAGAATTGTTCCACTATTGTTGTTATTGTTTTCAAAGGCATAGCACATAAAAATTGAGAATTTTGAACAACCTTTTGCCCATTGATGAATCAATGGCTTGAATCAAATCAGAGGAGATAAGGAGATACTTATAAAGTTTAAGTATAGAGAAAGGTTTTTATCTTTTGCTCCTTCTAAGAGAATGGATGTGTTTGAAAGCTTCGGTTTTTCAAGAAACCTGCTTGAGTTTTGAGCAGAGGTGGTATTACATATTCAGTTTGGTTTAGAATCATTCTATTATATATTTAGTGTGTAGGAAATAATGTGATTCCTCTGTAATTTTCTGGGTTGTTTAGCTCAAGGCTCCAGAAATAACACTTAAATCTACTTTACTGGTCAAAAAAAATTTTACTTGCGCATAGTGTGAATTGTGATAAAAGAGAGAGAAAGAGACCTCCTCTTCAATTTCAGCAACAAAGAAAACATCTTTAATAGAATTTCAAATGGTTAAATTTAAATTACGTGCAATAATAAGATCTGACATTTCTCTCCCTATTTTGCCATTAGTCTATTTGTTTTTCCCCACAGCATGTGTTGCCTGCTACTTCTGTTCTGCTGCCTATTAACTAATTACCAGTCTTCCATGATAAGGAGTTACAGTAACCCCCCAAGTTACGTAAGTAATGTGTTCCGTAAACCTTTACGTAACTTGAATTTTATGTAAGTCGAATTTGTAAATTGCTTAAGTGTAACTTCGTAATAAACTACAATATTTATTATTATTATATGTATGTATATATACAGATATGTACAGTATATTATTTACATAGTATTATTTTATAAAATATATGAAAAATATATAAAAGAATATAAAAACGAACTGAAATAACACACATGGAGTCCTTATTTCTAATTGGTAGGTCTCAGTTTGAATGTTACGGCTTTTGTGCGCTTGCCCTCTGCTACTCTTGGTGTTTACCGGTAACCTGTCACTGCCTGTTACTATTCATTACATTTGCTGTGAATGCCGAGTCTAGTTAACATTATGTCGTTGCATGCTGCAATGGATGTCAAAGACACAAAAGCCGCAAACATGTTCATGCGCGCTAGTAGTTGTAATTTTCGAGATTTATTATGTAACTGCGAATTTACGTAAGTCGGGGGTTACTGTATTTATTTCACTTTCTCAACTCGCAAACTATTGCAGAGTTTTGGTGTGGAATTAGGTAAAGAAATACTTCTTCCAACTTTTATCTGTGCATTTCATATAATGGACTATTTTCTCCTCATTTGAAATATCTGTAGAAGCATTTAGAAGAAGATTCCCTGCTGGACTGTTTAATTGTTTTAACAAATTTTTCTTTAACAATGTCAGCAGTAACTGACTCAGATTCTTTGCATTTCATGTCATTTTGATGCTACTCTACTCTACTATGTGGCTTATGAAGTTTTTGAAGTGAGGTAAATTGTTTATTGCCTTTACCTTTATAACATTATAGAATCCATTTTTCTTTGGAAAGCACTGGAAATGTATATTTCCCAGGTTATTTTTGACAAGTCTGTCACAGAATTTTTTTTTAAAATAAAAATTGAATGTTTCATGAAACCTAAAAGTCTCCACTTTAAAAGGACCTTGAAACCCTTGTGGTAATCTGGAATTTCTGCCATTGAATTCCCCGAGACATTTATCTTGAAAGCACATCTTAATTGTTTTTAGTTAAATTATTTTTTCAAGTTTTTTAATGTCCCTTACCTTCACCTTCAGTTTCACATGTAACAAAATATATAAAGCGTATCATGCATTACCTTAGATTTTTTGTCTCTGATGAAGGGTGAATTCATATAAATTATCCATAAAAATAATTCAATAAGAAAGACAAACAATAAAGTTTATGAAAACAACCTAAAATTGTCAAACCTAGGTATGTAACCATATTAACTTTTCATGGTGTTATACATCATCGAAGTGATCTCTCAGATTTGTTGTTGCAAGATAGTTTTTTTTTTTTAAATAACACTGTTAATAGGCCTTTTCATCCTGTATGTACAAGTATACACTGCTCGGAAAGAAGTAAACGGACACCATAGTGTGAGGAACAAACAGCCATGGCTATTTGTGCACCTTAAAGATATAGGACCTCCTTTTGCTGTCATGAGTGCAATCCTACAGGGCATACTTTCCATAATCTTTCAATAGTGATCAATGGGAATTTTGAGCCATTCTTCCTGTAGGCATGTAATAAAGTCCTGGACTATTGTGGGACAGATGTCCCTTGACCTCACGCTATGCTCCACTTCATCCCTCAGATGTTCTGTAGGTTGAAATCAGGTCCCTGTGGAGGCCAGTAAGTTTGGTGACATTCATGTCCACAAACCATGCAGTTACACCAGCAGTCTTATGACATGGTGCATTGTCTTGCTGAAAGAGACAATGGTCAGTTCTGTAGAAATGTTAATCTGTTATCTGTCAAGACTCCAATATTGTAAGTTATTATATTTCTGTCTTTTAAGGTGCTTTTTACTGTATCAATCCATCTACATCTTGGTCTTCTTCTGGGTCTTTTTCCTGCCAACCTGGCAAAGAACATTTGTTTTGCTAATCTTTCCTCTCCCGTTCTGTTTAAGTGACCATTATACCTGAGATTAGCTCTGCTAACACATTCCTGAATGCTAACAGTGGCAAATCTTTCCTAATGTAATCATTTTTGATGTGATACTACCATTGATGCCATCTGTTCATGCCCTTAATCTTTCTCAGGACTCTCATATCTGCAGTCTATAGTCTTTGGTCAAGTGTTTTATTTCTAACTCAGTTCTTAGATAAGTTAAAATTGGTTCAAACACTGTCTTGTATATACAGCTAATTTAGTGTTCAGACTAATTTCTTTCATATTCCATATAATGTATTCAGCTGACTTCCTACCATACCGGCTTTAGTAATTCTGTTGTGTATTTCCGTATTTAATTTACTGGTCAAGATTGAATTTATTCCAAATTCAATCTTGACCAAAATTGTGCCTAAATAGCTGAAATGTTTTTTTGTTCTATAGGTTCACCATTCAGGATAACAGTTGATGGTTTCAATGTTTCTGCCTATATTCATTGTCTTTGTCTTTTTTTGCTGATTTTCATACCAAATTTAATACAACAGTTATTCAGTAATTTAGTCAGAGAATCTTGCAGACGTGTACTGGATTTATTCTGAAGTATAACATCATCTGCATAAAGTATAGAGCTAAGATTAATATTGCCAATTTTGATATCTGATTTTTCTTCATAAAGTGATCCATATAGATAAAGAATGACAGCGGAGATAATGTGCACCCTTGTTGCATACCTGACTTAACATCAAACCATCTTCCTGTACCTCCTTCAATTCTAATTGCTGATTTATAGCTTAAATAGAGATTATGGATTGCTTGGTATACTGTCCCATTGACACCATATAACCCTGTCAACAATTATGTTCCTGTCATCATCAATTCCTTGCAGTTCATTTCCATCAGTACAGTACAGAATTTGTGATTTCTTCTTCCTAAAGTGCATCACCTTATACTTTGCCATTTTAAACTGGCAGTCATTTACTTTTGTCCATACTACCAGTCTATTTAATTTATCCTGTATGATCTCTACACTGTCTTCACTGGTTATTGTTCTTTCCAGCTTTGTCTCATGAGCAAAAAAGTGAATATTTCTCCTCAGATAATTTCCTTCATCATTAATATGAGTTAGCCGATCTCATGCAGAGGTAGCATGGCGATGATGATAGCAGTAGAGGTTTGATATAGTTGTGGAGATGGAGAGTTGTAGAGTAGGTGTCCTCCCTCGATGATTCTTTGGATTCCTTGGAGGTGTCGCAAAATAATAATAATATACAAATTAAATAGCAAAGGAACAAGTTGGATGGATTTACTGGTTGAATAATTCACCAGTAAATTGATCAGTCATTTTATGCACTCGATAAATCTGTATTGCACATTGAAATCAATTCCAAGTCCATATTCAGCATTTTTACTTTTTTTTACAACACAATGCAGTAGGTCACTTGCCTGCACACAAGAAGTGTGCAGGCAAGTGGTTAAGGAAAAAGAAGGAATCTATTAACAAGTTTCTTGAAAAGCTAGAGGATTTTATTTATTGGGAAAAATAATATGGGAAAGGCTGTTCCAAACAGCAGAGGTAGATGAAATGAAGGAAGAATTGTAGTGGCCAGCTTGGTGGAGTAATGCTCTTGAGACTACATTAAAAAAGAAAAAAAAAGTATAATGAAGAAAGAAAGCGCCTATGAGAACTTAACTGGAGGGAGTGTGAAAGAGATGGGACAGTTAAGAATTAGAGAGATTTATAAAGTTTATTAAGAGATTTATAGAAGAGAAGTAGTGTTTTGAAGGAAAAAAAATACCATGTTTTTTGGAAGCTGAGGAGAAGGATGTGGTTGTAATAAGTTTATGCTAGGTTAAGCTGGATGTGAAAGTCAGCCCAAGAAGGGAAGAAATAATCCTGAATGGAAATCGAAACATTATCAAAAGTAAGAGTGAATAGGATCTTTCTGTAGGTAATAAGATGGAACTGTATTTTAATATTATTGAAATTCACTCAAGCACTATGACATTTTTCAAATGAAGATAAGGAATGCGAAGTACTATCATCAGCAGAACTATGAATAGCATTTGAGTTTGAAAGAAGGCTGTTGATATATTGGATGAAGAATATGGGTTAGAGTACAGAATCACAAGATCCTCCAACATGATAAAGAAATTGGATGAGAGAAAGCTATTCATCGTTTTTTCTGAATTTTCTGGAAATTCAGAAAAAAAGACTCTTCAGGAGACCTAAATTGTAGCTTGGCGAGAATCCTAAATGTTAGACATGATCAGCTTTGGAATTATCAAGGGCAACCATCTCCAAATCTTAAGAAAAGGTTAGCAAGTAGTCTGCTGTAGGATGAGTGTGACAAAATTGGTATTGGTGATCACTGAATTAGGTTTTCAGGTAGTGAAGTTTGTTTATGACCTTTTCCATCCCTTTCAAGAATACTGAAGTGAGGGATGACAATTTGATGACTGACTTTTCTCTTTTTAGGGAAAACCAGTTTCTTCCGTGCTGTTGGGCAGATGCCAGATGAATTTGACAGCTTATACAGGCAATACAGGAAGGGTGTTAATTCTGGAGCACAGGTTTTTGAACACAACTGGAGGGATATCTGGACCTGGAGACATTATTTTTTTGATGACATGGCAAAAGATTAGAGATGGTAAGTTGGGATCAATTTGTGGTATTGTAGATTATTTGCCTTTGTCACCTATACAAGAAATGGTGGAAAAGACTGATGCCAAGAGATCTGCCTTATCTTTCATTCAGTGAAGTTGCTGTTACTTAGAATGAAAGAGAGTGAGAGGTGGAAACAAGGCAAGACAGAAGTTAGTTTCCACCCAGAGTGCTCAACTGCCAATTGATAGGAGGAAAGTTAATCGCATTTGGTTGTTATAGAGTTTGCTGTGGATTTCTTGATATTTTTCTTTCTTGTTTTGAACTGTACTACAGTAGTGAAAAGCTGGTTTTTTTTATTTGAACCATTGAATATGTGCTGCATTTTTTTCATGGTCAAAGGCACATTTTTTTATAGAGCTGACACTTGAATAGAGGAGTTGAAGGTGTGCAGTGGAGTTGCAAATGAAGGCTCTCATTCCAGTAAGGGTTATTTTCATTAATGCACAGGTGTTTGGATTGGAAGAATGGAAATGTCAAAACTGCTTCAGGTGTGAGTTCATAAGCATTTTTCAACACTTTTTAGTCTGAAAACATTCCTAATGTCCACATTTCTTATTCTGTCTTTTATCAACATTGCCCTTAAAACATTCATTCCTGTTGTTTGTCTCTCTCCCTCTCTCTTTTTTTTTTTTTTTTTAATGCTCTATGTCTTTACTGATAAGAAATTATAGGCAATAAGGTAACTTCTGTTAATCAAAAACTTATGCTACAATGGGACCTCACTGTCCCAAAATAGACCATATACTGTTAAAAAAGCTTTTGCTCAGTGAAAATCTTCTTCATATCTTTTGATCTAAACTTCTGTCACTAGAAAGTACACCAATTCTTCTCTCTTTCTCTCTCGTTCTTGCTGTAACATGTAACCCATAGTGTGTCACACTGTTCCATTTGTCCAGTTTCTTCTGTATCTCTTCTTCTAGTTTTACCTGAATCACTAAATTAGCTTCAAACACAGCTGTTTCTCTTGTGTGGTTATTAATCATATCTGGGTTACTGTTCATAACCACAATGAACAGCAACAGATAAAAGATACATCCTTGTTACAGTCCATCATTATTAAATATAAACCACTCATAATTACCAAATTTAGTCTTCACACAGCTCTTAGATTTAACATACATATACTTGATCATAATTATTACTTCTCTTACTGTGTCCATCTTTTCCCACACTTTTTCATTTTTTTTTTTTTTTATTATTCCATGGTATTATTACACAAGATCATAAAGGTTCTAATTCATGTATTTTATACGGCACCTTTTCTGGGTTGTTATAAAGTTCACATTTAGAAATATTCATACAAGTTAGTAAATGCAGTGGTGATGCTTCCTCAATATTACAGATTTTGCAGATGGGGAAGACTTATGCCACTGCTAAACTTGATTGGTCTTGTGTGGCTGGTCTTGAGGTGAGAAATCATGGTAGTGGCACAGTGATTAAATTGAGTTGATGGTAGCTCCTGGTTTTTCTGCTGAATACCAGTGGTGAGTCATGTCCTGGAGAACCATTCTTTTTACATTTTCTTTTTGAGTAGTTTTAAAAAGATTAAAATCTGTGGTATCACTTGATGTTATAGCCATTTTTGCTACTTCATCTGTAGTTTCATTTTCCTTTAATCCCACATGGGATGGAATCCATGGAAAATTATTTCAGAATCCTTATGTAGTTTATTTATTAATATAATTAACGGCTATTTTAGCCTGTTTTTGTTTAGGAGTGTCCCTTATATTTAATACATTGGCTAACATAACTCAAAAGGGGTATATATATATAATTTAGAACATTACGGGCGAGTGTAGAAGGCAATTATGGCAGAATAAAAAATGTTGAAAAATTAAGTACATACCTTGATTTTGGTTTAAAGATGCCTTCTAAATCCAAGCTCTTGTGGAAGGGGGGGGGGAAGAGAGGGAAAGAACATGGGGATGTACTTGGGACACAGGAAATAAGTTTGGGAACCCGGGTTACTATTAATAATATATATATATAAATATATATATATATTATTTTGTTGTGGGGAGAGGGGGGGAAAGGAAGGGGAAGGGTATCCTTATGTGGAAACTGGGGCAAGGGTTTACGGGGTGTGGACCGTTTCGGTCATCGTCTGACCATTGTCGGAACTTTGTGGGAATGACTGTAGGGCTATGTCAAGGCTGCAAGATGTGTCTGCCAAATTTGGGCATTTGTTGTCGCTAAATGGCCGGAGGCGTGGCTTAATTTGTAAGTTTTGGATCGTCCAACATTCGGAAATTAGGTAGGGGCGGTGGACGTTGATAGAATTACCATCACATTTTATGGCAATAGTTTCGGATATTCTAAGCATCGTTTCGTTTTCTTGTTTGTCAATGATTATTGCTTTGTCAATTTGGGGAATGTGTTTTAGTTCAAGGGCGTGAGCTGCAATTTCAGTCTTCCCTGTATTCTGTGGTTTGTTTTTCTTTTTGATGTTGCGATGTTTTTTCGTGTTCAGATATTCTGGAATGGGAATATTGCAATCCCCCCCCCCCTTCCACAAGAGCTTGGATTTAGAAGGCATCTTTAAACCAAAATCAAGGTATGTACTTAATTTTTCAACATTTTTTATTCTGCCATAATTGCCTTCTACACTCGCCCGTAATGTTCTAAAATATATACCCCCTTTTGAGTTATGTTAGCCAATGTATTAAATATAAGGGACACTCCTAAACAAAAACAGGCTAAAATAGCCATTAATTATATTAATAGTGTTTTAGAGGAGTAGCATGGGAATTTCCCAGAAATTATACTTAATTAGTTTATTTATGTTTTTTGCTATGTCTCTAAGTATTTCTTGATGGCTAGTGTAGCAGTTCTTAATGCTTTAGATAGGCTTTATAGTGCTTTTTTTTAATTTTTTTATCCTCCATTTTTTGCAAGCATTCTGTTATTTTTAACAGTCTCCATCACTCTCTCTATACACTTTTCCATTAATGAGTGAGGTGCTGTGTGCCAAACATAAATCTTTACTTAATTGTTAGTGCTCTCATGAACAACAGCTTGTTTTAGCTCCTTATCATTCACAAAATGGCATCCTCATTGTACATCCTTCAGAGGCCCAGACAGGTGGTAGTCATACCTAAATACTTGGTATTCTTTCTAAATTCATTCTCAACATGTGTCCAAATGCTTTTCAGGCAGAGTTCCTATCCACAAGGTGGGTAGAATGTGGACGATCAGTCCAGCCAAATATTGTATTTGCATTTGTGTGCAAACCTGGGTGACGTCGAACATTGTCATGGAGAAGGAGGACCTCATTCATGCCAGTAGTGGGCCAAACACTGCAGATGTATTTTTCAATTTCTGCAATGTCTCCATGTACTGTTTTGAATTGATCATGATGCTGCTTTTCCAAAATTCCACAAGCAAGACCCATCTTCACCTCAGAATAAGGTTGCCATGACTTTATTCATGAAAGATTGTTTTGGTCACTGTGGTGTGTTTTGTTACTGTGAAAGAACTATAAAATGCTGCTACTGCTGTCTGCTCAGTGATATGTAAAGTTTTCCACACATTTAAATTGAAAGGAAAAAAAAAATAGGAGGATTACTTGCATACTAACCCCTCATACACTTGCTCATGATCTAATTAATTGCCTTGTCAATTCTGACTAAACTAAATTTGATTAGAGCACATTTAGTTTGTTACACACAGATTTGATCACCTGGATTTTGGAAGAAAAGTTGAAGATAATATGATTGAAGACAAAGATAAAAATTGAAAATTTGATGATAACTAAGATACTAGGAGGTTCATGAAATGCTGATATAGGGATGGATTGAGAGAAGTGAAGTTATACAGTCTGGTAAATAGGAGAATAAAATGACTCCCATAGATAGGGTCTTATAGATATAGAATTAATTTTATAAAAGTAATTATTTTCCACAGCAGATCATCTATCCTAACAGCAATCCAAAAATGATTATGATAATATCCCATTCAAAAAATCTTTCTCCGCAAGCTATGCCTGCTGAGATTCTGTGTTGGAATAGCAAGTATTCAAAAAACTTAGAGCCTGAATAATAAAATAACGGATGGAATATTCCATATTATCATTTTACTTTTATTTAGAGGATGAACTTGCACATAGTTATCAGGGATTAGTTTTTTTCCTATATTACAATTTTGAATACTCACCTACCTTTGCTGTTAGAAAATTTGCTTATTTATTGAAGTGTTGTAGACTTCTGCTTAATAGAAAACTTTGCTAGGCAATTTAAATACACATTTTTAGGAGTCCAACATTTCATTTGTAAAAATAAAAAATAAAAAAAATCTCTTGCCTATTAAATACAATCATTGGAAAATGTGAGCTTAGTTACTTTTTTTTTTTTTTTTTAATTTGGACTTGATCACCATGGGATACCTAAGCCACTGATTCTACTCATGTATGTTCTTCATCACAGGAGCATAAAACATTTCCTGTATGTTGCTATATGTCAGCACTCTAATGGCACTGTGGCATTCTGATTGTTAGCATTGCTTAATGTTCCTAATTGATCAAAAATGCTTGCAATGCGATACCTGCATTGCAAGTATCACATTGCAATATGAAAACTTCAGCAAGACTGTTTACCATACTCAGTTGTGTTGCTTTCACAGTATTGAGTGATGAATATTTTTTTTTTTATTATAATCCTGCCAACAAAAGCCTGCACATTACTGCATTTAGATAACAGATGAATATCAGCACCCAGTATGTGAGACCACTATTCTGCTTAATGGAGGACTGAAATGGCTTTAAAAAAGTTCCACATTTAGTTTATTCATCCATCCAAATGTACTATAATCTGTAATGTGTGGGATTTCAATTTTAAAAAAGTACCCTTTGGGTGTGGCAAGGATTAGATAATCTAGAGGTTCTTGGAGATCAGACATCACTTTTTTTTACTCCTCTTGAGGTCTCTATTAAGCAAGGCTTCATACTAGGTAATAAAATTTCATCTACCACATGAAGACTTGTAAACATTTATGCCATAGTAGATTCCACCCCACAGTGTTGGCTGTGATGCAAAAATGCTATTCTCTTGACTTCCCAGCAAATCTGTCATATAGATATTTATATGAATCTGAAGCTTGCTTGCTTGGCAGCAATTTCTATTGGTGATTTTATCTTTATATCTTATGACTGATTGCATATATCTATAAACTTTAGTCATTTCATATTTCACTGCTGTTACAACTGTTATCAAGAAAAATGAGAGAATTTTAAGCACTCAATATTTAATTTCAATATTCTTAGCATGAATTATATGATCTTTTAGATATTCTACTATTCAAGAACTTAGCCAGGAATGCATTTCCAGTACACATTCTCCTCCTCCTGTACCACCTCATCCATTGAATGATGATGATGATGGTAGTGATGATAATGATGATAATCTAGACAATTTGTATGCTCTTCCTAGAAAGAAAAAGGTGGAAATAATTTTATATTATTTTATATTTTTAAATGTGTTAAACTTAAAATGTTTACAAAATACTCAGTTTAATTGATAATTTTGCTCCTGTGCCTTAACTAATATGAATGTGAAGTATGCTTTTTTGTATTAGTTATACATTTCATTAGTTTATTTAGTAAATGCTTTCCAAAAGTACTCACAGTATAGACTTACTGATCAAAACCCTTTATTGTTATGTATTGTAATTCTCTTATCTAAGTTAAGTCAGTATATGACCATATTGACCCTGATTACTTATCAAGATCATATATGTGTTGGTACCAAATGGGAAAATAATAATTTAAATTAAGAGGATATTAAATCTCACATTATTTCAAAGCTGAATAAGAAACTCAAAGATAGGAATCAAAGATTGCCGAATATAGCAAACTATAAAAGTTTCGGCGGACTGTAGCATAAGCTAAAGCACATAGTTCAACACTAGGGCAACTCGTTGCAAAGGCAGATAAAGTTCTGATCACTATTCTTAGTATTTCCCATAATGCAAAACACATTTCCTAGGAGATGTTTGATGTTATACATTATGGTGGAAGGTCACTACCCAGACTGGTTTCGACCTTTATTAAGGTCTCATCAGTGAGTAGGTAGACCTAGATAATACTGAAGTTATAGCGAAGAGAACTTATATATATATACTTTGCTATACAAGTTGTCAAAAAGGTTCAAAAAGACGAGTTGTCAGTCCACCAAAGCTTTTATAGTTTGCTATATTTGGCATGAAACTCTTTGATTCCTATCTTTGAGTTTCTTATTCGGCTTTGAAATAATGTGGGATTTAATATCCCCTTAATTTAAGTAATGTTACATCGCCGAAGTGAAGCCTGTTGGCTCTTTATATTTAAGTAATTTATGGGTGCACCTTTTTGACAACTTATATAGCAAAGTATATATATATATATAAGTTCTCTTCGTTATAACCTCAATATTATCTAGGTCTACCTACTCACTGATGAGACCTCAACAAAGGTCGAAACCGGTCTGGCTAGTGACTTTCCACCATAATGTATAACATCAAACATCTCCTAGGAGATGTGTTTTGCATTATGGGAAATGCTAAGAATAGTGATCAGAACTTTACCCACCTTTGCAACGAGTTGCTCTAGTGTTGAACTATGTGCTTTAACTTACGCTACAGTCTGCCAAAACTTTTATAGTTTGCTATATTCGGCATGAAACTCTTTGATTCCTATCTTTGAGTTTCTTATTCAGCTTTGAAATAATGTGGGATTTAATATCCCCTTCGTTTAAATAATGTTACATCGCCGAAGTGAAGCCTGTTGGCTCTTTATATTTAAATAAGGGAAAATAATATATGATTAGAATATAATTAGAATACTTCTTCCTAGAATAATAATTTTCTATCTGATAAAATGTGATTATTCTTCACTAACACCCATAACAAGTATACTGATGCAGATCTTCAACATTACGTACATTATATTAGAGACCTTCTGAAAGTAATGGCTTTATTGTGATACCTATTCATCCAAAAATAAGATGTGTCTTGGGGGGGGGGGTTAGTTTGAAGTCTGTTTTTGTACACTATTTTTGAAGTCTGTTTTAATACACTATTTTTCTACATAATCTCCCTACCATTTAGTACATTTTATCCATCACAGATCAGATTTTTCAAAGCTATTGTAGTAAAACTCTTGAGGTTGTTTTCAAAACTGTTTTCTTGGCTCCACTTTAGCACTTTTCATCAGTTCCAAAATAACCAGAAGTCTGATGGAGCCATGTCTGAGCTGTATGGAAAACATTCCATAACTCCAAATCTAACTCTTCAATAGCTGTTGAAATGAACAGAGCTATGCAACATAACATGCAATATAACTCTGTACAACATAACAATTTAGGAAATAACCAGAAGTCGGATGGAACCAAATCTGAGCAGTATGGAAAACATTCCATAACTCCAAATCTGATCTTTTCAATAGCTGTTGAAACTAAGTATGTGTACTTTGATTAAATTTATATGGTTGTAACACCATTAGCATAACATGTAATTCTTGTATAATGTTAACTGTTCTTTGTTAATGTTCTATATTTTAGTGGATATGTTCATAAATCTGTATGGCATAGAAAATATGAAATAAAGAAAATTTGAAATAATCATGAGAACATTCATAGTTTATGGATAGATAGAGAGGATATGTTAAGTGTTTTTATTTAGATATCGTATGAGATTAAGAAGAGGTGGTGAAACAAACACCAAAATGTGACTGCAAGTGAGCAGAATTAAAAGAAGTGTCATGAAAAAGGTGGGTAGGAATGAAGGTAAAAGCAGGTTAATAGAAATAAGAATTGATGCTAAGAAAGATAAATACATATGTGGAGAAACAATTTAGGGTGAAACAGTAGAGGTAATAAATAAAATAAAAATCGTCAAAGTAGAAACAGGAGAAGTTATGTATAGAGGTTGAGTGACTGAATATACAAGAATAGAAAGTGATTGTGATGGAATCCATCACACTTCACAGTGTGAAATCAGGTATTTTTTATGTAAGTAGAAATAGTTGTTTTTGGGGGCATAAATGTTGTATTATAAGTTACTCTTTGGAGGGAGATGGACAGTAAGGGATGAAGAGCAGAAATTATTGGAAGTAGTGAGAATTTGATATTAAGGCTGTATTATATGGATCAGACATGGAAGCTGACCAAAAAAAACAGGAAGCTAAATTAAATAGTTTTCAAACCAAATGCCTGTGCTAAATATTAAAAATATTTTGGCCCCAACATAACAAATGATGACTTATATAAGCTGACTGTGCAAAAGAGCATCTCCAATGAAATAAAAAAAAAAAGAGATGGAAATTGATGGACACATACTGAGAATGGACAGTAGAAAGATTCCTAAAGTGGCTTTGACATGGATCCCAGAAGGATAACGGAAAAGGGAAAGGCCTAAATTGACTTGGCGGAGAATGACAGAAAAGGAAAGAAGACTGATTGACTGGAATAACCAGAGAGAAGCCAAACTGGTGGCTCAGGACAGAGGTATCTGGAAGAAAACAGGAACTTTGTCTTGGAGCACTATAAAAACATCTAAAATGTATATTTAGGTGTTGTTAGAGGGCGGAGATATTTTGACCATTACTTTCCAGTATATGAGGACATTTACTGGAAAGAGGAAATATGAGCACATGGAATGAAGGAAAGGGGAATCTGTAGATCTATAGAGAAATAATTACTTGAAAAGTGTTTAGTGGCAGGGTTAAGAGTGTTGGTTCTGGTGAAAGCATCAGAGTATGTGATAATAAATAGTCTATAGTTGGAGAAAGTAAAATTCAGTCCTGATGTGGGAGATTGTCAAGCATGAGAAAGTTTTAGTTAGGAAGAGATACTTTGGAGAAAGTGCAGAGCAATGAATCATGATAAACTTAGCAACTTCAAACAGTACTATTCACACAGAATATCATGACATTAGAAACTAAAAGGTGGTTGGTCAGTAGTGCATGCAAATCAGTCAAGAAGTATTTAAAGATATTATTATGGGCAACTCTGACTCATCATCATCATGTCAAGAACTATCCAACATTTGTGCAGTATCTGTAATACTTGGCTTTGAACTCATTCACAGTCATGTCACCCACAACAGACTCTGCAACCTAATCCACTCATTCAGCACTCTCCAAGCAAAAAACCTAGTTCTAACACCCTTGCTAACTACACTCTTGTTCAGTCTCCTTGGTTATACATACTTACCTGCACTGGGTAGCTAGGTATCATATAACATTTCAGAAGCGTTTTTGAATTTTCTGACAAAATAGTTATGATCAAAATCAAATCAGCTAACGCCTTTTTATTCCCGTATATGGGAGTAGGCGAGGCCATTTAGCCCTATCTAACTTTTGGAGACTGAGTGGGCAGTTCAATCTCCACTGGTACCCAATCAGAGACAGATGGCCCAAGGCTATCACTAATTAAGCGGTACGCAGTGAAGAGAGACGGCTCAAATGTGCCGCCATCTCGTGGTCCCTAACCCTAACACAATATATTTAATGTCTGAAATAATGTGGGTTCTACGGTCGATTTTCTTGAGTTTACAGGACGAAAAACCCGAGTTTCCGGGAGGAAAAACCTGCTTGCCCGTGCCGGAGATCGACTAACTCGGGAACTGGTCGAAAAAAGGCTTAGAAAAATTTCCTCTAGTCGCCGACTAGACTCGAAACCAAGTCTTCCTTCGTGCGGCCAAGCACGGCGGTGTGCGAACACCACATCCGCTGAGCTACACAGGCTGATCAGTTTAAGATAATTTTCTTTGATGCTATAATACAATATAACCCTCACTGATTGTATGATAGGCTATTCCAGATTTGTGTTTTCTCTTCTACATTTTTAATGTTTAGATATGTGGATCTCCTAAGTTCTACCACTAAAGCATTGTGATAAAACCATTAGATGTCATGAATATGTTTAACAGTATTCATATTAAAATAATATGAATGAAAAGATGATCTTGCATTGTATCTCCCTCTTTTATTTATGGAATCATTTGAAAAGAGAGCCCTACAACAACTATCACAAATCCAAAGTATGACTACGCTATGTATACAGATTCACAAGCTGCCTTAACAGCATACATGAACTTGAAAACAACAGGACTATACCATTTCTTGACATACTCTTATTCAAAAAGAATAAACTCGTGTATTTGGTATGCAGAAAACCTACCCACAATGGATGACACCTCCACCATCCTGTGCAAAAGCTACAAATGATTAAACACTGATGGACCACATATTCAGAACTTCAGTAATATAAAGAAAAGGAATCAAGAACCTAAATACCTTAGCCATACCCAATCTCTAAATGAATATAAAAATAACATGATCAGCAGTATTCTACAACTCATGTAACAGCAGATAACCATGGAAATATAAATACAAAGATTCAGTAATCCTGCCTTATTATCCAGCATAAGAGATAAAATATCTAAAATATTTTGACAACATGGCATAAAAGTGGCCTTTATCCCTAAGCATGTACTCAAGATTTTTTACATCCTCCTAAACCATCAAATTCAGCACCTCCTTTAAAAAAAGCCAGGGATTTATCAAATCCTTTATTCATGGTATATGTTGTGTAAGAAAAACCTGATGGTCTGAGGAGATTTTAAATATCAGAATGTATTAAATGCAGAAAAGAAGATAAAACATAAATTTGGAATAGCTATTATACAGCCTTCATCTTGTTCTACAGCAGAAAACAAAAATACCTTGTGTGGATCATAATTATCTTATCAGAAAATTTGAGAACTCTTCTGACTGTGAACCTCTACCTGTTGCATTAAAATCTGAGGACCATTCTACATTGATTTATTATCATTTATCAAAAATCTATACATATGACCTGGAATACAGTGCATATTATGTTTTTAAATGTAGTACTGTGCTATCAAGCATCCATTATTAAACAGTTTTCAACCATTGATTCCATTATGGTTAGCTAGTATACAGTAAATGTCTCCCTTGCTGTTTAAATTATATTTTTACAAATTCTTCTGACAAAGTGTACAGAAAAGTGTACAAAACGAGTAGAGAATTATAGAACTAATAGCTTTGTCTCAAAATTAGTTATGCGGTCAGTATACTATAAAACTCAGAAATGCTCCTAATGAATTATAAATTTTTTCAATAAAATTTCAATTTATTATTTTTTTTTCTATCAAACAGAATAGCTCAACTAATACTGACCATGCTGCTGCTTCAGTATATATTCTTGAAGCGAACTTGGTAAACAATCAAGTCAAAGAAAGGGAAGAATCTACCAGTTTCAAAAACACTAATATATCTAAGTACATAACATCAGATAGCTCTTCAAACAGTCAACATGAAGAAGCTGCTAACTTCGAAGATGTTAAAAAATCCAAAGGAGTGACACCTAGCCAAACTGAAGAAAACATTTCTCTTGATATTGAACAAATAGTAACATGGAAAGAAATGAAATCTCAGGTATTTAGTCTCTCTCCCTTTCTCCCCCCCCCCCACAATTATATTATAAAATTTAGATTATATTGTAATAAACAATATTACATTATATACCTATGTCTCCCTCTTCCCTGCACATGTTTCTTTCACTTATAATGTTCAAATAAGTTGATCAACATTATTATTTGTCTGTCTTATGTTATTGATAAACTGTATGTGATGATATACTCCATTACCTTGTTTATGTTTTATGAGGCATTTTAAATGATATAAATGTTTTGGGCATACAAAGTGGTTGCCACAAGCTGCATTCTACCATTATTTATGTAGGAGTGCAAGTGCACACTACGTTATACTTAGGAACATTTTTTCAGCTACTTTCCTAAAAAATCTTCTAGCTTAATCATTATACTATAATTGTGACCATTTTTACCATTATGCTAGGTGATTCCATGAAAAAACACGAACTGATTTGTAATACTGGAGAAATATGATGGTACAACATGACAGAATTTCATGCTGGCTGGGGCGTTGTCCGGTTAAAAAAGGCCCCCATTGTTTTCACCAGGGCGAACAGCGAAAAGTCAGCTACTTGAACAAATCTTGAAACACACCTTAACTCAACATCACCCAAGTTCAAGATCAGTACTGTCAACATAAGAAGCCTGAATATCAAAGAAATGGAGCTGGCTGAGGAATTGGTAATTACAGATCGATATAATAGGGATGACAAACAAAAAAGACAAAAACTGGTGAGATCTTTCTAAGCAATAAATACAAAATGTTATATTCAGGCAATAACAATCACTCTAATAAAAAAAAAAAAAAAAAAAATCAGGATTATTTAGAACTTAATATATTGTGCTCATACATGATGTTCTGTAGATGATACATTACTACATAAAGAACTGTGTTGCATTAAATCAGCCTTCTGGTTAAATTGGTCATTGAAGCCTTCATTAACAAAGCTTTCAATAACTACGGTTTGTACTACATACACCACCACAAACTAGCAGATTATTTGTACTGAGTGCTATTAATAATGTGTTGGATAACATTATCTTCACTTCATTAATATAATAGTTATATTATTATTATTATTATTATTATTATTATTGTTCCGGGCAACTCCAAGAAGTCGACAGACTCATCGAGGGAGGCCCTAACATCATGTCAAGAACAACTATTCGACATTGACACAGTATCTATCATACCTTGCCTTGAACTCATTCACGGTCGTAGCACCCACAACAGACTCTGGAAGCTTATTCCACTCATTCACCACTCTCCAAGTAAAAAACCTAGCTCTAACACCCTTGTCAACCACGCTCTTGCCCAGCTTCCATGCATGGCCCCTAGTCCTCCCACCACCAGTCATATTTTCAAAAATATCTTCTGGATCAATCTTATAGAAACCCTTCAGTAATTTGAATGTCTCAATCATATCACACCTCCTTCACCTATCGTCCAATCTCTGCAACCCACAAATCTTCAACTTATTCTCATAAGGTTCATTCCACAGACCTGCTATCATCTTGGTCACTCGTCTCTGGATCCTCTCCACTTCCTCTCCATCACGAAGAAACCCTGGTGCCCATAACTGGGCACAGTAGTCCAGATGAGGTCTTATCAAGGCTCGATACAGAGGAACAACAACTTGTCTGTCTCTGCATGTTAAAGTATTTTTCAGAAGCCAAGTGATTTGATGAGCTGATTTAGTCACTTTTGCAATGTGCCCCCTAAACTTCAATTCCCTATCCACCAATACTCCCAAATCCCTGGCCTCATCAATCTCCTGGAGTACGGTTCCACCAATGCGATATACTGCTGCTGCTATTCTTTTCACCCCAAAGTGCATAACCTTACACTTTGCCACATTAAATTGACATCCATTTTTTCCTAGCCCAGTCCTCCAAACTAACCAAATCATCCTGTAAAATTTTGACATCCTGTGCACTCACAATTGCTCTACCCAACTTTGCATCATCAGCAACAAGTGAACACTTCCTCTCAAATCCTTTCCTATGTCATTGATGAACAAATTGAAAAGCAGTGGTCCAAGAACAGAGCCCTGCGGCACACCACTAGTCACAAGCCGTCTTTTAGACTCCACTCCTGAATAAACCACTCTCTGGTATCTCTCCTTCAACCATCCTCCTATCCATCTCACCAGCCCTATATCTATCCCCATCTGCTCCAGTTTACTAATTGGGGTTCCATGTGGTATCCTGTCAAAGGCCTTGGCAAGGTCCAGTAGTATCACTGTAAACCCATTACCCCTATCCAGTTCAGCCGTCACTGTGTTATAAAACGTCAGCAAGTTACTGAGGCATGATCTACCCTTCACAAAACCATATTGTCTCCCATACAATATCCCATTTTCATCTATCCAATCCTGTATTCTTTTCTTGATTAATTTCTCTAAAACCTTGACAATGATTCCTGATATGCTAATCAGTCGGTAATTTACAACAGCAGTCTTGGAACCACCTTTATGCAGTGGAACTATTTTCCCCTCTTTCCACCCCCTCGGGACTAACCCAGACCCAAGACTCAAATTAAACAAAATGGTTAAGGATACTGACAATTCTTTAGCTGCTTCTCGTACGACACGAGCTGGTATACCATCCAATCCCACAGATGTATTGCATTGAGGTTATGCAATAGACTACTCACCTCCACTTCATTCACCACAATTCCCATATAATCTACTGGTTTATTCGTTTCTGCAATGTCACCACCTGGTTAATATATACTTGCAAAGTGCTCACTCAGTAACTCAACTATATCAATTGATTCAGTTACCTCCCTACCATCGGCATTCTTTAAAATCATAAAAAAAAAATATATTTTTTAATTGCTGTTACCATATCCTAGAACATACTTTTAGGAGGATGATGAAGGTATAAGATATTTTATGACATTTCACTGAAATTTGTGTTTTATTGTTATCTGCATTTTTTTAAAAATCATAATTACTTAGTGTTATGATTTAATAAGTGATATAATTTTAAGAGATATTTGTAACTTTTTCCTTTTCTTGTAGGAAGAAATGCCAAAAATTCCTAAATTAATCTATAGCCCTCCACAGAGACCTACTGTAACTGAATTTTATAGAGTAGGTAAGTGTCCATTATAATTAATAATTGATAAGCCTGCTATCAGTGCAGCAGAATTGATCAAATTGCACTAGATAAATGCATTCAAAGGATTTAAAAATACACTTTTGATGTTGCAGGAATGATAGGGATTTGCATAAGTATGGTAGCCATAAAGAAATTGAAAATGTATGAATAATAAATCTTTCGAGTACATCCATAAATAAAGATTCAAATATTTTGGTTTTATTCCATCAGGTTTTCTAGGAACTAAACCAAAAAATAAAGTTTTATTTCCTGTGAATAACTTCGATAGCATAGTTCATATTTCAGTTTTAGTGTTTCACCTATTTTACTGAAAATTTTCTCCTGTTAGAAGCATTAATGAAATAAGGTGGAACTAGCAGAAGAAATAAAGAAATATCACCAATCCCCTTCCTATATAAAAAAAAAAAAAACACTTAATACATCATACAATAAACAAAATTAAGAACATCACTCAACAAAGATGATCTACTAGTCAATTTTGATGTATTTACCCTTTGCATGAATCCTAGTCTGCGATGCTAATCTTCATTTATAAGACATATTTTCACATAGTAACCTCTCTGTCCCTTGGGAATGGGTCCCATGCTGCCAAGCATTCCCTAAGTTGTGGATAGGAGAATGGCCTCTGTATACAGAGGTTAGCTGTGAATAAATAGGGAAACATATAAATAAGCAGTTGTGGACAATGGAATGGCTTCTACTAACCAGAAGTGGCGAGATATCCAATAGCAAGCATGGCTATCTGTATAAAAATTCACATATATCCAATGACAGGGATGTGTCATAGAACTACCATTAAATAAGTTCCAGCTAACTGAAGGTTAGGATGGCAACAGCATTCATCTGGATCAGCAGAAGATCATCCATAAGTGACAATAGTCTGGATAATCATGGCAGACAATCATGAAGAATGAGAAGTGGCTAGCACATCAAGCCTCTTTCGAGGGTTATTGCTTGTTCTATTTTTCCCCTAGTAAGGTAACAGTATGGATGGAAGTTCTAAGATATAATAAAATGCATGATGGCTTCTCACTGCTGGTGCATGGCAGGGGAAAGAACAAGGCTTCTCAGGTCATAAATCAGTGGAATCCTCATACTCTCATTGGGACATGGAAAAATGTGAGAATCCTCCTACAAATTGGAAAGTTAAAAAATATAAAGAGAGAAATGGATAGATGAAAAATAGCCATACTAGGAATTAGTGAGGTGAGATAGGATGGAACTGGAGACTTTTGGAGTGTTGACCACAGAATCATTTATTCAGGTGATGTGACAGCAAAAAATGGAGTTGCAGTAGGCCTCAATAAGGAATAGAGAAGAAGAGTAGTAAGTAGAAGAGACTAATGACTTCACATTAATTGCCTTAGTATCCCATAATGCAATGCATATATCCTTATGGGCATATATAATGCAATGCATTACAGGAAGGGCCACTACCCATAATGGGTAGTGGTCCTTCCCATAGGAAAGTCTCAGTGAGAGCCAGACCGAGAAGTGATACCAAGGATGAAGCAATGCAGAAGTAAGTAGCCCGGTCATGAAGTGACTTCACACACAAACTTTGCTTACACTTGCACAAAGGATGAAACCAAGAATATAATTTTTTGGCATCTTTAATTTATAGTGTAATCAAGTGAAAAAACTTTTAACTTCTCTCTCTAATTTAGTAATAAGGTGTGACACCTTTTGACCACTTGTATATGGAAATATGACTTCTGCATTACTTCATCTTTGTATCACTTCTGTGTTGGCTTTCACTGATGAGACCTCATTTGCTCCTTCACAGATTGAAGACCTCATCAGGTTCATCCAAAATCTAGTTTCTAGATTTACCACCGACAAATCATAGCATCTCTTTTCTGCATTGCCTCATTAAATAAGCAAATTAAACAATATGGAAACTTATGCTATGCCATAATATCAGGTTTTTATTTCTCCAAGAAACATACTTCTGCATATATAAATATATGAAAACTTTATCAGATAGTTATCCACTTCTTTCTTATTGGAGCTTTGGAAGATTTAACAGGGCTGGAGAGTAGGAGTTCTTATTCTTGCTTCCCCTCCTTGGCTCATTCTGTAATATCCAAAGGGATGCAGAAGGGAGAATCTTAACAATAGACCGGAAATACTGTGGATGTAACAAGTTTTATAAATGTTTATGCTCGATCCAATGGAACAGTTAGATGAAAATTCTTCCAGGAATTGGAGCCATATTTATATGGTGCCCACTACATCATAGCAGCTGGAGACTGGAATTGTATTGAAAACCCAAACATTAGACAAAATAAGAGTACATCCCAGGAGTGGAAAAGTGGGATATGCACAGTTAAAAACATGTCTCGATAATGCTCAACTAGTAGACATATGGTGGATTCGCAATCCTAATCTCCAGTCTTACATGTACATGAATCAAGGTATTGGTATACGTCTTGATCGAATTTATATCTCTTCATCCCTTATAAATAGGATAATTCGGATAAAACATCTTGACATCAACATGTCAGATCATAATCCAGTTCTACTTAAGTTCCACTGCATGGAACAAGTAGAGATCAGTTCTGGACCGTGGAGACTTCCACCAAATTTTTTGTTGATCTTTTCAACTAAATTCCAGACCCTCTGTTCAGCTTGGAATAATGTTACCTGGAATTGGGATATGTGGTTAAAATTCAAACAAACAGTAAAACAGAATATGATGGAATGGGGAAAGGAACAGGCTTTCCTCAAAAGAAAAAAGTTGCAAGACCTGTATAAAGAGAGAAGCTGGTTCATAACAAGCCAGTGCAATGGTATAGAATGTAGCAACATCATTAGAAACATTAACATAGAGAGAGAGAACTGGAAAGATGAAAACAAATAGAAGAAAGAAATTTTAAAATAAGAATATAGAATACAGACAAGAAAATCCCCAAGACCTGATGGTCTAGGGATAGAACTTTATATGAGGCCTGAGATTTTATTCTTCCCATTCTGTTATACTATTTAATTCTATTCTCTCATGAGGACACATACCAAGTGAATTTATAGCAAGCCATACCATCCTCGTTCCAAAACCTAATAGAAATCACACCTTGATTAGCAGCTAGAGACCTATTTCTCTATCTGATACTGACTACAAAATATTTTTCTGCATTATCAATAACAGGCTCAAAGTGGGAATGAGATACATAATTAAAAGCACACTAGTATATGGAGTTCCAGGCTGAGCAGTAGAATTTAATCTGTTTCTGCTAGTTGATCTGATCTGCTTAGTTAATATGAAAAAGCAGTCAATGGCAGTGCTATCAGTAGACCTTACTCAAGCATTTGATAATGTCTGGCATCTGTTTCTATTCCACATCCTACAGTAAATTGGTGCAAGTAAAAAACTGCTATCTGTTATCCAAGGAGCCTTGCAAATTCAACTACCTGCCTCCTAGTTAATGGGTTCCTGTCAGACCTGGTTAAAATTCGAAAAGGAGTCAAGCAAGGCTCCCTCTTAGTCCATTGCACTTTGCACTGGTTCTCGAACCTTTCTTACAGGAAGTCGACAATACACATGCTGTACGAGGAATAACAGTTCCTTTAACTATGAAAGAAAGTAAGGTATTATCATGTGCCAATGATGTAGTAGGCACTTTGAAGGATAATGATTCCATATATATCTTTTTTGGTATTTTGGAAAAATTTAGCAAGATCAGTGAATTAACTATTAATTCAGACAAGACAAAATTAAAAATTTTTGGAAAGTGGAATCTTGGAGGTATTCCTTTTGAACTAACCTCTAAGAGAGAACTCCTCATTATACTTGGAATTCCCTTCTCCACTTACCCAATATTACCAGTTCAAGAACTTATATACAAGAACTTTGAAACCTTAGACGACTGTAAATTAGGGCCTATAGTACTCAAAACCATAATCTTTCCTGCTCAGTTGTACATAATAAATATTATAGACATCACAGAAGCTGAAGAAAAGCAATTATATAGTAAGCATGTGCAATTTTTTGGGTCTAGCCAATACCAAGAAGTTAAAAAGGAATTTCTTCAACTATCAAAGAAGAATGGAGGATTTGGGCTTCCAGTCTTAATCTACTATTTAAGCAATACAGCTTCAAAAATCCATAAAATGTTGCAGCCCAATCACACTTGTGCAGACCTTCTCCTGTACTACCTGGTTTTCATCTTCTCCTGTTTGGAGTAAATAATTATAAAGGTCAAAAGCTGAGCTTTTTCCTGAATACTACAACTCTGTGCTTAACTCTAAGACTGCTACAACACTATGGCATTGACATTCTTTCATTAAAAGAAAGTAAAATTTGTTTTAAAGAAATCTTCGATTTCTTTCACCACGAACTTCCACAATTGGGTACTGACAACACTTTGTTTCATAACTTATTGAAGTTCTAAGGATAGCCTAACAAGAGGGATTTTGCTTGGAGAATTGCCTATGGCCGCCTTCCAGTCAACAAATGGAGGTACTTTAACATTGGAGATCCAATCGGTGACATCTGTTACTGATTGGAAACAGTAGAACATGCATTCTGCAGCTGCCCTCTTGCCCTGCATATTTAGAATAGATTATGTAATGTGTTGGGAATTCCATTACTTACAACAGAACAGGTTATTTTTTTGCAGTACCCACCACCTGTCAGCAATGAGAAGAGAGTCTTGATTTTTATAATTAATGAATTAAAATACCATTTATGGAAGATTAGAAAGAAACATGGATTTGAAAACCAGCAATATGACATCCAAATGCTTTATAATATTGTATTGTGGAAATTTTATTGTTCAGTCAGATGATGTTTGTACTTAGAAAGAAGCATTCTAGGAGATATCAAATTTTTGAATAGGTGGTGTAGACCACCCACATTATGCAACACTCATCAGGGGGAGATAAAATTCTGTCTATTTTTGCTATGAGAGGTTTTTTTAAAATAGTTCCATCATCTTAATTCAGAGTGGTCTTATAGTCAATTGCAGGGATGACTGGAGAACAATCCTAGGCAGAGAAGGCCAACTCAAGTCAGTTAACTCAGATAAGGCTAACCACCTCGGTATTAGTCAGCTTTGTGCTTTAGTTTCAATTGGTCTTTTGGTTGTTCATCTATATGAGATTGGTGAAAGAGAAAAACTGACAGCCTTTGTCTATATGATGATATAAAAGAAGGCGAGGCCTTTTCTCTCTCTCATACTATCTATCTGTCTTTTCCTTCTCCTAATACTATCAAGCTCTCTTACATCCCTTTACTTTTCACCTCAATGAAGGTCAAAACCAAGTCTGGATAGTGGCCCCCTTTCCATAATCCTTTGCATTATACATGAAGGATACGTGAGTTTTATTATGGGAAAACTAAGGCAATTAATGTGAAGTCCTTAGCTTCTATATACAAGTAGCTCATTTATGAAGTTACTTCATGCACAAACTTTGTTTGCTTACACTTAGATAAAGGATGAAACCAAGAATATAATTTCTTGGCATCTTTACATTAAAGGTTACCCTAGAACTGCTGTAGACAACAATCAAAATTTGGTTTTAATGAAATGCAATTTGAAAAGTAAAAAGCTGTCCAAATCCAGGAAAAGACACATACGGGATATAGGTAACTTGAAAATAGAGGGATACTATGGAATCTGTATATAGAAACTGATGAAAGTTAAAATTGGAGTGAGCAGAAAGAAAAACACAGAAGAAAGTGGACCCATTTTAGGGATACAATCATCAAGGCAGTAAATGATAGCATAGGAGTTATAAACAGATCCAACCAAACAGCCTTGGATTACCCAAGACATTTTAAACATAATAGGCGAAAGAAGAAGAAAATACAAAACCTCTCCATATGAAGAAAGTAAGGAAAGATATAAACAACTAAAAAGTATGATAAACAGAAAACATAAAGAAACAAAAGAACAATGGTATGTAGAGAAGTTTTAACCAAGATTGGGAGAAAATCTTTAATACCTATAACATTATAAAAGGAATTGACCAGCAAAGCAAAATGAGAGGCACAGTAATCAAGAATAAACATGGGAGCATTTTTATACATAAGAAAGACATTTCTGAAAGAAGTACTTAGAAGTCTATAAAGAAAAGATCTAAACAACGAGGCCATAAAAATTGAAACAAGGCTGGATGCAGAAGAAGTTTGTCCAATAAAATTACAAGATGAATTTCGGACACTAAATGAATTGTCTTTTAGCAAAGCAGCAGGTGTTGATAACATTCCTTCACAATTCATAAAATATTCATGAAATATGAACTAAGTCATACCTATTCAAGATCATAAGGGAATGTAAATGAAACTGAAATCATTCCCAAAGACCTTACACAATGCTTTGTTATTCCCATTCTTAAAATAAGTGTGAAAATCATCAAACAGTAAGTTTAATATTACATGCTTTGAAAATATTAAAAGTTATACAAAAACTATTAACAGATAAGACTGAAAAGTATACCATCAGTGAACAATTTGGATTCAGAAAACAACAATGGACAAGAGATGCAATCCTAGTTTTAAGAACAATTATAGAAAGAAGATTTAAGAAGAATAAAAATACTGATAGTGTTTTCTTGACCTGCATCATATAGGCTCATAGAAGACTCATATTTAATTTCTACAAGCACAAAGAATCCAAATAGAAACAATCAACAACAAAACAAAAACAGCAAAGATACGTAAAGTTGTAAGACAAGGGTGCTCTCTTTCTAAATGCTGTTTAATCACTACATCAGAGAAGCAATAAATAAATCATCATCATCATCATATTCCTGACATGTACCCTCGAAGGGGGTGTACAGGATATGATAGTACTACAAGAAAAATTTACATCACCACTAACTCCCTATCTACAATTTTCCTCTAAATCAATCTGTTACCTGTCAATACTTCAACATTATCAGATCTTATATTTCTTTCTTTCTTCTAAGGCACTTTTTATTGTATCAATCCACCTATATCTTGGTCTTTCCCTGGGTCTTTTTCCTGCCAACCTGGCAGAGAACATTTGTTTTGCTAATCTTTCCTCTCCCATTTGGTTTAAGTGACCATACCACCTGAGATTAGCTTTCTAATACATTCCTGGATACTAATAACGTCAAGTTTTTTCCTAATGTCCTCGTTTTTAACATGATATTGCCATCGAAGCCATCTGTTCAGGCTCCTAATCTTTCTCAGGGCTCTCATATCTGTGGTCTCTAGTCTTTGGTCAAGTGTTTTTACTTCTGACCCATCTCTCAGACCCATAATTTTAGGCTTGAACACTGTCTTGTATACAGCTAATTTAGTGTTTTGACTATTTTCTCTCTTATCCCATATAAATTTATTCAATTGACTTCCTACCATACCAGCTTTGATTCTGCTGTCTATTTCCATATTTAATTTACCATCTTCACTAAAATTCGTGGCTAAGTAGCTGAAATGTTTTACTCGTTCTATAGATTCTCCATTCACAATGCAGTTGATATTTTCAATGCTTCTGCCTATTTTCATTGTCTTTGACTTGTTATTGCTGACCTTCATACCATAACTATTTCAACAGTTATTCAATTTAGTCAGGGAATCTTGCAGACTTGTAGGAGATTTATTTAGAAGTATAACATCATCTGCATAAAGTAAAGAGCTGAAATTAACATATCCAATTTTGATATCAGGTTTAATCCACTTTCCTTCATAATGTGATCCACATAGGTAATGAATAACAGAGGGGATAATGTACATCCTTGTCTGACACCAGATTTAACATTAAACCATATTCCTCTACTTCCTTCAATTCTAACAGCTGGACTTGTTATAATAAAGACTAAATATTGCTTGATATAATGCTCCATTGAAACAATACAACTGCAGCATATTGAATAGCTTCTCTCTTGTCACCTTGTCATGTATCTTTTCCAGATCTACAAAACTTAAATACAGATCTTTGTTATATTCTTTTGATTTCTCAACTATTCAATAAATTAACTGAAGTAATAGAAACAGGAATCGAGATAAATGGAATTGAAATTTGTGATGAATTATAGCAGTCATTGTTGATAATGAGGACAAACCGAAATCTACCTTGACAAAGATAGAAGAAATAAATTTTCACAAAGTACATCCTAAGAGTTAATTATAAGAAAACTTAAACGATTAAATTGGCTATACTGTTGTGTTTCCTGACATTATTATCTCCAACTAGATCCCACCTGACTGCAGTATTATACAGCAGAGTTACATGCCATTCAACTTGCACTTGTGCAAGTTGAATGGCATGTAACTTGCACTTGTGCATATAAAAGAAAACTGCTACCAAAAGTATGTAATTTATATAGATCCATTGAGCTCTTTACAGGCTATCTCCTTTCCTATGTATAATCCACATCCCATGCTGTGTGAAATTTTACACCTTTTGTACAAAATGAAAACCCTTAATTTTGATGTTAGGTTATGATGGATCCAAGCCACATTGGAATTAAGGGAAATGAGATTGCAGCTGCAGCTGCTAGATCAGCTCATACTTTCTTCTCCACGTACTGTTTGACAGTGCCATATAGGAACTGCAAACAGTTTATAAGATCACAGTTAATTGTCCAGTGACAGTCATCATATCAGGAGGCACTGACAAACAAATTACATGATATTAAGCCTGAAATTAAGCACTGGCACTCTAGTCAACATAGAAAGAGATGAGAGGAAGTTGTTCTTGCTAGGCTCTGCATAGGTCACAGTCATCTCACATATTCTTATTTGCCTGAGGGCTGATGTTGATGTGTGAAAATGCAACACGCATATTACCATTTTTTATATTCTGGTGGAGTGCCAGCACCTCACACAAGCGAGGGATGAAATTTTACCTATCTAGCTGAGCCATATACACTCAGTAAGTTATTATCAGACTCAGACAAATTGCATGAAGTTTTTGCAAGATCCTCTCATAACCAAACAACAGTGATGAGCATCTTACTTAACATATATACTACCAAGTCAGTCTGACCTGCTCTTTCAACTTTTTTTTTTCTATTTGATACATATGGACATTTTGTAGAAGGTATACAGATCATTTTTTAAATTTTTTTATTTCTTTTTTGTATAAATTTTATACACTAAAATATTTAGCACACCAAAACTCAAGATTTTATCATTGTTTTATTAATGTGTCACTTCATTTTCCTTATATTAGAAAATATTCAAGAAAACATGTCAAGAGATGAAAGCCAGAAAAAGCTTGAATTGTTTTATAATTTTCTGCAGAGACTGAACAAGGAACTTGATCATTATAAGCTGCACAGAGTATTACCAAATGTTCCTTATTGCAGTGAATCTGGATGTTATCCATTATGGGTCGTAGGTATTTTTTTATATGTATTAATGTTATCAGCATTTTGTGTTAATTGATTGTGCAGTTAGTAATTTTTAGAATATTTTGCAAGTTCCTATTGTGAAAATTTGTTAATTTTTGAACCTATAAACAAGAATTAAATTTTTGACATATGCAAATAAATCATGCCATTTCTTTAACTTTGTTTATTAACAGTTCTGGATTTTTTTTATTTTTTATTTTTTTTTATTTATTTTTTTTAAACTTCCAATTTCTGGGAGGTGAAAACACTTGGAATGGAGTGGAACTTCCCTTAAACTATCAGCAGTAGGCAACGTATTATAGTCTAATTAAGTTATCATTCATTTAAATTTTAAATGCATCAGAAAGCATTCAGGTTAAAACATACCTGTATATCTTAGATGTCAGGATAATTTGTATATAGTACTAAGTTTAAAATAGTGAAGAAAAAGAGTAATTAGATTGAAAAAAAAAACATTGACGATAAGCAACTGATAAATGTGCCTGTGCCTGGAAATATGAAATGGCCAGAAAAAATATAAATAAACAAAATGAATTAAAAGACAAAGAATAAAAAAAACTATGAATTATGAAAAAAGTAAGAAATAAAAAAACTAAAAACATGACATGCCAGTGGTGTGAATAATGGTGTGCTGACTGTTTCAGAGAAATCATCAGTAAGCAAAAGGTGAAAACATGTTATGAACTTATTACATGGTTCATGAGATAAATATTTAAATTCATTGCCTCCATAGTGCAATTGGAAGAGTGACAGGAAGTTTCACCCATCAATTGGAAAACATCTGATGATTTTCTTCATGATAGGAGGAATCTTTATATGGACTTTTTCAGTTGAAGATGACTTAGCCAATCTCATATAGAACTTACAGGGTTTTCTCATCCAGAAACTCAGACTTTTCTGTGCACACAGACAATACTATAATATGTCTGCAAATTGGGCCAAAAAACTTACCCAGTTTGCAGACATATTATAGTATTGGTGGCAATAGATAGTGTTACTTGTGTGTAGTAACACTATCTATTGCCATCCTGCAATGAGTCCTTGAAGGTTTCATGTAATAATGAAGTGAGCAACATAATTTGCTTTCATTTTCCTGGAAATCAATAATGGTAACCTTATTGATTTCTGAGATGTGTTTTAATTGTATAGTACTGTATGCCCAGAGATGTGAGACCTTTCAACACTTCTGCGCATGTCAGAAGAAGGAGAATCCATTCCGATAATAGGGTAATCAATCCGTCTTATGGGATGAGTTGTTTATTATTACATGTTGAAAAATTAACTTTTCTTTTATGAACATTGTGGTTTTTAAAGTGATAACTATTTTGCTTGTATAACAATTGGAAATTACGTATAAAGCATATGATTTCGCTTTCTGGTGACCAATTCATACATCCTTTATTTCTTTTCCCCTTCAGCATGAATTGACTATTTTTGGCAATCTGCCAGATCCAGTTCTATAAAGTGTGGGCATATTATGTGGGGTGATATTTCAGTGGTGGAATTTTTGCTAATATGCTTAACATGCTTTTGTGTGTATCTTGTTCTTTGTGGTAGGATGTAAGTAGTCAAGTATAAGGATTTCTTTCAGTTAAGTGTGGTTTTAAAGAATGAACAGTGGAGCTGATATAAGAGATATTGCATCCCCATTGACAATTAAACTTGTAAACCATATTATATCATAGCAGTATATCTAATGGCATTATAGTAGTTTTATATTTTAATAAGTTTAATTTATTTCTAGTGGCCAAGACAGTTTTGTAATTAGAGTATCTGAACTGAAAATGTGTTTGATGGCTATTGTAGATGTAATAAATATGTGGTAAATTTACATCTTATATATTTTAGGTATATTGTTTTTGAAGAAGGGGACATGATTTTGAGCAAAATTGATAGCATAGTCTGTTGACTGTTGTGGATCTCACCAAATACAGATGATATCTTCCAGACCTTTGATTCCTTGGTTTAAGCAGTTGCTGAGGAGAGGAATAGTATTTGTAAGCAATAATAAATTGTTTGATATGGCAGATATTTTTATGTAGTAAAGGTGATAGGAAGAAAAATGCAAGTAATTGCACATTTGTCATCCACTTTGTTGTTACTATGATGATCAGATCTGGTTAAGGTTAAATTTAAAAAGTTTATGGATTTATCTTCCTTTTCATTGCATCGACTTCTGTAGAGATAGGACATTCTAGAAGTATTTTATCCAATATTTAACCACAAAGATGCCAAATATAAACTTTTTTTTTATTTTGACTATTTTTGTGAAATACTTTGATTAAATACCTTCCATCATTTAAACACATTCAGATATTTTCACTAGAGATGTTAACTGTTTTTTTTTTTATTTGCTTTTTAGTTTATTCATGTCATTTCATGATAAAGTCAAACAAAGTATTTCACGAAACTAGTCCAATAAAAAAATAGTTTCTGTTTGGCTAAAGGTGTTTAGACTCATTTCCTTGCCAGTGCAAAGGACATCATCAACATACCTACTGCACCAAGAGATACCAGTAGGATGGGAAGAAGATAGAAATTGTGATTTCAAGGGGGATGAGGGGGGGGAGTACAAGAAAAAAGGCTAGTTGAGTGCTAATGTTTCCCATCGGAAGTAATCTTGTTTGTAATTGTATTAGTATTTAAAAAGATCAGCTTAGATTATTTAAGTAATTAGTGTGAGGATAATTTTGTACATTATGTTAAGTTGGGATCATTTATAAGCAGCATATGAGCATTGTCTAAAGTTTTGTGGACATTGATGTTGGTTTATAGAGAAGTGATGTCAAAGGAAGAGATTATTTATGTTTCATTATTGCCATCTTGTATTTCCATGCACACATATTGGTTCCTTATTTCCCACATTTTTTTTGCCAATCTCATACTATTTTTGGCATGATTTTACCTCCAAGGTGTAAGAAGACTTGAGAAAGTGTTGCTGAATGTAGTGGATGTGCAAATTCAGGGAAACTAGATTTGTTAGGGGGGGGGGGAGTAGAGATACAGTCCTTATGGAGGCAGTTGAATGTAAGAATGAATATAATATGCTAGAGCAAATAAGGACAACAAATCTGAGTGGGATAGTTAATATAAGGCATCAAGGTAGGGTTGGGGCTAATGGGGGTCTTAAATTCATGTACACTAATACTAGGAGTATTAGGAACAAGAAGGAAGAGTTTTTGGCCATGGTTGGCACTTCCAGACCACAGGTTATAGGTATTAGTGAAACATGGCTGACTGTAGATGATATAACTAGTGGGATTGAATGTGATGGGTATAGTGTGTTCAGGAATGACAGAGAGAATAAAATGGGGGGAGGAGTATTGTTGATGATAGCTGATGAGCTCCAGCCAAGGAGAATAGAAGTTGAATTGCAGGATAGAGAAAAGAGCACATTTGAGGCCATTTGGTGTGAGATTGTGGCTAGCAGAACTAAATATACAATTGGGTGCTGCTATAGACCAGGTGATGGAAAAGATGGTGGTGACAGTATGCACAAGCAAATATAAGAAATGGGTGGAAGGAGGGTGATTATTATGGGAGATTTCAACTATGGTCGCATTGATTGGAGTGAGGAGAGGACACACGGGAGGAAGGAACTGGATTTTATGCTGTTATTAAGGGATAACTATCTGCGACAGCATGTAATGGAAAATACTAGGGGTCAGAGAGTGCTTGACCTAGTAATTACATCTGAGGATTTGGCTGTAACAAATATGACCACATTGCCACCAATCGGTGAGAGTGATCATAGGGTCTTAACTTGGGAGGTTGCTAAAGGTGTAGAATTTTCAATTAAGACAGGGTACATGTGGAATTATCGGGCTGGAAAGTATGACAAGCTTAGGAGTCTGATTGGTTCAGTGCCATGGCATGTACAACTGCAAGGACTAGAAGTTGATAGTGCATGGGAGGTAGTTAAGAAGTGCTTGCATGAAGCAATGGCTGACTGTATACCTAGAGTCCGAATAATAAATCAAGTAGGGGTTAAATGGATGAATAACACCATTAAGCTTGAGTTGCAAAAAAAGAAACAACTATGGAGGGAATTTAAGGAGAAGGGTGACCGGCAGGCACATGAACGGTATAAAGCGCAGGCTAGAAGGGTGACGAGTGTGGTAAGAAAAGCAAAAAAGGATTACGAAAGAACATTGGCCATGCAGGCTAAAGAGAATCCTAAACAGTTTTTTAGATATGTAGCAAGTAAAAGGAAAAATGTACATGGCAGATTGATTTTAAAGAATGCCGATGGTAGGGAGGTAACTGAATCAGTTGAGATAGTTGAGTTACTGAGTGAGCACTTTGCAAAAGTATATCATCCAGGTGGTGACATTGCAGAAACGAATAACCCAGTAGATTATACGGGAATTGTGGTTAATGAAGTGGAGGTGAGTAATCTATTGCATAACCTCAATGTCAATACATCTGTGGGATTGGATGGTATACCAGCTCGTGTTGTACGAGAAGCAGCTAAAGAATTGTCAGTACCCTTGACCATTTTGTTTAATTTGAGTCTCGGCTCTGGGTTAGTCCCTAGCGGGTGGAAAGAGGGGAAAATAGTTCCACTGCATAAAGGTGGTTCCAAGACTGCTGTTGTAAATTACCGACCGATTAGCATATCAGGAATCATTGTCAAGGTCTTAGAGAAAATAGTCAAGAGGAAAATACAAGATTGGATAGAAGAAAATGGGATACTGTATCGGGGACAGCATGGTTTTGTGAAGGGTAGGTCATGCCTCAGTAACTTGCTCACGTATTATAACACAGTGACGGCTGAACTGGATAAGGGTAATGGGTTTACGGTGATTCTACTGGACCTTGCCAAGGCCTTTGACAGGATTCCACATGGAATCAGTAAATCAGTAAATTGCAGCATATGGGAATGGACATAGGGTTGGTGAGATGGATAGGAGGGTGGTTGACAGAGAGATATCAGAGAGTGGTTTACTCGGGAGTAGAGTCCACAAGACGGCCTGTGACTAGTGGTGTGCCACAAGGATCTGTTCTTGGACCACTGCTGTTTAATTTGTTCATAAATGATATAGGAAATGATCTGAGAGGAACAGTTCATTTGTTTGCGGATGATGCAAAGTTGGGTAGGGCAATAGTGAATGCAGATGACGTCAAAATTTTGCAGGATGATTTGGATAGATTGGAGGTCTGGGCTAAGGAGAATGGATGTCAGTTTAATGTGGCAAAATGTAAGGTTATGCATTTTGGGGTGAAAAGATTGGCGGCAGTTTACTGAATTGGTGGAACCCTGCACCAGGAAATTGATGAGGCACGAGATTTAGGAGTGTTGGTAGATAAGGAATTGAAATTTAGGGGACACATTGCAAAAGTGACTAAAACAGCTCATCAAATCACTTGGTTGCTGAAGAATACGTTGACAAGCAGAGACAAGCAGGTTATTGTTCCTCTGTATCGAGCCTTGATAAGACCCCATCTAGACTACTGTGCTCAGATTTGGTCACCTAGGTTTCTTCTTGATGGGGAGGAGGTGGAGAGGATCCAGAGGCGAGTGACCAAGATGATAGCAGGTCTGTGGAATGAACCATATGAGAACAGGTTGAGGATTTGTGGGTTGCAAAAATTGGTTGATAAGCGGAGGAGGGGAGATATGATTGAGACATTCAAATTACTGAAGGGTTTCTATAAAATTAATTCAGAAGATATTTTTGAGAACAGGGCTGGTTGTGGGAGGACTAGGGGACATCCATGGAAACTGGGCAAAAGTGTGGTTAGTAAAGGTGTTAGAGCCGGGTTCTTTACTTTTAGAGTAGTGAATGAGTGGAATGCGCTCCCTGAGTCTGTGGTGGATGCTGTGACAGTGAATGAGTTTAAGGCGAGGTATGATAGATACTGTATGAATGTCAAATAGTTGTGATGAATATGATTTGGGGCCTCCCTCGATGAGTCTAATGACTCCCTGGAGTTGCCCGTAATAATAGTAATAAAGTAGTAATATCCAGGTATGTTCAAATTTATACTCTAATACAGAGGTCAGCAACTTTTTCTCTAAAAAGATCACACAGAATGGCTGGCTTATGACAATGGGCACTTTACCTTAATTTTGCTGGAGGGGAAGTTGTAAGCTTAAAGTACATTCAATACATATTTATTTTAAATGAATTTATTAATACAAAATTTCTTGCAATCTCAAATTTAATTCATTAAATTTTCCTGTTAAATCAGTGAGAAATCCAAGATCAAGTAACCATGTTTTGTCTTCTAACTGTAAGCAAGATTCATTTCTCGGCATTAGAAACTCCTTCACTTAAGGTAATAAATTTAAAAACCTCTCGAGTATTTTTCCTCTACTAAGCCATTGCACTCCCATTTATATGAGTCAAGTTCTATATCCTCTTGTAAAAGTAATTTAAATAATCAGTGTTGCATTGATGTAGCACTTATCGAATTTAATATTTTTGTCGCTGTTTGTGTTACTTTTCTTGGTGGATGATGAAATGATATGACGTAAATTTGGGGAACGAATGGTCTTGTTACATAACGCGATAAATCCATGTTTTTGTTTCTTTCATTACTGGAGCCCCATCAGTTGTAACTGCAATCAACTCTTGCATTGTATAGCAAGCATACACATTTTTCCTTAAAATAAATAAAACCAAATTGTTCTTCTCACTCTATGTTATTTATGTTATCCATCATGGGTTATAAAAATATAATATAAATATATAAAATTATTAGAAAGACATCAAATAAACAACTGATTGTCACTTTGTCACTCTAGTAAAGAATTCAGACTACTAGCCTACTGCAACAGAAGTGTGTAACTTGTAACTGGTGATGTGCGGTTTTTATGCACTCTAAAAAATTTGAAGGTTGTTTGATGCTTCAACATCTGGCACAGTAGTGGGCACTTGAAAAATGCTTTGCAGACACTTGGGTGCTTGTGAGCTCCCTGTTGCCGACCCCTGCTCTAATACATTTAAAATTTCAATTTTAAATGTATTAATGATAATTTCTTAGGCAAAAAGAAATATTAATCCATAGTCTACTGTTGGTAATTTAAGGGAAGCTTCATTCCATTTAAGCCTGATTGATTACACTTCTCTGTAAGTTTTGGAGCTGCATGAAATGATTTCAGAAATTTTTATGTCAGCTCTAATTTGTATATTAAAGAGAAAAAAAAATTAAAAGTCAGATCAGTACAAATAATATCATTACTGTTTATTTTACTATCTTGTAGTTGCAATGATAATTATCATTATTCAGTTGCTGATAATTTGCACATTGTTATTTTTTTAATTTATTGAATATTTGATTCATAAAATTACATGCTATAAATATGTCGAATTATTTATAACATTATAGCAGATAATCCTGTGTAACTCATCATGCACATGCTCGCAAGCAAACATACAGAGAAAGAGAGGTTTCTTGTTGGTCCCTCATTTCTGATCCCACTTGTAGTCAGATAAATAGACTTATTTCTCTTATTGATAATGTTTCTAATTGGTATGAAGAACAAGAGAAAAGATTTAAAACCTTTTTGTCCACTTACATTATATGATCTACTGAAAGTTCATAAACATGGTATTCCTTTATGACTATTGTTGACTATATAGGATCTCCCACTTAGAAGATATCTAAATACTTATGTAATTTACTTGTGACTTCTACTAGATCTACATAAAATTTGTAATCTTCATCTTGGTGCTTCTAATGTTATGATCAGCTTAGAAATTGTATCCTTGTTTACTAATAATCCTTTATTAGACACCATTATATACACAGTTTGTTTATGCAATTATCCTGTTGAAGCAAACAAAACAAAAGAAATTCCCAAAACTAGTTGAGAAAATAAAAAAGACAGTTTCTTATTCTATGTGATATTTATTTATTTTATTTATTTATTTTTTTGTGGAAAAACACCAGAAAACATATACCTAAATTTATAAGACTTAAACATGCATTCCATTCAGCTAAAGTAAATAGAATCTACAAAAAAAAACAGAACTAGCTATCTTAAGAGAATGGATTGCAACCACTAGATCAAAGCTTTCAAAGATAGATCAAGATACGTTTACTGTATATAATGAATTACCTACATTGCTACCGTCCAACCTATGGGATAGCATTGAATTACATCCAACAAAGCTGCAACAGTTGCAAATAAAAAGAAATATAATTTGATAAGAAAGTTTAACTTGCTTCATCAAGAAAAAAGAAAAACATCTAGATCAGTCTAAAGTTGTCAGTAATCTTTCTTCCAAAGTCCTGTCTAAAACAGAGAAAAAATTCCTAATGAGAGGTTTTAATTTTACCTTATCTACAGAACATTCCAAAAGTAGACATCATAGCACAAATTGAAAAAAGAATTCACAGTCTTCATAGAGATTCAGTAGATCTCATCTGCATACAAACTTCAGCCTTATTGCTAAAATATAAATTACTTATTTTAGCATCTCTGTTTAAAATTATGTGAAACACTAATATTATTTTTCTAATAATAAAATTGTACTTTAACATAATTTATGTATTAAATCTCCTTGTTATTCATCACTCTGTGGTTAACAATTTTGCTAATAATCTGAACAAAACACGTATTTTACCTGTGGCCATCAGCCTGCATCCTGATCATGACCTTGGAATGTTCTCATAATTATTACAAATTTAATGTATGTTTCACTAATATGATGATGATGCGAATGCATATCTGATTTACACCTAGAATGACCCAAACAGCATATGAGATCTTTTCGACTTACTCATGAGCATGAGGAGAGTTAATGATCACTAATTTTTTTATATGTTCATTGTAAATTTCAGAGATTGTGTCCGATAATTATACAGCATAGAAATTAATTATTTATGCATTCCTTTACAACTAATTTTACTAATCAGTAATTAGTTTGTCTTTTCAAAACACTACAATTATATGAGCCAAATGACATAATCTATATTTAAGTTATAAGTCAGCAGTTAAAATTGAAGGAAATACATAAATACGATTTCTGAAAAAACATCAGATATGTTTACATCATCATCATAAATTCCTGATGTGTACCCTCAGGCAGTGTACAGGATAATTACGATAGTACTACATGGAAAAGTTATACCATTACTAACTTCCAATTGAAAATTTTCCTCCAAATTAATCTGTTATCCATCAAAGGTTACATGTGCTACTACTGTTTGGGCTACTAAAGGACTGTTGATGTGCAATATATAGCCTCTTGCAGAAGTCATCCCCACCTTCCAGAGGTTTCCACAAACAGACCAATGCTCAGGTGAGTATTGCTGCCAAAAAAGTATATCTTCCCTAGTTGGAGGAAATACCAGCTAGACCTATAGGTGGTAGATGTCTTTCATCACCTGGTGAAATACCACCACCTTGTTCATTAAAGACTTAAAGTGGCTGCAGCTATGTTTAGTTAAGAGAGAGCAAGGGTTCCGGCTTCTGCCACCCCTCCACCTCCACTCTTCCCACATACAGTGAGAGCAATACCCTCAATGACATATCAGTCTCACTATAGGGGGCCCTGGACCCTCCCCCATTCAAGGGAACAACAGTAAAATGGTTCCACAGGCTGGCCACTGGTTAGTAACACATCTGGAGGCTTCCTGATCAGCTAGCGGCAAATCCTGCAACCAAGTATTTCGCCAGGTTGATTTGGTAGAGAAATTTGAGCCAAAATAGATCAAAAAAATTTCTCTACCAAATCAACCTACCCTTTTCATATGCTCCTCTATCGCTCCCCAAACTCCATCAGCTACTCTGACCTCTCAATTAGCTCTCTCTAAAGCTCAACATTCTGTGGTCGAAATACCCAAATAGTGAGGTCATCCTTCTTGGGGACTTCAATGTCCACAACTTGTATTGGCCTCTCCTTCTCCAGTTTCACTGATCAAGCAGGCATGGATACTGAGGTGCTTGCCATCAGCAGTGACCTATCTTAGGTCATCAGTCTTCCTACCAGACTGATTACCCCCCCCTCTCCAATTTGCAAAACACACTTAACAAGCTCCCGTTCCACGTATACTGTGGTTGTCAGTTCTCCTTTTGGAAACTCAGACAACAACTTCATACAAGTCTCTTTTGCCAGAGAACAATCTTCATTCACCAATTCAGTCTCGGGTCCTTTGACACTACAAGGATGCCAACTTGGGGGACCTCCATGACCTCTATTCCACCTTCCCATGGTTTGACTGCTGCTTCAGTCTTCTGATCTAAACACCTGCTCAGACCAAAGAACAGAAATGAAGGCATTCATCCCTTATTCCACTCTAAATTCTAAGCTACAATTCAAACCTTGGTTCTCAAAAAAGTGTGACAATGTTGTAAAAGGATTCTGCCTATTTTCATTTTCTTTGTCTTTTTATTGCTTCATACCATATCTATCACAACAGCTATTCAATTTAGTCAGAGAATCTTGCAGACTTGTAGCAGATTTATTTAGAAGTATAACATCATCCACATAAAGCAAAGAGCTGACATTAACATATCCAATTTTGATATCATGTTTAATACCACTTTCCTTCATAATGTAATCCATATAGATAATGAATAACAGAGGGGATAATGTACATCCTTATCTCACACCAGATTTAACATTAAACCATCTTCCTGTACTTTCTTCAATTCTAACTGCTGACTTACAACTCAAATAAAGACTAAATATTGTTTGATATAATACCCCATTGACACCATAAAACTGAAGCGTATTGAATAGTTTCTCTTTTGGCACCTTGTCATATGCCTTTTCCAAATCGACAAAACTTAAATACAGATCTTTGTTATATTCCCATGATTTCTCCAATATTTGTCGTAAAGTGAAGATCTGATCCTGACAGCCTCTATTTGGCCTGAATCCAGCTGGTTCTTCACCAAGCTTTTCTTCCACAGTTCTTTTCAACCGTTTCTCAAGTATACTTGCATAGATCATGCCAGGAACACTCAGTAGGGAAATACCTCTGTAATTCTCACATTCAGTTTTATTTCCTTTTTTATATATGGGCACTATCAGAGCTTTACCCCAATCATCGAGAATTTGTCCCTCTGTCCAGGCTTTCTGAACTATGCAGTGCAGCCACTGTAAGTTATATCATTTTTCAGCATTTCTGGTCGAATATCATCTAGTCCTGCTGCCTTTCAACATTTCAAGCCTTTGATGTTTTTCTAATTCAAGTATGGATATGTATTCCTGACTGCGCATGCCTGGTCAGTGTTTTTTTTATCACTGTGCTGTTATTACTGCTTGTTTCATTTGGCAGTTTTTCAAAGTAATTACTCCATTCTTCAAGGATATCTTTTTCTCCCATTTTCATGTCACCTTTATCATCTCTAACTCCTTTTACAGCACTCTTTCCTCCCTTTCTAAGCTTCTTCAACAACCTCCAGAATATTTTGCCACCTTCTTGATATTTATTTTCTATGTTCTTGCCAAAGTCCTCCCATAACTTTTGTTTAGCCAGTTTTACATAGTGTTTAGCTTTCTTACATTTATCTATGTATTCTCTAAGAGCACAAGCTGACTTATTTGCCAGGAACTTTTGATATGCTTTCTTCTTTTCTTTCACTGCCTCTTAACTTCCTGTGTCCCCCATGGAGTTCTAATTTTTCTATCCCTGCAGACAACTTCACCACGTGTCTCTCTAGCTGAATCAATCAGGGCTTTCTTCAAGGGTTGCCACTGAATCTCCAAGGTTTGGTTCCTGTTCTCATGCTCTTTCATTTTTTCTTCGATAATCTTTGTGTATTTTAGTCTACAGTTCACATTTGAGAGTTGCTCAACTTTTATTCACTTTAAAACTTTCTTACATGTTATTATTTTCAATGAGAAATTCAATTTTATCCTGCTCAAGACTAAATAGTGATCACTTCCAATTTCAAATCCTCTGTACACTCTGGTGTCTTGCACCAGGGAGAAAACATCACTATCAACATAACATAGTCAATGAGACTTTTCTTATTCCTTACCTCTTCTCTCCATGTGAATTTGTGCACATTTTTATGTTGGAACATGGTGTTAGTAATAACCAGTCCATGTCCTGAGCAGAAATGCAACAGATATTTGCCATTATTATTAGCTTTGCTCTTTTCTCCAAATTTTCCCAAAATATTTTTGTATGTCTCACACTCATTTCCTACTCTGTTATTTAGATCCCTAACAAGGACCAACTTTTCCTTTTTCGTTGTGTCAGTTGCTTTTTCTAAAGCCTCAAAAAATTCCTCCACTTCTACCTTAGTAGAACCTTCTGTTGGACCATAGGCACAAATAAGTCTCATTGTCCAGTTCCCATTCTCATATTTGCCCAAATCACTCTACTTATGACTGACTACCATTCAGTAAGATTAGCCTCGTATTTTGTGTTGAATACTATGGCTACTCCTTCCTTTCCTTGATTGTCACTGCCTGAATATAACATTTTGTATTTATTGCTCAGAAAGATCTCACCAGTTTTTGCCTTTTTTGTTTCAGTCACTCCTATTATGTCGATCTGGTACTTATCTAATTTCTCAGCTAGCTCCATTTCTTTGGCATTCAGGCTTCTTATGTTGATAGTACCGATCTTTAACTCTGGTGATGCTGAGTTGGGGTGTGTTTTCAAATTTGTTCCAGTAGCTGACTTTTCGTTGTTCGCCCTAGTTTCCTGGCGAAAACAACAGGGGGACCTTGTTGAACCGGGCGACGCCCCAGCCGGCATGAAATTTTGTCATGTTGTACCATCATTTTTTATATTGGTTTAACCAATAAGAATACAATTTGGTTGGCTAAATCCCAAATTGCCAGCCAATCCTCGTTCGTTCAGTATCCAAGTAGATACCCAACAGGGTGCACCACAAGAAGGTGAGGATTAGACATTAGGTCAGAAGCCCTGGTCGGTTCTCGGCATCCCTTTAAAGGCTATGTGGAGGTCTCCTCTTAGTTATACTGCTTTGACCCTTTTATTTTAAATTTATTAATTCATATTATAGTTATATGCAATACAATATAAAAATCTATTATAGTTTCTCTATCATAATTTATAACTTTTTTCAAAATTGTTTGGTCAGCTTCATCATAAAATCTACATTTGTGCTGATGTTGATAACCTGCTACTGCTCTTTCATAATCAACATCATATGTTTTTTTTTTTTTTGTAGTCCATTTATAAAAATCCATAAATTTGGATCACTTGTGCTGCTGCCAAAGCTCAACTGCAATTTTCGATGATAGGCTTCCGCAAAATTATTTGTCCTATCACTTCCATTTATTGTTCTTTGGTACACAGGCCAAACATTTGAGGGAAAGTGGAGCCCTGGTTCTATTATTCCTTAGAGACGACCTATGTATGTGTTCTAAACCATTCTAAAATTGGTTCAAATTCATTGGATAAATGATTCCAATTTCAGAAATAGCCTAAATAATATCTTGTTCTGGAATGAAAGTAAGTGAAGTGATCATTTTTGAATTTAAAGCGAATTGTGCATCAGAAATGTATCTGGTTAAAAGATTACATGAAGCTAAATGCTTACGAAGATTTTGTACAAGATGAAGAAAAGCAACATTTATATTAGCTTGTAGAAATACTATATGTACAGCTTGATGAATGGCAATTTCATAATCAAAATTTACTGAAAAAGACAGCCAAAAAGCTTCACTTCGGTGATGCAAAATTATTCAAATTAAGTGGATATTGAATCCAACATTATTTCAAAGCTGAATAGAGAAACTACAGGAGTCTCATGTTGAATATAGAAACTATAAAAATTTTGGCAGATCCAAGCATGAGCAAATCTTTCATGACAGGGGCAACTCATAGTAAAGGTGGAGTAAACTCCGATCACTGTGCAGCATTTCCCATAATGTAAAACACATCTCCTAGTGGAGATGTATGATGTTATACATTATGGGGGGGGGGGGGAAGTCACTACCCAGACTGGTTTTGACCTTTTTTGAGGTTTCGTCAGTGAGAGCCATATCCAGATGTAAATACTCAGGTTGAAGTGATGCAGAACTTATACTTTAGCATACGAGTAGTTAAAAAAAGGTGTCACATCCGAAAAGCCACCAAGAATTACTGAAAAAGAGAGCCAAAAAGCTTCACTTCTGCGATGCAAAATTATTCAAATTAAGTGGATATGCTTAATGTTTGATTCAACACCCACTTGGCCATCGCCCAGTTGACCGTGTCCCTCCAGTCTTTGAACAAGTGTTTTATTTCTAACCTGGCTCTCAGATCCATAAGTTAAAATTGCTTTGGACACTGTCTCATATACAGCTAATGTGTGTTTTGATTAATTTCCACATCAGTTTATTCAACTGATTTCCTGCCAATCCAGCTTTACTAATTCTGTTGTATACTTCCATATATAGGGGGTGCTTAAGGGTCAAAGCTGTATAACTGAGAGGAGACCTCCACATAGCCTTTAAAGGAATGCAGAGAACCGACCAGGGCTTCTGACCTAATGTCCAATCCTCGCCTTCTTGTGATGTACCCTGTTGGGTATCTACCTGGATACTGAACGAACGAGGATGGGCTGGCAATTTGGGATTTAGCTGACCAAACGGTATTCTAATTGGTTAAACCAAAATAAATTTCATGCCGCCTGGGGCGTCACCCGGTTAAACTAGGCCATCGTTGTTTTCGCCAGGGAACCAGGGTGAACAGCAAAAAGTCAGTTACTGGAACAAATCTGAAAACACACCCCAACTCAACATCACCTGAGTTAAAGATCGGTACTATCAACATAAGAAGCCTGAATGGCAAAGAAATGGAGCTAGCTGAGAAATTAAATAAGTACCAGATCGACATAATAGGGGTGACTGAAACAAAAAAGACAAAAATTGGTGAGATCTTTCTGAGCAATAAATATTATATTCAGGCAATGACAATCAAGGAAAAGAAGGAGTAACCATAGTATTCAACATGAAATATGAGGCTAATCTTCTTGAATGGCAGGCAGTCTTAAGTAAAGTGATGTGGGCAAATATGAGAATGGGGAACTGGACAATGAGACTTATTTGTGCCTATGGTCGCACAGAAGGTTCTCCACTTCTACTAAATTTCCTCCACTTCCACTAAGGTAGAAGTGGAGGAATTTTTTGATGCTTTAGAAAAAGCAACTGACACAATGAAAAATTAAAAGTTGGTCCTTGTTGGGGATCTGAATAACAGAGTAGGAAATGATTGTCAGACATACAAAAATATTTTGGGAAAATTTGGAGAAAAGAGCAAAGCTAATAATAATGGCAAATACCTGTTGGATTTCTGCTCAGGACATGGACTGGTTATTACCAACACCATGTTCCAACATAAAAATGTGCACAAATTCACATGGAGAGAAGAGGTAAGGAATAAGAAAAGTCTCATTGACTATGTTATTGTTGATACTGATGTTTTCTCCCTAGTGCAGAACACCTGTACAGAGGATTTGAAATTGGAAGTGATCACTATTTATTCTTGAGCAGATAAAATTGAATTTCTCATTGAAAAGAATAACATGTAAGAAAGTTTTAAAGCAAATAAAAGTTGAGCAGCTCTCAGATGTAAACTGTAGACTAACATACACAAAGATTACTGAAGAAAAAATTAAAGAGTTTGAGAACAGGAACCAAACCTTGGAGATTCAGTAGCAAGCCTTAAATAAAACCTGGTTGATTCAGCCAGAGAGAAATGTGGTGAGGTTGTCTGCAAGGATAGAAAAATCAGGACTCCACGGTGGACACAGAAGGTTAGAGAGGCAGTGAAGGAAAAGAAGAAATCATATCAAAAGTTCCTGAAAAATAAGTTAGCTTTTGCTCTTAGAGAATACAGAGACAAATGTAAGAAAGCAAAACGCTGTGTAAAACTAGCTAAACACAAGTCATGGGAACACTTTGGCAAGAACATAGAAAATAAATATAAAGAAGGTGGTAAGATATTCTGGAATTGTTGAAGAAGCTTAGAAATGGAGGAAAGAGTGGTGTAAAAGGAATTAGAGGTGATAAAGGTGACATGAAAACAGATATCCTTCAAGTATGGAGTAATTACTTCGAAAAATTGCTAAAGGAAACAAGCAGTGATAGCACAGTGGTAAAAAACACTCAACAGGCATTCAGTCAGGAATACATATCCATAATTGAAGTAGAAAAAGCCATCAAAGTCTTGAAATGTGGAAAGGCAACAGAAGTAGATGATATTTGACCGGAAATGCTGAAGTATGATGCTATAAAATTCTTACAGTGGCTGCACTGAATAGTTCAGAAAGCCTGGACAGAGGGACAAATTCTTGATGATTAGGGTAGAGCTCTAATAGTGCCCATATATAAAAAGGGAAATAAAACTGAATGTGAGAATTACAGAGGTATTTCCCTACTGAGTGTTCCTGGCATGATCTAATCAAGTATACTTCTCAAGTATACTTGAGAAGGCATGGTTGAGAAGAATTGTGGAAGAAAAGCTTGGTGAAGAACAAGCCGGATTCAGGCCAAATAGAGGCTGTCAGGATCAGATCTTCACTTTACGACAAATATTGGAGAAATCATGGGAATATAACAAAGATCTGTATTTAAGTTTTGTCGATCTGGAAAAAGCATATGACAAGGTGCCAAGAGAGAAACTATTCAATACGCTACAGTTATATGGTGTCAATGGAGTATTATATCAAGCAATACTTAGTCTGTATTTGAGTTGTAAGTCGGTAGTTAGAATTGAAGGATGTACAGGAAGATGGTTTAATGTTAAATCTGTTGTGAGACAAGGATGTACATTATCCCCTCTGTTATTCATTATCTATATGCATCACATTATGAAGGAAAGTGGTATTAAACATGATATCAGAATTAAAGATGTTAATGTCAGCTCTTTGCTTTATGCAGACGATGTTATACTTCTAGATAAATCTACTACAAGTGTGCAAGATTCTCTGACTAAATTGAATAACTGTTGTAATAGATATGGTATGAAGGTCAGCATTAAAAAGACAAAGACAATGAAAATAGGTAGAATTGTTGAAAATGTCAACTGTGTTGTGAACACAGAACCTGTGGAACAAATTAAACATTTCAGCTATTTAGGCATGATTTATAGTGAAGATGGTAAATTAAATATGGAAATAGACAACAGAATCAACAAAGCTGGTATGGTAGGAAGTCAATTGAATAAATTCATATGGAATAAGAGAGAAATTAGTTGGAACACTAAATTAACTGTATACAAGACAGTGTGCAAACCGGTTTTAACTTATGGATTTGAGAGCTGGGTCAGAAGTAAAACACTTGACCAAAGACTAGAGACCGCATATATGAGAGTCCCGAGAAAGATTAGAGGCATGAACAGATGGTATCAATGGCAATATCATATTAAAAACGAGGTTATTAGGAAAGAACTTGACGTTGTTGGCATCCAGGAGTGTGTTAGCAGAGCTAATCTCAGGTGATATGGTCACTTAAACCGAATGGGTGAGGAAAGATTAGCAAAACAAGTGTTCTCTGCCAGGTTGGCAGGAAAACGACCCAGAGGAAGACCAAGATATAGGTGGATTGATATGGTACAATGTGCCTTAGACGATAGAAATATAAGCTCTGATAATGATAATATTGGAGTCTTGACAAGTAATAGACTGATTTGGAGGAAAATTGTAGATAGGTAGTTAGTAATGATGTATATTTTTCATGTAGTACTATCATATCCAGTACACCCCTTGAGGGTACATGTCAGGAATTTGATGATGATGATGACTTCCATATATTTAATGTATTTTTCCATGTATAAGATGATCCCAAAATTAAGAAATCAATATTTTAAACATAAAACAGAACACGTTTGATATTTTTTTAAATATTCAAAGTCTATTTAGTAATTAGATAATATTTTTAAGATACATACTAAGATGCATTTTCTGGGCTAACTTGGTTTGTGTTCTCATGGCCAACCCTTCTCTGCTCATGAAGTTGAAGCAGCATTTTGCCTTTCCTGTGAAATCAATAATGTTCATTTCTCTTGCAAACCTTTTTGCCTCATATTGAATAAGCTTGGTTGACACACATATCCCACTCTGGTACTGCTCCATAATCCAAGGCTTAAGCCTCTGCTCCAAGTTCGGCCATTTTGCTGGTTTTCCTCTTAAGGCTCTCTTCTTTTTTGGCATCTTGAGTAGTTGTTCTTCCTATTTTCTCTACTGTGTAATCATACATTCAGTGGGAGTAGGTCCAAACTGTCTCTCTGAAGCTTTATTTCCATATTCTTTTGCTTTTAACTTGAATTTTGAAGAATGTGATAATTATTTTTTATTTTCGGACATTTTTATGGGCTAGTGCTCAAAATATTGTTAATGCCCATGCAACAAGTTGTAGACATATGAATGCTTTCAGAGTTCTGATTGGTTTATTCAGAATCAGCCGTTAATGACATCAGTTGACAGAGTTAACAAAGGCTAGTGATTGGCAGAAGCCTGTTCACGGAGACAAGGTACCGGCAGTTTCGCCACAGCAACTGCAGGTCTCTCAACCGGTTACTCCCTGTGTATAAGACAATCCTCAATTTTGGGCTAAAAATTTTAGAAAAAAGTATCATCTTATACAAGGAAAAATACAGTAATTTGCCCTCTTCACTAAAAATTGGGCCTAAATAGCTGAAATGTGTTACTTGTTCTATAAGTTAACCATTCAGGATACAGTTGATTTTCACTGTTTCTGCCTATTTTCATTATCTTTGTATTTTTATTGCTGATTTTCATAACAAATTTATTGCAACTGTTATTCAGTTTAGCCAAGGAATCTTGCATACTTGTACTGGATTTACTCAGAAGTATAATCTGCATAAACTAAAGCTAAGATTAACATAATATATTTTGCTATCAGATTTTCATTCATAATGTGATCTTTATTGATAATGAATAACAGTAGAGATAATGTGCACCCTTGTGCACATAAAGTGTGCATCCTTGTGCAAATAAAGTGTGTCTGCTAGAGGCATGTTAGTAAAAGGTAACCCAATGCTGGCCTAGTTGGCTGAGTGGTTAGCGTATTTGCTCTCCAGCCAAAAGGCTTTGGGTTCAAATCCTGCTGTGGGCATCGATGTTTGTGATTGTCTGTGAAAGTGGTGGTAGTCGGCAGTAGATTGTGTTGGTGTAGATGATGAAGGTAGTTGCGATTGGTGGAGACAGAGAGAGAGTTGTGGAATAGGTGCCCTCCCTCAATGAGTCTTTGGACTTCCTAGAGGTGTTATGTAATAATAATATTGACATTTACCATTAAATCATTAGACTCTATGGAAACTTTTTTTCACTTTATTCAGAAAATCGGCAGAATTTTTTATGAAAGAGCAGAAATTATCAATGTGAACTTTTACTACAACAAGAATTTTTAAACAATAAATGATATATTAAACTCAATGGCTTCTCATGCCGGACCACACAACATCTTTTGGATTTCTACATTCCTAGCTCAAATAAACGAAACAATACATAGAGTTCATTTCTGTTATGTTTCTGACATCTGAAAACCAATTTCTAGAATTCTTCATCAGTACAATCTAGTGGCTACATTTATTCCAATCAACAAACTTTCATCATATTTCCCATCGTCTAAATATAAACATTCTCATCTTGCTCTTTCTGGTATCTATCAAGGTGCTTGTGACTGTCACCTTTTGTATTTTGGACAAACTAGACGTTCAATAAATAATCTGAGAAATTGAGCCTTTTAAAACTTGGGATGAATAAAGACCACAATAGCCTGTAGTCTGAAACATGCTTACTCCATTGTTGGCACTATAAATTTGAATGTTTATTTAAAGAAAGTGCCAAAACCTTACTTCATCATCTAAACTTCAATTGGAATGACTGCCTCTCAATTTTAAAAATATGGGAGAGTCATATTTATCACACATCATTAAAGGTTTAATTAACAATACAGTTAATAATATAATGCCTCTTCACTTATATGTTTGCATTGTTTTATGTATAACATCATCACATGAATCTTACTATTTCAAATCAATCCATTGTTTGCTTTCTAATTTGTATTAAACTGCCATTTGCCACTGATGATGGCCTGTAATTTTCAGGCCAAAATATATGGCCTTTAATAAATACAGTAAACTCTCGATTTAATGGACTATTAGGGGCTAAGGGTTGTCTGTAAAATCGCAAATCTTAGGAATAGTATTGAAAATAAAACACAATCAGTGGTACAGTATTAATATATTCTAAAGAGAGCATTTTTTATGTAAATACCATTTAACTGAGGATCGGGTTGAAAAAAGCATCAAGTTTCAGTTGCTTTCCGCTTTTATACTGAGCTCAACTTGTTCAATATCGGCACTCAGTGCTTCACCACATGTTTGTCTGTTCATAATGCCATGGCATTTACGAAAGCACCAAAGCCACCCATCACTGAACTGGAACTGTATGCCTATGTGTTGTGCCAGTTTTTCAGCAGCCAATCTTAGTTCAACACCACGAACAACAAGAACGCTACTAGACCGCTGTTGAACGAACCACTTGTAAACTCCTAAATTCTTATGCTTGGCCAACGTCACGTTTCTTATCTGCCACAGTGAAACCACTTTTGGAGCTCTCAATGCTATACTTTAGCGAAAACTGAGTAAGTTTGTCTTTATTTTTGCATATATCCAAAACTGTTTGCTTTTTCATCCCATAAAATTCACAAAAATGAGCAACAGATGCACCACTTTCCAACTTACTTATTAACTCAGGTTTCTGTGCTATCGTTTAAGTTTACTTGTTTTCTTTTAACCTCAGACATATTAACTGATATTAATAATGATTAATAACGGTTTAACTAAAAATTACTCCAGCAACAGCCTAAACACCATGTGTTTTGAGCTAACAACATTACTGACACTGTGCTATCAAACCCAATCACATGCATGCACGCGAACTGTTACAAGTACACACGAATATATGTGAATGTATCTGAAGATGCAATTTATAAACATTGCCAATCGCTTCTGATTAATCATCATATTTTTTTAATTAATTATTTCATTATCTCTATTTATTTGCCAAATTATGTCTGCTAAATCTGAAGTCCGTAGAATCGGAGTCTGTTAAATCGAGATTTTACTGTATTATTCACTTATTTCCTTGTATTTTCGTGTGAATTACAGAAAAATGAGACTGATGGCAACACAGAAAGTGTAACTGGTGGTATTATAACTAGCATGTATTGCAGTGGGAAGACAATTCAAGACATTAAAGCAGAGTTGGTGAAGATGAGACAAGATAAATGGAGCACATGCAAAGTGAAATGTGGAGAATTGTAGATCTGCATGGAGAATGACAATGAAATTAATGAATGATGGCTGTTTGAAGGAGGTAACGACAGTAGCGATTTGACCAGAAGGATTTGAGGCATCGAGTATGAGGAGTAAGCAAGCAAAAAAGTTAGTAATGGTAGTAGAAATTATCATTATTCTTGTTCCAGTCATTTGGTTGGAACAAAGAGAATGTGAGAATATGAAGTTATTGAGGAAAGAAAGATACAGTATGGTAAGAAGAGTAGTCAGTGTTGTCAATATATGAAAGTGATGACTTGAGACTGCTGTCTTTTTTCACAAATGCTAGAAATATTCTAAATAAGAGAAAGAAAATTGTCCATTGATTGAGTTCATTCACCCAGAAATTGTCGGAATAGGTAAGAAGATGTTGTTACAAAATTAATAACGGAAAAAACTCACGTACAAAGATTATTTAATAGTATAATTTTCACCTGTGTCACAGGCATCTTCAGTACATTAAGTTCAAATTAAACAATAACTGACAATTCCAAAAAGCGCCGCCTAAGTAACTGGTGTAAGATAACTAAAAAGGTCAATAACTTTCCTAAAAATAAAAAAAATTAAATTAAAAAAAAATAATAATAATAAAATAAAATAAAATAAAAAAATCAATACAATAAAAACTTAGGAAAAATTAGCTGATTTGTAAAGTACTCCCATAAAGGGGATAGACGTAAGCCGTCGAATCTGTTTAAGTTAGGAGAATGAAGTAGAGTTTCGCATGTTTCTTTATAAAGGCGTTCCATGAGAAACTGACTTTTGTGAAGAACTCTTGTCTTTCTTCAATGAACTCTGTGTCTAGTGAAGATGGCATGTTCTGCAAGGCCAGACTTTTCAGGTTTAAAGTATTCAATATAAGATTGGTGTTCTTCTAGTCGTATAGAGGCAGATCTTCCCGTTTGTCCGAAATAAGATAATCCACAAGAGCACGGAATCTGGTAGACACCTGGATGATTAAGATGTGGAAGCTTGTCCTTAGGTGAGAAAGGTGGAGATTTTTCCAAATGGTCGAAAGGCAACAAAAATATTCAGTGGTTTTAAAAAGTATAATTTTGATAGTATAATTTTCGCCTGTGATACACAGGCAAAAATTATACTATTAAATAATCTTTATATGTGAGTTTTTTCCGTTATTAATTTTGTATCGATATGTCTACTCACGGTATACCTCTTTTAAAACTTAAGATGTAGTTGGATGAGGACGATATCCTCACATGAATAGAGCTGGAGGTGTATGATGTTTTTCATGAAGATATACAGGACATAAAAAAGAGATATATAGAGAGAGGTGATGTTAGCAGAAAGAGTTATGCCCATCCATTATGAAGATGCAAGAGCCAAATAGTGGGTTGGAGTGAGTATGGTGTGAGGCAACAGTGAACATGAAATATTTATTTGGATGTTCTTAATAAACCTGGTAATGTGAAGGGCAGAGAGAGAGAGAGATGGAAATGTATAGACAAATTAGCCTAGAAAATAAGAAACAGATTATCATTATGGGCAATTTTAATTAAGATGATAATATAGATAGAGGTGCCTTATACTGGTAGTTAGCTTTGACTGGCAAGCAGGAGATCTAAGAATTAATGTTTCTCCAATCCTGGGAAGTTTATCGCAAACATATTTATTTAGATTTCGTTTGTTTTTTAAATGTGTTGCTAATTCAAAAAAAAAGTCTTGTAGGTTTCTATTTGCAGTGGTGATGCATAGTAGTTTTTTCCCATTTGATTCATTGCAAGCTATCCAAGGCATGGTCAACTACACCTGAATAACCATAGTTGTCATAGCAAATGTATTTCTTGTGTTCTTCAGGATGTATACTATCCAGTTCCAAGAATTACAGAGGTATTTCTCTACTGAGTGTTGCTGGTAAGATTTATGCAAGTATACTTGAGAAATGGTTGAGAAGGATTGTGGAAGAAAAGCTTGGTGATGAACAAGCTGGATTCAGGCCAAATAGGATTTGATGTCAGGATCAGATTTTCACTTTACGACAAATAGTTTAGAAATCATGGGAATATAACAAAGATCTGTATTTATTAGAGAGGAGAGGACTTGAAAGTATTGTTAAAGGTAGCGAAAGAAAAGAGTGACAGAGTTAGATTGGTGAGTCTGTTACCGCGGTATGACAGAGAGGAGTTTAGAAGGAGGGCCATAATCGCAAATGATATTATGCGCAGGTTATGCGGACGGTGTGGTGTGGAATTTGTGGACGTGTGGAATGAGTTTGATGGGCGAAAGGACTTATACAAGATGGATGACCTGCATTTGAATGGACTTGGTGTGTGGAGACTGGAAAAAGTGTTGCTGAATGAAGTGAAAATGGATGTGCAGAACCAGGGAAACTAGAACTACCAAGGAGGGGGGGAAGTGGATATCCAGACATCAGTGAGACAGTTGAGTGTAAAAATGTATATAATGTACCTGAGCCAGCAATAAGGACAAAAAATGGGAATGGGATATTTAGAATAACGCATCAAGATAGGGGTGGGACAAAGGGAACACTGCAATTCATGTATACTAATGCCAGGAGTATTAGGAACAAGAAGGAAGAATTTTTGGCCTTGATTGGCTCTTCCTGGCCACAGGTTATTGGCATTAGTGAAACATGGCTGACGGAAGATGATATAGTTAGTGGGATAGAATGTGTAGGTTATAGTATGTTTAGGAGGGACAGAGAGAATAAAATTGGGGGAGGGGTGTTATTGATGATAGCTGATGAACTGCAGCCAAGGAGAATTGAAGTATTGCAGGATAGTGAAAGGAGCTCATTTGAGGCTATTTGGTGTGAGATTGATACTGGCAGAATAAAATATACAGTTGAGTGCTGCTATAGACCAGGTGATGGAATAGATGGTGGAGATGGTATGCATAAACAAATTGATGAAATGAGTGGAAGGAGGGTAATTATTATGGGGGATTTCAACTATGGTAACATTGATTGGAAGGAGGAGAGGACACATGTGAGGAAGGAAATGGATTTTATTCAATTATTAAGGGACAACTGTCTGAAACAGCATGTAATTGAAAATACTAGGGGTGTGAGAGTGCTTGACCTGGTAATAGTATCTGAGAATTTGACTGTAATGAATATGACCATGTTGCCACCTATTGGTGAGAGTGATCATAAGGTCTTGACCTGGGAGGTGGCTAAAGGTGTGAAATTTGTGATTAAGACAGGGTATATGTGGAATTACCATGCTGGCAAGTATGACAAGCTTAGAAGATTGCTTGGATCAGTGCCATGGCATGTACAACTGCAAGGGCTGGACGTCGATAGAGCATGGGAAGTGATCAAAGAGCATTTACAGGAGGTTATGGCTGATTGTATACCTAAGGTCCGAATAGTGAAACAAGGAGGGGTTAAATGGATGAATAACACCATTAAGCTTGAGCTGCAAAAAAAGAAACAACTATGGAGGGAATTTAAAGAAAGGGGTGACCTGCAGGCACATGAACGGTATAAAGTACAGGCCAGAAGGGTAACGAGTGTGGTAAAAACAGCAAAAACGATTATGAAAGGAAACTAGCTATGCAAGCAAAAGAGAATCCCAAACAGTTCTTTCAATATGCTGCAAGCAAGAAAAAAACTGTACATGGCAAAATGATTTTAAGGAATGACGATGGTAAAGAGTTCACTGAACCAGTCGATATAGTGGAGTTACTGAGCGCGCACTTTGCAAAAGTATATCATCCAGGTGGTGACGTTGAAAATATGAAGGAACCATTAGTTTATATGGGAATTGTGATGAATGAAGTGGAGGTGAATAGTCTATTACAGAACCTTAATGTGAATACATCTGTGGGATTGGATGGTATACCGGCACAGGTCTTGCATGAAGCGGCTAATGAATTATCAGTGCCCTTAACCATGTTGTTTAATCTGAGTCTCAGGTCTGGCTTAGTCCCGAAGGCGTGGAAAGAGGGGAAAATAGTTTCACTGCATAAAGGAGGATCCAAGACTATGGTTGCAAATTACCGACCAATCAGCATATCAGGAGTCGTTGTCAAGGTCTTGGAGAAAGTAGTCAAGGGAAAAATACAGGAATGGATTGATGAAAATGAGATACTGTACAGAGGACAGCATGGCTTTGTGAAGGTTAGATCATGCCTCAGTAACTTGCTCAAGTTTTATAGCAAGGTGACGGCTGAACTGGATAAGGGAATGGGTTTACAGTGATACTGCTGGACCTGGCAAAGGCGTTTGATAGGATACCACATGGAATTCTAATCCGTAAACTACAACATATGGGAATGGATATAGGGTTGGTGAGATGGATAGCTGGGTGGTTGATGGAGAGATATCAAAGAGTAGTTTATTCAGGAGTAGAGTCCAAAAAAACGGCCTGTGACTAGTGGTGTGCCACAGGGTTCTGTTCTTGGACCACTGCTGTTTAATCTGTTCATTAACGATATAGGGAAGGGTCTAAGTGGGACAGTTCATTTGTTCGCTGATGATGCAAAGTTGGGTAGGGCGATAGTGAATGCAGAAGATGTCAAAGTCTTGCAAGATGACTTAGATAGATTGGAGTTCTGGACTAAGGAGAATGGATGTCAATTTAATGTGACAAAATGTAAGGTTATGCATTTCGGAGTGAAAAGATTAGCAGCAGTATACCACATTGGTGGAACTGTACTCCAAGAGATTGATGAGGCCAGGGACTTGGGAGTGTTGGTGGATAGGGAGATGAAGTTTAGGGGGCACATTGCGAAAGTAGCTAAATCAGCTCATCAACTCACTTGGTTGTTGAAAAATACCTTGACGAGCAGAGAAAAACAAGTTATTGTACCTCTGTACCGAGCCCTGATAAGACCTTATCTCAACTACTGTGCCCAGATTTGGTCACCTCGGTTCCTTCTTGATGGGGAGGAGGTTGAGAGGATCCAGAGGCGAGTGACTAAGATGATAGCAGGTCTATGGAATGAACCATATGAGAACAGGTTGAAGATTTGTGGGTTGCAGAAACTAGTTGATAGGCGGAAAAGGGGAGACATGATTGAGACATTCAAATTGCTAAAAGGATTCTATAGGATTAATTCAGATGATATTTTTGAGATCAGGACTGGTGGTGGGAGAACTAGGGGACACCCATGGAAGCTGGGCAAGAGCGTGGTTAGCAGGGGTTTTAGAGCTGGGTTCTTTACTTTTAGAGTGGTAAATGAGTGGAATAAGCTGCCAGAGTCTGTTGTGGGTGCTATGACAGTGAGCGAGTTCAAGGCAAGGTATGATAGATACTGTGAGAATGTTGAACAGCTGCGTGAACATGATGTTTAGGGCCTCCCTTGATGAGTCTAAGGACTCCTGGAGTAGCCCGTGGTAATAATAATAATAATAATTATTATTATTACATGACCCCCTCCAGGGAAGCCAAAGACTCATCGAGGGAGGGCACCTACTCTACAACTCTGTCTCCACTCATTTCTCCAATGCCATCTACCGCCCATCACCACTAGTATAGACAATCACAAATTTCCATGCCCATGGTAGGATTTGAACCTGCAGCCTTTTTGGCTGGAGAGCGGACATACTAACCATTTTTATATTGTTATAGGATCAGCGTTGGAGAGGTTTTGCAGAAAATGGTGGGAGATCAGGGGAGAACCAGACATCATCCCTCGAAGCTATATAAGGAGGGTGTGAGCAGGACAGTTAAAAGCAGGTATGTTGCATTCAGAGTCGTGAATGATTGGAATCATTACCTGAGAGTGTGGTATCTGCAGAGAATTTGAGTGTGTTTAAGGCACACTATGATGAGCTAGCTGTGTGTATATGACAAAAGGACCTCCTAGATGAGTCTTTGACTCCATGGGGGTCTTGGAATAATAACAATAACGTACACTCTTGTCTCACACCTGATTTAGCATCAAACCATCTTCCTGTACCTACTTCAATTCTAACTGCTGACTTACAACTGAAATATAGACTGTACTGCTTGATATAATGTCACATTTACACTATATAATTTGTGGATTTTGAAAGCTTTTCCTTTGGTATCTTGTCATATGCATTTTATAACTGTACAAAACTTAGATGAAGATCCTTGTTATATTTCCATGCTTTCTGTGCTATTTTTTTTATAATGATCTCATACACAAGAGGCCAAAACCCCAATAAACACACCAGCTCCATGTGTGGGGTGCAGATGAGGACTGAGATAGAGGTTTATTGATTTTTTTTTTTTTTTGAAGAGCTGCAAGTTGTAATTATTTGGGAATACTTCATGAGGAAGGCTGTTCCAGAGGATAGAGGTGGACGAAATAAAAGAAGAGGAGGAGTTGCTCTTGTATTAACAGATGCAACTGAAAGTGAAGGAATGATAGTTACCAATTCACTGGAGCAGTGACCATGGAAGTACCTGTAGAATAAACACAGTGCTGGAACACTGTTTGTGAGATATCAGTTGAAGTGAATATGTAAGCGAGGGATCATAAATCAGCCTAATTGCTCACTGTGGACAGCATCAAGGATTTTAAGGGAAGCTTTAGGCGCACCACCCCAAACATGTGAGCAATATTCTATACCTGAGCAGATTTGGGATTTGTGCGAGGTAGTATCAAAACGTTTCGAGACTAGCTCTGTTTATGAGAAATTACTCTGTTTATCTATGTTTACACACTGTCACCTTCAAAATAGTCCCCTTGCATATCAATACAGCGTTCTTGCCACTTCTGGAATGTGTCCTGGAAGTCTTCTTTTCGAAGCATGTCAAGCACCTTCTGCGATTCGCACTGGATCTCTGCAATGGTGTCAAAACAGTGACCTTTGAGCTGGATCTTCATCTTCGGGAATAGTGCGAAGTCTGCAGGAATCAATCTGGCGAGTAGGGTTTGTGCGGAAGTGAGATCATGTTGTTTCTGGTGAGAAACTCGTGTGAGGAGAGCTCGGCGACAGGGTGCATTGTCGTCGTGGCGCATCCAATTTTTTGCGCGCCACAGATCTGGTCACTTTTGCCGAATGTCCTCCCTCAGACGCCTTAAAACCTGGCAGTAGAACTCTCTATTGACAGTCTGGCCTCTGAAGATGAATTCTCGATGCACAATGCTGCGAATGTCGAAAAAGACGATGAGCATGCACTTGGTTGAGCTGTGAACCTACCTCGCCTTTTTCGATCGTGGAGATGATGGGCTCTTCCACTGTGAAGACTGTTGCTTCGTCTCAGGGTCATACACCCAAGTTTCATCACCAGTAATGATCCTCGACATGAATTGCCCAGTTTCATGCAGAATTTCATGTTTGCTCTTTGTTCTAACTTGCTGTCCATGATGAAATTGCAAATGTGGTAATGCAGGTGGTCAGAATAGCATCGGCTGCACAGCTCCCAATGTACACAGGACGATGTCTTTTGGCACACTGACTTATGAAGGTAGGTGCTCTCTGTGACTATGTGTGCAGGTTTTGTGCAGGTTTGTAACACACCAACATCTGTTGGTGTGTTACAAACCTAGTCTCGAAACTTTCTGATACCACCTCGTATATAGTTAGGAGTTGGTTGGTTGGATGTAAAATAGCCTTTTGAATAAAAGAGATTGCCTAGTTTCTGGGATGCTGAGAAGGCCGATGTGATGTATATATGCCAGGAGAGACTGAAGGCAAATGTTAGTCCAAGCAAACAGAGAGATCCGATCTTGTCTGCTGGTAATTTGTGTGTTATTGAAGGTAAGGGTAAGTGAGCTGAAACTCTTTTGCAAGAAAAAGGTAAAACTGTGTTTTGGCAGCATTGAAAATGACAAGGTTGTCCTCACTGCCATTGAAGGATAGTATGAAGATCAGTGTTTAGACCACTGGCCTCACTATATGCATAGCTAGGTTGTAGATGATCTTGTGGCCTGAGATGTCAGAGTACTGCATGGTTTGTCAAATTAGTAGGATGAGTGAAGAGTACTGTCATCAGCAATGCTGTGGATAAGATTAGTGGTGATTGCGAGTAGGTCATTTATGAACAAGATAAAGAGAGTAGCTGATAGGACAGAGACTTAAGGCACTCCAGCATTGACGGTGAAGCTCAAAGAGAGGGAGCCATCTACCATGACTCAAAGAATGATGAGAGAGAAAGCTGGCTACCCAATTACAGAGGATGGCAGGCTACAATGCCACATAAAGTCGAAGGCTTTGGAAATGCCAAGGGCAACTGCACAAGTTTCTCCAAACCTTTCCATGGCACATATCCAGTGGTTAGGTGATGTAAGCCATGAGGTCAGCTGTGGATCTTGAATAGTGGAATCCATATTGGTGCTCACTGATTAATGGGTGGACCTCTAAGTAGTAAAGTTGTCTATTGATGACTTTTCCATTATGTCGGAGAGGACTGAGGTGATGGAAAGTGGTTAATAGTTTGATGTTTGACTTGTATCACTTTTATGGAATAGAATGGATATAAGATTGCTTCCATGCATTGGAATAAGTATCAGATATGTATAATAGATTTTAAAGACAATGTAGGGCAGATGTTAATTCTTAAGCACAGTGTTTGAGAACAATTGGAACAATACCATCAGAACTAGAAGACTTTTTAGTATCCAAGTTTTTTAGTAGTTTCCTGATGTATTTTAGTCAAAAAACTATAGGAGGCATATGGTGCTTGGATTTCAGGATGGTAGGAGGAGATTTCCCTTGGTCATCAATGTAGGAGTGTGTGGAAAAGAGGGATATATCAGGAAGTCAACTTTATCTTTGGGTGAAGTAACAGTGGTGCCATCAGGAAAAGAGAGAGGTGGAAGTGCAGGAGATCAGAAGCTGCATCCAATGGCCTTAGCAAGCAACCAGAAAGCACAGCTTCCATTTGGACAGGAGGCAAGTTTGTTTGCTGTTGGCCTTTATGAAATCAGATTTGGATCTGCTATGACAGGTTTGCTTATGTTGCATGCTTTGGTATAGGCAGAGTATGAAGCTGATGTTCTTGAAGCAAGCCACTTGTGGGAAGCTAATTTTTTTTTCTTCTTTAACTGCTTTGGTACACTCTCAGTTGAATCAGGGCTTGGAAAGCCATTTAACTGGGGATGAAGGTCTTCATGCCAGTGAGAATAACATCTTTTCTGTAACTCATTCACAGCAGGTGTTAGTCCAGATGAGTGGAAACAATAGTCAGACTAAGGAGAGGAGTAGAAATTCCAGAGGTCTTCCCAGTTGGCTCCTTTGTAGTGCCAGAGGATGTGAGCTTGGGAATGGTTGAAGGAGGGGGATTCTACGAGACAGGAGACTTGTACAAAAGACTGTGTGACCTTTATCTGGAAGGAGAACTGGTTAAAAAGAAATCCAGATATTTGGAGAGTGAAGTGGGCTATCTGGAATTTAAGTAGGTATATATACAATTTCTGTTAGGTTGTTACTTATGGTAAAGATTTCTGCTTCTCTTCCAGATTGGTCAGTGGTGCTGGAATAGGGAAGCCAGTTGGAATTGTGAACATTGAGTTCACCCAGGAAGATGGCCTCACTATTTGGATAGCTGGTTGTAGTTAGTCAAGTTACATGGAAAGGAAAGGTAAGAATGGTTATCAGTGTTTGGAGACTAGCAAATGCAGCAAATGAACGTTACTAAATGGGACAAGGAAACCTTGAGCCAGAGAATGTCAAAAGTAGGGGATTCTAAATTAGCCATTCTCTGCAAGGCTATATCAGATTTCACAAAGGCACAATGCCACCCTTGTGGCAAAAAAGAATCATGAAGTGGGTAGTTCGGGTGCTATACAAGGCATGTAAAAAAGACTGAACTTTTACTATAAAGACTACTGCTCATTTTACATTTTAAGCCCCTTCAAAGTAGTCCTCTCTACTGGAGATAGATCATTCCCAATGTTTCTTCCATTGTTGGAAGAAACATGCTTCCTGGAATACACTTTCTATGATGGCATGCAGTTCTCTTATCGCATTTTCCTGAATTTCCTCTATGGTTTTGAAACAACATCCTTTCAAAGTGGTTTTAAGTTTGAGAAACAGGAAAAAATCTGCTAGGGCTAAGTCCAGAGAATAGGGTGAATGGGACACAACGTTGATGTGTCTGATGTTTTGCCATATAACTGCAGATGAGGAGCCAATTCTGTGAACAGCTTGTGCACATGCTCACTTCAGTAGATGTAACTCGATGACTAATGCTCATAGCAGAATGGGTCAAATGGCAGTTTGTTGTCAAAACCTGTCACTAGGTGTGCTCAGTAGCCACAGTGTGCTCTCTATACCGGTTGGTGTACTATTTAAAAAGTTTTTACATGTCTTGTATGTGGATAGTAGGAGATGAGTTTCAATCTGGGTTTCTGTCAAGAATAGGATGTCTGGTCTGGAAGACTGCAAGTGATGGTGAACATCATTTATGTTTGTGTTAATGTCATGGATGTTAGCAAAGTAGATGTGATTATTGTAATTGTGAAATATATCTGAATAGATTAAGACTGTCTATGAGAGACATAATATCTTCATTAGGAATTTTGGTAAAGAAGAATAGTATCTCAAAACAGACCGCCACCAATTATCTGTCTAGCATGTTATATATTGTATTTTATTTTTAAAGTCTGCTGAAGTTTTAATGGAAGAGGATATGATCCTTCCAAGATGCACTTTTTTAGCTAAAGATGCAGTGAATAGGGAGGTAAGGCACTTTAGGGAGATCAGTATATACAGCAATGAGAACAACTCAACTTTGTAGTCACACATTAATAAGCCAAATCATTTTTTTGGCTTTTTCATTAGGCTTTCATTACAATTTCTTGATACTTTTTTTTTGTAAAATTTTAAATATTAGATTAAATTGAAAACATTTTAAATATTATTATCACCACCTGAAGCTTGATAGATAAATAGATTATATCTTCTTCTTTTTCACCCATATTATATAAATGCATCTAAATTATGAACCGCATGAATTGGGATATATTAAGAAAAAAGAAGACTGGGAAAACTGAATGCACTTCTCAGTTTTTTTCATCAATCTTAGGTAATTGAAATTGGATTTGGCTTCTTGCCCTTGGCCATCAATTCAACTTTCATGTACAATGAGGTTCCCTATTCTGTGTACTTTAATTAATGGCTTTTTTTCCTCCCCCCCCCTTGTAAAGAGCCTCCATGGTGTATATGGAAGAATGATGGGACAGTGCACTCTTCAATTGGAAAAGAATTGAGTTTGGTTCTCATCATATTGAGAGAAATCTTTACATAGTCTTTTTTGATTGAAAGTGAGTTAGCCTTAATTCCATGTCATGGTAGCATTTTCATTCAGCATATAAGCAAATAATCCACAGAACACACAATTAATGGACAGAAATATTATTAGTAGGCAATAGATGGTGTGTGTGTGTGTGTGTAGATTAAGTAGCGTAGTTGGTGAGTTCTGTGGTCTTATGATTAGTTCTTGGACTTCATCAAGGTGTCATTTTAATAATAATGAAAATCCAACATCTTATTGAGCAGACAAATTTAAGCTAAAGTGACCAGAATTTAACTATTACAAAAAAATAAGATGAAATGTAACTAAAAAGGATTTTGAATTATTTAGCCTTTATGTGAATGTGCATTTTTTTTTTCCCTATAGATTTTGTTATCCTTATTAGATATCATATAACAGAATACTTGAATGAATGTTTTTTTTTGTTTGGTAGTATTTGTAGTTATGAAAGTATATGGTATTCTTAAACAGGAAGAATTCCAGACTCTTGATAAGAAAATAAAAGAAATAATAGAGGAAAACAGAGAACTATGGAAACAGTTCAAGATTTTTCATCAAAATGAAATAAGTCAAATGAAAGAATGGTAAGATATTTGTTGTTATAAGGAAATTATTATAAAGCTAAAGTGGAATGTATAATTTTTACAGTTTCCAAATTATTTGTACCAGTAACACTTTAGCCTCTAGAAAGATGAAATATAAGTAACTGTTTTAAATTATAAAGGTGAACAGAAGGAACATGTAGTAAATAGTCATTCTTACTCTCGGGAATGGGAAATAAATTCATGTATGGAGGCTGTTCAATAAGTTATAAGACTATATTTATACAGAAAACAGATTACCTTTAATCGTCATCATTTACATGGTCTTTTTCGAAGTAACTACCGTGAGATGCGATGCATTTGTCCCAACATTGTGTCCACTTCTTAAACACATGTGAAAGTCCGCTTTTTGAGAGTTCTTTCAAAACTGCCTCCGCAGCTTTTACACACGCTTTGTTGCTTTCGAAATGGCGGCCTCTTAGTGGTTTCTTGAGCTGAGGAAACAGCCAGAAATCGCACAGTGCGAGATCAGGACTATATGGAGGGTGTGGTAGGTAGTTCTTCTGCAAAACATCCACTAGACAACCAGCAATATGTGGCCTTGCATTATCGTGGTGCAATAAGAAGCCATTCTTCAGCAATGGACACTTCCTTTTGACGTGCTGTACCATTGTCAGTAAAACATCCGTATAGTATGAGCCATTTACAGTATTCCCGGGTTCTACAGCATGTTGGTAAACAATGCCTTCATAGTCAAAAAACATTATGGTGATAACTTTACCAGCCGATTTTACAGTGACTTTCTTAGGGGTAGGCAAAGACAGATGCTTCCATTCACTGCTTTGTTATTTCATTGTAGGGTCATAGTGATACAACCAAGCTTCATCTGCTGTAATGATGCGTTTTAAGAAGTTGTCGCCTTCTTGTTCCAGTCTTTCTTTCCATTCTGTGCGCACATTCACTCGATGCTGCATTTGCTCTGGTGTCAAGAGTTTGGGAATCCATCGGGCGCAAACACGTTTCAGTCCCAAATGTTCAGCCATGATTGAGTGAACACTTCTCACAAAAATATTCAGGACAACATGCAGCTGGCGTACTGTAATTCTGCAATCCTCCTTGATGATAATGGCTGCTGTGTTGATCATTGTCTCTGTGATGGACGTTGAAGGTCTTCCCTCATGTTCAAGATCTTCCACATTTTGCCTTTCTTCCTTAAAAGTTTTATGCCAGCAAAAAACACTTGCCCTCGACATTACTTCATCGTGGAAAGCTTCACGTATCATGTTAAAAGTGTCCGATGGCGATTTTTGCAAATGCACACAAAATTTAATCGCATAACGCTGTTCCAAGGACGCTTCCATTTCGACGACTGGTCACGGCTTGTAGGCACACCGAAACAAGCTTGCGTTTAGTCACGTGACACTCTGGCACATCAGCCCATATATGCCATCTATCAACCTCTTTTGTTAATACAGACAGCAACATTTCTTTATTCCACAGAAATTAATATTGTGATGAGTGGTTTTGCGACAGTAAAATTAGTCTTATTACTTATTGAACAGCCCTCGTATAATAAACTCTTGAGCCTCCATAGCTCAGTCTATATAGATGAAGCCCTTTGGTCAGAAAGACCAGGGTTCGATTTCTGTCAGTAATGTGAGGAACCTTTATCTGGTCTCTTTCTTCAAAAGGTGAGTTATAATAAATTTAGTTTAATCCTTTATCCAAGTGTTAGCAAACAAAGTTTGCACCTGAAGATACTTCAGGACTGAGGCAACTCGTAGCAAAGGTGGACCAAGCTCTCATCACTCCTGTCTCAGTATCTCTCGTAATGCAAAGTACATCTCCTTGAGAATATGTATAATGCTATGCATTAAGGGAAAGGCCACTACCCAGATCGGTTTCGACCTTTATTGAAGTCTCATCAGTGGGAGCCAGACCCAGAAGTGGTGATACCAAGGCAGAAACAATGGAGAGGTCATCTTTACCTATACGAGTTGCCATCTTATTATTAAATTACTCTGGATTCAGAGAAAGATGTTGTTTATTGAGGTCTCATCAGTGGGAGCCAGGCCCAGAAGTGGTGATACCAAGGCAGAAGCAATGGAGAGGTCATCCTTACCTACATGAATTGCCAAAAGGTGTACCACCTTATTATTAAATTACTTTGGGTTCGGAGAAAGATGTTGAAAGTTTATTTTCCACTTGGTTAGACTATAATAAATTTAGTTTAATCCTTTATCCAAGTGTTAACAAACAAAGTTTGCACCTTTTGGCAACTCGTTTAGGTAAAGATGACCTCTCCATTGCTTCTACCTTGGTATCACCACTTCTGGGCCTGGTTCCCACTGACGAGACCTCAATAAAGGTCAAAACTGGTCTGGGTAGTGGCCCTTCCCTTAATGCATAGCATTATACATTATCCGGAAGGAGATGTGCTTTGCATTATGGGAGATATTGAGACAGGAGTGATGAGAGCTTAGTCCACCTTTGCTACGAGTTGCCTCAGTCCTAAAGTCCTAAAGTTTGCACCTTCAGGTGCAAACTTTGTTTGCTAACACTTGGATAAAGGATTAAACTAATTTATTATGGTCTAACCAAGTGGTAAATAAACTTTCAAAAGGTGAGTTAGCCAGTCTCATATGACGTTGGGGGGGGGGATACCCGGAAACTTGGTTTTTTCATCCCCACAAACACCAGCACCTACAGACATAGAACATCCTGGGAGGCATAGGGCTAAACACCTTATCCTCAAGTTGTAGTTGTGAATGCCAAGAATAGTTGGAAAGTCTTGAGCTTAAGTGCCTGTTAGAACCAACTGATGAATGGATGGATGAATAGTCAGTTCTCACTATAGTGAATGTGCTCACTATAACATACCAGTAAAAGTCCCAGCTAAAACCCTACAGAATCCATACTATGCTAAATGGCATTCACTGGAAAAAAAAAAAAAAAAAAAACTTACACTATAAAATAACCTAATCTCGCTGTTGTAGATGCCTAAGCAAAAATTAATAGTTTGTTAGAATGAATTTCTTATAAAATAGCATTGGCGGATGGGACTTCATATTATGCATTAACATTATGGCCAGCTCTTCTCAAGTCCAAGGACTTATTGTGGGAAGGATTCTCTCCCATTCTGTGGTAGGTATTTAAGTCACACATGGCCTGAATACCTATATTATCTCCTCATGCAAGCATTCACTAAAAGTGGTCTCACACCTCAATACAGCTAGTGGTAATGCATTCCATAAATCTGCTACATGCCATTAGAAGAATCTAAATTTCACATGCTTCATAACCACTCCATTATCCAGCTTCTCCCTCCAGCCTGCCATAAGGTGCAATATCTCACCTGTATGTATAAGATCCTATTTTACCAACTTGTACATTTCTAACATATCTGTTTTTCAAATTTTTAAGATCACATTGATTTCTCCTCATGTGCACAATTCTATAAGCCAGATATCTTGGTCAACTAGTTTTGGTTCCTGTGGATTTGATGTTTCTTGAAAACCTTGTAAGGGAACCATGCCAAACTGCAAGGATATCATCCACATACCTGTACCATAAGGACAGTTTAGGAAAGAGATATTCTCCAGTAGGCATTGTTCAAATCATTCCACAAAGTAGCTAGCAAATGTTGGAGAAAGAGGACTACCATCACTGTATCTTCAGTTTACTGGTAAAACCTTATTTTAACATGTGAAGAAGTCAAAGAGGCTAACAATATCTGCAGAAGAAATCTTACTGGAGGTCATCCAGTGTTATAGGAGAACATTAGTGAATAAAAACACCATATCTAAGCTGAATAAGAGATTAGTTACTGCAATGAAGAAGATCTGGTGTCTTTTCTCTGAAATGAGAACTGTTCTTAAGAAATGAAGAGGAGTTGTCTGTAAATCTGAAAGTAATTTAGGTGCTTTGCAATTTTGCTGATGCAGTCTACAATAAGACTAACAGAAGTCCATACAACAAAGGATGTCCTGATGAGTTTGAAGTTTCTTTTTGGTTTCGTCATCTCAGCAACAGACACTATCAATGACTGTGTGTTTAATTTTTTTAATCATCATCATCATCAGATTCCTGATGTGTACCTTCAGGGGAGTGTGCAGGATATGATAGTACTACATGAAAAACTTATATCATTACCAACATTTTATCTACAATTTTCCTCCAAATCAATATGTTGCCTGTCAAGGTAACAGATTGATTTGGAGGAAAATTGAGGTAACAGATTGATTGTTATCTTGACAGTCAATCTGTCAAGGAACAGATTGACTGTCAAGACTCCAACATTATACATTAGCAGATCTTATATTTCTATCTTCTAAGGCACTTTTTACTGTATTCAATTCACCGATATCTGAAGTCTAATGGATTCAAATCAGGATTTTCAGATAGCCATTCAGATGGTGACTTGTTGTCTGGCATATTTGCCTCAAACTACAGTTGTGTGATCCTTGCCTTGCATTCAGGAGACGAGTCCTGTTGGAAAGTTCGCTGCTTAGCGTGAAACAAGGTGTTGTTCAGGGGTTGTACCACAGGCTTCAGCATAGTGTTTTGATACTCTTTGGCAGAAGTTTTGATCCTCCTAATATGTCCCCCACCCCATCACTGACACGAGGTAATGACCTCTCTGAATCCTGGGCTCTGTGACACATGCTATGCAACCATACCCATTTGTGTTGGCAGCTAAACAACTCTTCAGTGTTGAAAATCTTCTCATCTCTGAAGAGGATAGCTAGCTGTCTGTTTGTTTTTATCATACCACTGGAGAAGTGCCTCTGATTTTATCACCCCTGCTACATAAGTTGTGGTGTTAGGAAGTGTCCAGTAGAACAACGATAGGCTATCACCCCAGGTCATTAGTTACTACACATGACATTGCTTTCTGTAAAACATTAATCTCTTGCAGCATCACTTTCTGCATTCTCACAGGACTATGGCAGAGGCATACCTTCTTAGCCCTCACAAGCTGTTGCATCCTAACACAGTGTCAACCTGTTCTTTGGTAGTCAAATACGTCTTCTGTATTATTATAACGGATAAAAGTCCAAAATAGGGTGCTTAAGGGTCAAAGCTGTATAACTGACAGGAGACCTCAACATAGCCTTTAAAGGTATGCAAAGAACTGACCAGGGCTTCTGACCTAATGTCCAATCTCAAGTGGTGCACCCTGTTGGGTATTTACCTGGATACTGAACGAACGAGGATGGGCTGGCAAATTGGGATTTAGCCAACCAAATTGTGTTCTTATTGTCTTAAACCAATATACAAAATGGTGGTACAACATGACAAAATTTCATGCAGGCTGGGGCGTCGCCCAGTTAAACAAGCCCCACATTGTTTTCGCCAGGGAATCAGGGCAAACAGCAAAAAGTCATTTACTGCAACAAATCTGAAAACGCCTCCCAACTCAGCATCACCAGAGTTAAAGATCGGTACTATCAACATAAGAAGCCTGAATGCCAAAGAAATGGAGCTAGCTGAAGAATTAGATAAGTACCAGATCGACATAATAGGGGTGACTGAGACAAAAAATACAAAAACTGGTGAGATCTTTCTGAGCAATAAATACAAAAGTTATATTCAGGCAATGACAATCAAGGAAAAGAAGGAGTAGCCATAGTATTCAACACAAAATACGAGGCTAATCTTCTTGAATAGCAAGCAGTCTCAAGTAGAGTGATGTGGGCAAATATCAGAATGGGGAATTGGACAATGAGACTTATTTGTGCCTATGGTCCCACAGAAGGTTCTACTAAGGTAGAAGTGGAGGAATTTTTTGATGCTTTAGAGGAAGCAACTGACACAATGAAAAAGGAAAAATTGGTCCTTGTTGGGGATCTAAATAGCAGAGTAGGAAATGATTGTCAGACATACAAAATTATTTTGGGAAAATTTGGAGAAAAGAGCAAAGCTAATAATAATGGCAAATACCTGTTAGATTTCTGCTCAGGACATGGACTGGTTATTACTAACACCATGTTCCAACATAAAAATGTGCACAAATTCACATGGAGAGAAGAGGTAAGGATTAAGAAAAGTCTCATTGACTATGTTATGTTGATAGTGATGTTTTCTCCCTGGTGCAAGACACCCGAGTGTACAGAGGATTTGAAATTGGAAGTGATCACTATTTAGTCTTGAGCAGGAAAAATTGAATTTCATATTGAAAAGAATAACATGTAAGAAAGTTTTAATGTGAATCAAAGTTGAGCAGCTCTCAGATGTGAACTGTAGACTAAAATACACAAAGATTATTGAAGGAAAAATGAAAGAGTTTGAGAACAGGAACCAAACCTTGGAGATTCAGTGGCAAGCTTTGAAGAAAACCCTGATTGATTCAGCCAGATTCAGGTATATGGTGAGGTTGTCTGCAAGAATAGAAAAATCAGAACACCATGGTGGACACAGGAAGTTAAGAAGCAGTGAAAGAAAAGAAGAAAGCATATCAAAAGTTCCTGCAAATAAGTCAGCTTGTGCTCTTAAAGAATACAGAGACAAATGTAAGAAAGCTAAACACTGTGTAAAACTAGCTAAACAAAAGTCATTGAAGGACTTTGGCAAGAACATAGAAAATAAATATCAAGAAGGTTGTAAGATATTCTGGAGGTTGTTGAAGAAGCTTAGAAATGGAGAAAAGAGTGCTGTAAAAGGAATTAGAGATGATAAAGGTGACATGAAAATGGTAGAAAAAGATATCCTTGAAGTATGGAGTAATTATTTTGAAAAATTGCTAAATGAAACAGCAGTCAGGAATACATATCCATACTTGAAGTAGAAAAAGCCATCAAAGGCTTGAAATGTGGAAAGGCAGCAGGAGTAGATGATATTCGACCAGAAATGCTGAAGTATGGTGGTATAAAAGTCTTACAGTGGCTGCACTGCATAGTTCAGAAAGCCTGGACAGAGGGACGAATTCCCGATGATTGGAGTAGAGCTCTCATCGTACCCATATATAAAAAGAGAAATAAAACTGAATGTGAGAATTACAGAGGTATTTCCCTAATGAGTGTTCCTGGCAAGATCTATGCAAGCATACTTGAGAAATGGTTGAGAAGAATTGTGGAAGAAAAGCTTGGTGAAGAACAAGCTGGATTCAGGCCAAATAGAGGCTGTCAGGATCAGATCTTCACTTTACGACAAATAGTCGAGAGCCTGGGAATATACAAATATCTGTATTTAAGTTTTGTCGATCTGGAAAAGGCATATGACAAGGTGCCAAGAGAGAAGCTATTCAATACAGTTATATGGTGTCAATGGGTCATTATATATCAAGCAATACTTAGTCTTTATTTGAGTTGTAAGTCAGCAGTTAGAATTGAAGGAAGTACAGGAAGATGGTTTAATGTTAAATCTGGTGTCAGACAATGATGTACATTATCTGTGTGGATCACATTATGAAGGAAAGTGGTATTAAACATGATATCAGAATTGGAGATGTTGATGTATGATCTTTGCTTTATGTGAAAGATGTTATACTTTTAGATAAATCTACTACAAGTTTGCAAGATTCCCTGACTAAATTGAATAACTGTTGTAATAGATATGCTATGAAAGTCAGCAATAAAAAGACAAAGACAATGAAAATAGGTAGAATCGTTGAAAAGGTCAACTGTGTTGTGAATGGAGAACCTGTGGAACAAATAAAACATTTCAGCTACTTAGGCATGATTTTTAGTGAAGAATGGTAAATTAAATATGGTAATAGACAACAGAATCAACAAAGATGGTATGGTAGGAAGTATATTGAATAAAATCAAAATGAATAAGAAAGAAATTAGTCTGAACACTAAATTAGCTGTATACAAGACCGTTTTCAAACTAGTTCTAATTTATGGATCGTGGAGCTGGGTCAGAAGTAAAACACTTGATCAAAGACTAGAGACCACAGATATGAGATTCCCTAGAAAGATTAGAGGCATGAACAGATGGCATCAATGGCAATATGATATTAAAAATGAAGATATTAGGAAAGAACTAGACATTGTCAGCATCCAGGAATGGGTTAGCAGAGCTAATCTCAGGTTGTATGATCACTTAAACAGAATTTGCAAGGAAAGATTAACAAAGCAAGTGTTCTCTGCCAGGTTGGCAGGAAAACGATTCAGAAGATGACCAAGTAGGTGGATTGATACGGTACAGAGTGCCCTAGACAATAGAAATATAAGATCTGATAATGTTGGAGTCTTGACAAATTACAGACTGATTTGGAGGAAAATTGTAGATAGGAAGTTAGTAATAATGTAAATTTTTCATGTAGTACTATCATATTCTCACCCCTTGAGGATACATGTCAGGAATTTGATGATGATAGTCCGATACAAACATCCTGCTGATCTCGAGTGATTTTAGCATGTTGAAATAACAGGTGGCTACATTCCAGCCTTGTGAAGTGCTATTACAGCTACACAGTTCTCATAATCTTCCCACTGAATGTTAATCTGTACCACATTAGATAAGTAGATAATTCTATCTCTCTACTGATAAACGCATGAATTCTGCCTGTGCACGACAACACTAATAGAACAAGTCTAGTGCAATTCTGTAGGCAGGGTGGTGGTGTTCAGAAGTTGTAAACAGTATTAATGGAAAGACTGTGTATACAAAGCAATACATAGTCTATATTTAAGTTGTAAGTCAGCAGTTAAAATACAGGAAGGTGGTTTGATGTAAATCAGGGATAAGACAAGGATGCATCTTATTCATCATCTATATGGATTACATTATGTACCACTCCCATATTCACTTTAGTGAGTATGGGAGTGGTACCTGATGCTGGACCATGCCTTATTTCATGTAATAATGTATATCTGTTATATTATCTGTAGACTGGTCCCTACTCTTCTTTCTTTCGTTCTTTCTTTCTTGCTCCTTCTGTCACCCCACCAGTCTTTCCTGTTTTACTTTTCTTCATCTCTTGCAGTTTGTTTAGTCTTACTAGGCTAAACAAACACAGACAAAGGTAACAGCAAACCACTTCTGGTATATATTTTGCCAAGAAAATCTTATGAACAGAGGCTTAAGTTGTGATATAGTGCTGGATGATAGGACACTGAGGTTGGAAGGCACTGAAATAGCTTCTGGGGGAGAGCAGAGAAGAACTTCCAATGAAGTTAACAAGAATGATGAAGCTGAATCAAAGCCTTCTTAAAGTTCAACTTCTGATAGAGTTAATCTCTGAAGAAGATGCGTCTGCTTTACTGATTTACATAAAATAGGAACATGGAATGTAAGAAGTATGTATCGAGGAAAACTGGAACTGGTAAAGAAATTAGAACTCAAGATGTTAGGAATCAGTGAACTGAGATGGGCAGGAATGGATCAATTTGATACCGATGATTTCATGATGTATTACTCTGGCCTTTGAAGAAATGGAGTAGCATTTGTTAGATCCTGAATGGAGAGCTTTACAAGATTCTTTATTCAGGATTTAACATGATAGTTACTACTTATTAAGGAGATATCTGCACATCGGCTAATAATTATAAAGTGTTGTTTTATGGTTTGTAATAATGTGTAGTCCATGTTTGCCATATAGTGAGAGTTATTGTTAGGTTATTTGTAATTCCCAAGTAAGCTGTCTAGTACATTGCAAAATTCTGAGAAAAATTATAAGTAGTAATCCGGAATAATCGCGTATAATCGGTACGAGTCGAGCGTAGCGATGGAGGCTATACATACGCGGAAATATCACATCAGAGCACCTACGTAGAATAATGTAACCTGACAGGTTAGGGAGAGTGTAGGATCACCCAAGGGGCATGAACGATGGGGTTCGTGGGTGAAAACCGCATTTGAATAGAGGGCGCCCGAATAGGGCAAATAAAAGACGAAGCACGACGTTTTAAGAGGGCTTTTTGACTTTTGATCTTCAGGTGCGGGATTCGAGTTTTAGGGGGAGTTTGTCGGAGGATTCGTGAGAGAGCGGTGGGTCGACTACGGTAATGACGGACGGCAGGTTCTTTTCTTGAGAATGCTTGAAGATTTTCAAGCAGAGCTGATTGCGATATAACGGCCTATGTGGAATCGAGCCTTAGCAGAAAGTCCCATTGGAGAAAGTTTCCTGTGGAGCAGTAGACAGCACGCAACAGTCGGAAACGATTAGAAAAAAAGCGTAGTACATCGCCAGGCGCAAAGACAGCCGAAGAATATGCAGTAAGGTAATCCAGTCCTACATGAGATGGCAGCATGAAATCTGAAAAGATCCGGTAATGTAAAAGTTTTCGTTCTATGTTAAGATTCGTTTAGAAGAACAAGAAATTTGTGTGCATTGTAACTAAAGGACACTAGTAGAGAACTTTTAGTGAGAATTTGACTGAATTAACTAAGCCCTTGTGGAACTAAGAAGAGTTGTTAATAGGCAGTAATTTGTGAATGGCTAGACTTGCTTAAATGAAATTTAGAATTAAGATAATTATTGATAGACTATTAATGAAAGTGTTCAATGCGTATTCTGTGAATAACTTGTGAAAGGAATTATATAGTAGTAGTATTATGCTTAAACCTAATCTTATCCTTTCATAATTGAAGGATTTAACTTGCTCTGATTCATTGTGATTTTAGTATAACCCTTAACTTACAGTGAATTTTGATCCATTGAGTATTTAAACTTACATAACTGTAAATGTTTTATGTCTTTCCAATAAACATGCTTTGTACCTTATACCTGAGTTATGCCTGATTACGAATTCAAACCACCACTTATGAAATTGAACCTTTTTTGGCGGGAAGGAATTTAGATATAATTGCTTAAGTGAGATTCGGTCTACGACTGCTAACTGAATCTGCACAGCGCTTGCGTGAGATAAAATATTGTGTGTATCCTTTTGAATTTTGAATTATTTTCCTGAACAAGAGTCTCTTCTGTTATAGGATATTGGCTGGCGCAGCAAAAATATAAATTTTGCCAATATCCGAAGAGGAAATAAATCTGAATTAGTATTTTAGGAGCACGACAGTAGATTAGAAGGAGAGTTATTATAGAGGTAGAATAAGATATAATATAGAGAAATAGCGATATAACAATCGAGCAGCCAGTAGGATCTTGATTGTATAAAGTTTTAAGTAAGAAAAAGGATAGATTCAAGAAACAGTAAATTAATGTATAATAAGATTAAATTGACGAAATAACAATATAAAACTACCAATTTAACACATTCATAGTGAGAAGAGAATACAGAAAATACATTTTGGATTACAACCCAGCGTCTGATTTCTTTATTCTAATCAGAATAAAGGCATATCCAGTGAATGTTGCACTCATACAGGTATGCAACCACTACTGGTTCAAGTGAAGATGAGGTAGAAGATGCTGACAGCAGGTTACAACAAGTAGTATACAGTACTGATAAAACAGATTTTCATTTGAATGATATATGCACGTAAACACAAGAAATATATTTAATTAACCAAATATTTCAAGGACTCGCCTCTTGCATATATCCCGTTATAGATTTGAACGTTTGTTCAAGGAAAGCGTGGAGGCCTTGCTCCATCGTCCCAACCTGAATCGTAATGACTGTATATCTATATCAAAAATCTGGGAAAGTCTAATCAAGATTACTCATTATTTTTTATTTTTTAATTTTTTTTTATTATTTTTTTTTCAATCATGTCTCTACTTCAAAATATTCCGTTTCATACTTAGTGATATAACATCACGCAGCATGTTCTATTTTTAACGATCTATTATTAGTATGCTAGCTTGTATTTTTTTAAAGCTGTTCTTGTAATACCACTGAGGATGGTCTGCTATTTCCAGACCGAAATATTTGGTTAATTAAATATCTTTCTTGTGTTTACGTGCATATATCATTCAGTCTTATGTCACAAATATCCTTAAAACAGCAGATTTTCATTTGATATTACTGGAATGCAAAAGTGGGTGAAAAAGAAGAACAAGGCATCGCTGCAAAATTTGGTTTAGGACTAGAGGAATGAAGTAGGAAAAAGGATGTTGGAGTTTTGTGTTGAAAATGTTTCTTTATTGCAAACACTTACTTTCAACAACATAAAAGAAGATTGTACACATGGACTTCACCTAATAGAGAATACAGAAATCAGATGATTATATTATTGCCAGCAGAAGGTGGAAGAGTGCTATCCAAGCAGCAAAAACACTACCTGGTGCAGACTGTGGGACAGATTGTGAATTATTGATAGCTGAAGTTGAATTGAAATTAAGGGCTAAGAAGAAACAAAAGGACAGTATCAGGTTTGACTTAGATTCTATAAATGAAGCATTTAAAGTAGAAATTGGAAAGAAACTAAACAGTTTGGAGAAGACAGGAAGAGAATTACAAGAATTGTGAGAAGGAACAAAATGTACAGTCATAGAAACAGCAAAGAAGACTCTTAATAAGGCAACAAGAAAGAAAGATTGTAAATGGTGGTCAGAAGAAGAAGAAGCTACTCAAATAGCAGAGGAGAGAAGAAAAATGACACTTCAGTGAAACAAAGAAAGGGTTAGACAACTGAGTGCAGATTTCCAGAGACAGGCTAGGAAAGATAAGGGAAAACATCTAAACAAAAGGTGCAAGGAACTTCATACACTCCAGAATATCCTGAAGGATGGAGTTTGTTCTTAAGAGAGTGGATAAAGGTTGCTTGACATGTGGTAAGCAGCTATATTTTCTTATATTTTGGCTCTTTTTAGATGTAACTCGGATATATCAAATAGGAATAGCTGTGTTTTGTTCTTGTGTATTTGGGGAGGTATTATATATGCAGGTTACTTTACTTGGCAAGGAAAAATCTACAAACAGATGAATGGTACTGCAATGGGTTCTCTCTCTCTCCCCCTTTAGCTAACATTTATATGGAACACTTTGATAACAAAATACTACATCCAAATAGCTATCTACTTACAAACCCTTAGTGTGGTTACACTTTATGATGTATTTGTCATTTGGCCTCATGAGTAAGACACTTTAGATTCTTTTGCAACTTACCTTAACAGCCAACAACCCAAAATTCACTTCACAGTAGAACAAGAATCGTTTGTCATTTGATTCTTAATTGGTTTGATTCTTGAACTGTTTCTTGATACATTAGTCACTTGCCTTTCATATAGTTCACTATCTTTTTCCATTTATAGAAAGCCAATATATACACACACACACATTCAGAAGATACCTACATAAACAATTACTTCATCATCGAGCCCAACAGTATGGAATTCTAAAATCACGTACTACAGAAATAATCCTAGAAATATCTCTAGGGTTATTTGTTCTATGATGGAACTCTTTCCACAGGTCAGCTATCTTTGCCATACTTTCTTGGCCAATGGTTACAGCTCCTATAAAATAGATAAAATACTACATGGCCCTCTTACTTCTCCCTCCTCCAAATGCACAAGAACAAAACACAGTAGCTATTCCATATATCTGAAAAGATGGCCGAAGTACTAATAAAATATAACCTTCACACCATATTCAAACCACATGTCAATTAGAAACTTCGATTCACTCTCCTTAGGACAGACTCCATCCTCTAGCACAGTGGGTCTTAACCTTTTTAGTGATTGGCACCCCCTTGAATCTAAAAATAAGTTCTCACACCCCCTTGAAAAATGTGTTTCTATTTCTTTATTTAGGAAATTACATCTATTGCAAGATAATTGATTTATTGAAAAATAAACACATACATTTACATATACATACAAAACAATATCTCAGTTTTTAATGGCTATGTTGTTGTTGTTTATTCATAATAATACTTTTGAAGCAAGGCTCTTTTTTGAAAGAGCCATGTGTAAGTCATCACTTGCATTTAAGCGATTTCTGGCTTTTGTTTTTATGTGCAAAAGTGATGAAGATTCCATTTCACACAGGTAGGTGGTGGCAAATGGTAAAAGTGTCTGCAATGCTGCTTTTGCCAGCTATGGATAAGGTTCTGACTGTGCACATTAGAATTGTTCTAAGTCCAGTTTTTCAAATTCCATTTGAATGCGTACATTGGCTTGTATTTCAATAAGATTATCTTTTATTAAATAGCTGTCATCCATCGAATCTGGGTCAAAATTTAGAAACTTCTCTCGCACCCCCAGGTTAAGAACCACTACCCTAGCATATCCTGGAGTGTATAAAGTTACCTTTGACTGTGACTTAGCCTACTGTAAACAGACAGGAAGATCTATTAACATTTGCTTTGAAGAACTTAGAAATACATTTGCTACCATTATTATGACAAGTCTGAAATGGTAGACCATGCTTTGGATACCCCTTTGTACAGGATTAGATGAAAGAAAACCAATGTATTAATAGAAGTTGTTACAGGTTAGAAAGATTATTTTTAGAGTCAGCAATGACTATGAAACATTCCCCCAGCATATGCCAAAAATGGATGACTGCTATCCCAAGATCAACTCCTACACAACTGTAATACTTTTTCTTTTTTTGTACAGCATTAGAGGGTGCCAAATTAGGACTTTAGATCTTTGTCCATTTCAATTTGAATTGTTTCACTTACTCATTGTCATATATAAACTGTAGCAGGTTGTTTACTCTGAAGATGCTGGTGTGAAATCCGACAAAATATAAGCCAGTTAATAAACATCTTTTTATAATGTAGTTTGTTTGGCATTGTAATATCATTAAAATAAGTTATGAATAACATCCAACACCTAAGCTTGTCAATTAGGTTGTAAGGAATATGCATAAATAATATAATTTACTTATTCTAAACAACTATTGTACATCATTAAACTCATTCTAATAAACTAGTAATCAGTCAACAAAGATGCAAAATTTCTGAATTGGAACTTTCAAGTTGATTGCTGTGCTTCTGATAGTGTATTGTAATTTTTTAGAAATGAAGATCCCAGAAATAATAAGTTTATTTTATTTTTTTCTTGTGTAGGGAGACCAAAGTGCAAAAAACAATACACATTTTGCAAGAAAATGTAACTTTGAAAAAACAGTGTGAATATTTGGAAGAGAGGTTAACTTATAATAAACATCAACATGAAAAGAAAGGTATGTGTGTATTGTTGTATTTCTTTTTGCACAAGACATTTTGAATATGTATTTGCATATATATGGGACAACATCTGCCATTTATCTGACAGAACTGATAACAATTCTTCAGTGTCGACTTGTACGGCAACGACCTCTAAAATTTCACTTTCCCAGAATTCAGTCTGACACTATACAGGAAAATATATTACAATATATGTAGTATATAAAAATTCTGTGTTCCTGTGCAGTTAGATTGAATTTTATTGCTTCCTTCCTTAACTCTTTCTGATGAAAAAGCCAATTGTTTTTACCAATTAAATTTTGTAAAACTGACATGCTATTATTGTTATTATTATTTTCATTATTCAGGCCTCCATGGAGTCAAGAGACTCATCGTGGGAGGTCCTTCCTAGGAAACACAAAGTCTGTCATATCACTCCTTGAACCCATTGACTGTTCTTGCTCTCACCACTCTATCACACGGTTCAACCACCCACCACGCAAAGAAACCACTCCTCACCCTCTCGCTCGCAGCTTCCTTTCATAACTTCCTCCTTCCTGCTATTCCACCAAGTGAAAGAACTCCCCAGTGTCAATCCTGTAACTGCCGCTCAACAGTTTAAAAGTCTTGATCATGTCACCTCTCCTTTTTCTATCCACCAAACTCTGCTTCACATTCCCTCAGCCGATCTTCATAACTAACATTGTACGATCCTGAAATCATCTTTGTTATCTGCCTCTGTACCTTTTGCACAGTTAATTTATCCCCTTCAAATCCTTGAGACCAAATTAGAGAACAGTAGCCTAAGTGTGGTCTGATCAGGTCGTATATGACAGAATGATAACTCTTTTATCTCTGCTGGTCAGCATCCTTTTCAGTATTGCAGCAGTCCTCTGGGTTACCTTCACCAGTGCTTCACCCAGGGGGGGCAAGGGATCCTGCCCCCAAAGAAAAAGGGAAAAAAAAACACTAAAATTTTTCCAAAAATCTTTTCCTAATTAAAATTCATTTTTTTTTAAATTTATGTTGTGTCGTGCCTTCTGTTTCTATACTACTTATGAATTAGCGATCATTGCAGATGCTCATAGGTTGTATGTGATGCGTAGTAGATATTCTCAAATCATCTACTCAACTCGCCTCCCCCAAGATTAAATCCTGAGTGCACTACTGACCTTCACCACTTTTGCAATATGCTCCCTGAATTTCAGTTTTCTATCAATCATCACCCCCCAGATCTCTTGTCTCCCCTACTTCCTCCAGTACAGCTTCTCCAATTGACTATGCAGCCTCTCATCAACATATCCCAAACTTCAAGACTTTACATTTTGCTGCATTAAACTAGTACCCCATTCATTTGCCCATCTGTCTAGTTTATTCAGCTCCTCTTGCAGGACTGCCACATCTGCACTATTACTAATAACCCTTCCCAGCTTCACATCATCTGCAAACAACTGAAATTCATTGATGTAAAGGTTAAACAATACAGGTCCCAGTACTGAGTCCTGTGAAACCCCACTTGTAACCTTCTGCCTCCTTGATATTGCCCCACCATACACAAATCTCTGGTACCTATCAGACAGCCAATCCTAAATCCAGTTGACTAACCTGACATCTAAACCCATGTGCTGCAACTTAAGTATCAGCTTATCATTGGCACCCTGTCAAATGCCTTTGCAAAATCCAAAAATATGGCAGTATATGCCTTTCCCTCATCAACTGCTCTTGTCACTTTATTATAAAAGGCAATCATATTACTAAGCAAGAGCACCCCTTAACAAATCTATGTTGATTCTCACAGATAAAATTGCCCAACATTGTATATGGTCCCTCACTAATTTCTCCAAGACCTTAACAACCACTGATAACACACAAACTGGCCTATAATTAGACACTTCCAGTCTGTTACCGCCCTTATGCAATGGCACTAACTTCCATTCCCTGGGTACCTTTCCCGTAGCCAGACTTTCAATGAAAAGCTAGGTCAATAGAGCTGTCAGTTCTTTAGCACATTCTCTCAAAACCTGTGGTGAAATACCATCCAGTCTCACAGCTTTACTGACATCCAGAGTACTCAATATTTCGAACACACTCTCTTTTTGCACCTCTAAACTTCGAACCTGCCCTATCCCTCTAGTATTAAAACCTATTTCTCCAGGATGAAATACTCCAATACAGTATTCATTGAACAACTCCACTATGTCCTCAGCATCATTCACTCTATTCCCATTTTTATCCCACAATGTCATTCTTCCACAATCATTTCTCATCCTACTGGCCACATAACTAAAAAATTCCCTAAGATTTTCTTTGGATCTTAATGGTAATCTCTTCTCATATTCCAGTTTTGCCTTCCGCACTATATACTAGTCACTCTCCTGGCCTGAGTCTTATATTCTTCATACATCTGCTCTCCTTATATCTCTTCCATCTCTTTTTCACCTGCAGTTCCAGTTTGATATTTTTTGTCATCCAGTTTACACCAAATTGTGTGGAATACAGCTTACTATTGCCGCTAACAAATATTCCTTCATAATTTCCCAAACACTAATGATATTTCGCCCTTCCAATCCCCCCACCCATAGAACTGTCCCAAGTTGATATCTAAGACTGTCATAATCACCTGCCTTATAATTCCACTTACATTCTCTTTGCTTTGATACTCCTGCATGTCTTTTCATCTTCCAAGTCAAAACCACATGGTCACTCTCTCCAACTGGGGGAGAGATGTCATCTCAGTTATTATTAGCTCTTCTTGATGCTATGACCTAATCCTTAAACCTCTTGTTCCCTCTATTACATGATGCCTAAGACATTTGTCCCTAAAGAATTGTAGAAATTACATTCCCTTATTACTATGTGCATTTTCCTCTTCCCAGCTTATACTGCTGTAGTTAAAATCTCCCATAACAATCATTCTTCTTGCACTTGCCAAGCTCAACTGCCTGAACATCTCCTGCTCCCCATCCTCTGTGCTCCTTGCCTTGTAGCAACACCCCCACTAAATATTCTGTCTTGCCCACCTCTACTTCACACCATATGCTTTCAAAACCATTAGTGTTACTGCTTTCCAAGGCCTCTACTCTTACAGGACGCAACTCATCACTTATCATAAGCAGTACTCCACCACTGCGTTTTCCCTTCCTATCCTGCCGAAAAATGCTGTACCCTGCTACTTCTATTCCTGTTATTATATCATCTTCCATCAACCACATCTCAGAGATCCCAATAATCTTTGGCCAGGTTGATGCTATCAGTGCCACCAATTCATCTCCTTTATTCTGGATACTCCTGGCATTAATATAAAGCATAAAAATGTCACTGCTTCTATACCTATCACTATCCCCTCCAGACCCCACTGGACTCAGTGTTACCTGATGTTATCCCCCTTCCCCCAAGCACCCATTCCCACAAGAGGCCACCCCCTGCTACCACCCTGGGAATTCTAGCTTCCCTGCATTGACAAACCGACTTGTTCAGAAAACAGCAACCTCTCCAGATGCCTATGTCCTTCCTCATTCAAATGCAAGCAGTCTCTCACATACAGTTCCTTTCTGTCCTCAAATGCCCTCCAAGCATCCACATATTCCAATCCTCTTTTCTGACACATTCTGGCTATTAAGCTATTCATTATTACTGATCTTCTGGTCAGTTCATCACTATCATACCTGGGCAACACACACAATCTTTCCTCTCTGCGTTTTCTTTTGTACAACCTCAATCTCGCCACCTCATTTACATTGCCTCTCAAATCATTCATGCCCACCACCACAATCATCTCATCCACTTTCACCCCGCTTAATTGCCATAGCCACACACTATCATTCCTCCAGGCAAACACTCCTCTGGCATCCTATCTTGCACACCACAGATCATCGAGTCTTCATACATCACAGCTCTTACCACTCTTTTCCTTGATACCTCACCTGCATTCCTCGCTCTCTCTCTCTCTCTCTCTCTCTCTCCTCTATCTCTTTCACTCTGTTCCCCTACTTACCTGATGTCCTGGCATCACTCTATCCTTGTTTTCAGCACTCCCTCGCATTCTCTCTCTCTCTCTCTCTCTCTGACTGTTTCCATTCTCTCCTCTTCTATCATTCCCATAACTCTCTCTCATTCCCTCTCTCTTCTACTGCTCCTATTCTCTACTCTTCTATCATTCCCATAACTCTCTCACTCCTACTCTGATTCACCTTGCATTCATCTCTTCCATTTGCCTAATCTCATCTCATTCCCAAGATATTCCACATCTCTTTCAGCTCATCTATCTCTCTATCTCTCTCTCTCTCTCTGCAAGTTAGCCAATCTTAGTCGCCATTCATCCTCCCAATCATGACCATCTCCAAAAACTTCACAATCGTTCAGCCGTCCACTCTCTCCATTCTTATTTTTTCATTCATATTTTGCTCGCTATTCTTGCCTATCATACTACTCGTCTCTCAAAAATCTTACGCTCATGATGCAATGAAGTTGGATATTATAACATCTAACTCGCTGAATTCCTCCCATTGCCTACATTTTACGCATATACGCACTTCTCCCCCCTTTTTTCACTCACCACATATCCATCTGCTGGGATGCATCCACAAGTCCCACATACCGCAAAATCCTTTATTATGTTACGCAAAATAGAGTCCTTGAATGGGGGAAGACTTGGTGAAATGCATTTGTAACTGAAGCTGTGGCAGCCCGCCATCATTCAAATTGTGCTGAGGAACTACTACAATTAAACGCTAAATACCACTACAACTAAATGTTAAATACTATGTTATATGCTCTACTGTAAGCTAATTTACTTACTTGATACTATAAGTATAAACTTTTTTTAACTATACTAAATAATGAGAACTTATCTTCTCTTCCACTGTGGATGCGTCCGACACTGATCTCGCCTTCTCAGTAACCCAGAAATAACATAATATAAACAACAAGAAACAGGATACCTTTTCATTTCCTGTTAATTGCCTATTTGCATAAAATCAAGCAGTGCCATCTTTACACTCAGACAGGGGGTCCCTTCCCTGGGCCTACATATCACAAACGCACACACACATCCAAAAATAATAAAAATAAATTCATTAAATAAGAGGCAAAAATTAAATATCCAGAATCAAATCACATAAAATAATTGTTACTCATTTCTGACAAATTATGGAGACTACAACTGTGTTAGAAATAATTACTTTAATTTCCTGATGTTTCAACCTTCGTATTAAAGCCATCATCTGGAGTACACACACACACATATATATACAGAGACAAGCTATATTTCATTTTAACACCTTAACGTACAAAGACATCTGTGACACGTCTTTTGTTTATTGCACCAAAATTGATTTTGAATTTTGGTTTCACATATAAATACAACCGAATATAGACGCTAGACAATCTTGTGCCTATTTCCTTTCAGCCAAGAAATGTTGCTAACGGCGTATATCGGCTATTTCATTTACATTTGCACAAATTCATCATTATTTGAAAAATAATGATGAATTTGATCCAGCAAATTACCCTGCCCAAAACTCGCCCAGAAAATTGGCAGAAAAACGACTGCTTTCTGATTTTTAATTGGTACGTTAAGGGGTTAAACAGTATGCCAAAGAGAGGATGATTTGATCAATGGTTATTATGCTGGCCTGACCTCTAGTGAAAATAAATAAAATTAAAATTAAATAAAATAACTACATCAAAGCTATATTCTATTTATAACATCATCAGAGAACAATTTCATATAGATAGTTTTATTACAGCAAAAGTGGTGTCCTAATTTAACATGAGAGTTGTTATATTAAAGTTAAGATCCTGGATTATGTACAGTCCTATTTATAATCAACTCTTACACAGAAAGGTTATGTGGGTAGAATATATGCCTTCCATATTCTTGTGATTTTTAGACCATCATTATTGTTAATATTAGAGTGGTTGATAAGAATTTCACAGGCCTCGTGAAATATACATTCATACCACATTTTCATGTGATGTAAACAAGTTCCTTTCCAGTCGATTCTATGTAAAGTATTTAGAGCATCAGAAAGAACGAATTTACCATAGTTATTAAATTTAATGTGCCATTTATGTTCCTTTTTTAGGATAGGAATTGTGCATCCTGTTTCACCTATAGAGGACAAATTACAGTGCATTGAATATGGTATACTCTAGGGTGGGTCAGCTGATGAAGTGGATCATTGGATGAGTTGAGTAAGTTCTTTTAATTTTGCAGGAGGTTTAAAAGTGGCATTAAGGTTGTATTTCTGTTTCATTCTGTTTATTTTATCTGATATCCCTTTAATGTATGGAATAGTTACAGTGTTATTGTAGTCTAGTTTATTTATTTATTTATTTATTTTTGGTGAGGTCTTGTGAAGAATTTTGTTGATAGTATTTTGGCTGTAGCCATTTTTTAAGGAAGGTATTGCTGATAACTTTTAATTCATCTTTAAGTGCTCTTGTTCATTGGAGGAAATCTTTAAAGCCTTATTTTTTAGTGTGTTAATGACATCTAGTTTGTGTTGGGTGGTTGTAGGAGTTTGTGTATATATATTGGCCAGTATGTATAGGCCTCTGGTAAATAGTGAAGGAATGATTGGCAGAAGGAAGATGTGTGACAAGTGTATCTAGAAATGGAGATGTGTTCTGACTTTCAATCTCAATTGTGAATTGTATGCATTTGTGTTATTTGTTTATTTAGGTGGCTGAGGAAAGTGTCTAATATCTGGCAGCCATGGGAACCAGATAGCAAAACATCATCAACGTATCTAGGCCAGACTTTGGGTTTTAAATTAGAGGAATCTAGATCACGTTGCTCAATAGCTTCCATATAAAAGTTAGCAATTGGAAGGATAATGGTGAGCCCATGGCTGTTCCTTTTTTAGGTAGAAAGTGTTTCATCACACAAAATAGCCAGAATGTAGTACATGTGCAAAGAGTGCTCTGGTATCTTGAGGGGATTTGTCCTGTAAAAGAAGAATTGTGTCATTGATTGGGGGCATTTGTGAAGAGGGCAGAGTCACATCAAAACTGCCTAATAAATCACTTTTTTTCCAGTGTGATGTCTTTAATTTTGTTTACAAAGTGTCGCATATTTTTAATATAGGAGAGGGGAATGACCTACCAACTACTTGAGTGTCGACGCTAGTTTCTTGGCTAGATGATAATTGGGGCTGTCTATACTTTCAATTATCGGCTGGAGTAGTATGTTCTATTTTGAATCTTGGGTAAAACTGTAAATTCTTGGGGAATGAGTGTAGTGTAGAAATAGTTTTTTAACTTATCTTCGGGCCAAGAAATGACTGATTTAAATAATTTTTTTTCCATTTCCTTTTTTATCCAATTAGTTGGGTTATAGTTAACAAGTTGATAGGTGCTGTTGTCTGAGACTAATTGATTCATTTTTTCAAAATTTGTTGTTCTGTTTAAAATAAGTGGCATTGCCTTTATCAATTGTAGTGATTACGATGTCCGGATTTGATTTTAATGATCTCACAGCTGCCATTTCAGATTTGGTTAGGTTGCTAGTTATTGATTTCGTATTATTTAAATTTAAAATGTTGGAGGTTTCTAAATGTATTTTATCAGTTGTGGTGATTGGGAGAAATCTCAAGCTTCTTGACATTTATGATCAAGTGAATTTCACTTGAATTTGTACGGAATATAGAAATGAAAACTGGAATGTCTGAATTCACCTAATTCTGCCAGCCACTCATTCATGTGAGTTGCAACAGCTGTGTGACTGATGGGATGCTCCACATCATAGGAATGGCTGCTTCTGTCACTCGCGATTCATTAATTATAATTTGTATTTTGCCTTTTAATAGATCATAGATAAATATGTTATGTGACATCTCAATTATAATACATCATTAGTGATTTTGCTGAAATGAAGACAAGAAAAATAAATTTTATGGAATGAATATATAATAATTTATGAATTATGTATATCTTTATTTGATTACTCATCTAAACATTGCCAGCCATCAATAGACCACCTAGTCATGCATGATAGTAATAAAATTCAGTCATCTTTGATATTTTGCCAACTTTAAGTCATATAAAAACCATAGTTTTACATATATTTTTCACATATTTGTTATGAAGGTAGGTATTATTTAATAGTTTGTTTGCTTGTTATAACTTTAAATATTTAGCCATATGGTGTGTAGGCCTCCATTTATACTCTTGCTCTGAATTCTACATTTAAGAAGAGGACCTGCAGTTGTAGGACTGACTATTGACCAATAAATGAATTACTGTAATTATTTATGAATGCCAAAAGTGTGAGAAATAAGGAAGATGAAATTGAGTTTATTCACAAAAATAGTTGGATGAGAATGATATCCCGATTGGAATAGAAATTGAATTATGAGAATAGGGGCAAGGAGGGAGGAGATGCTGCTGGTGATAGCAGACAAATTATGTTCACACAAGGTTGAAAATCGAGGAGAGAATAGTAGCAGTGGTTTTGAAACAGTATTTTGTAAGGTGGAGGTTGATGGAATGAGATATTTAGTTGGCTACTGGTATAGGTTTGGGAATATGGAGGATCAAGAGAAACAAATTATGTGCGAATTAATTTATTAAGCAAGAAAAGGGTTATCATTATGGGTAATTTATGATAATATTGATTGGAATGAATAGATAGCATCAGGATAGGAGATAGAATAAGGCGGCTGAATTTATTGACCTCTTAAGAGAGATATGATCATAATATCAGTGTGTGTGTGTGTGTGTGTGTGTGTGTGTGATTGAGAATAGCATGCCAAATCTTCCACCAGTTGGCAACAATGACCATGATGTGATCTCCTGGGTTGTAGCCAGTTATATGAGAACTTTTTTGAGGAAGAGATATATATTGAACTACAAAGTTAGTGATTAGGAAAAACTTAGGAGACAGTTGGGTGCTATAACATAGAAAGAGGAGTTTGATGGAAAGGAGACAGATTCTGCTTGGCCACTGATCAAGAGATATTTAATAATAGCAGTGTCTGAATGTATTCCAAAGCAAACAGCCTAAATGAGGTAGGTGTAAAATGAATGAATGAATGAAGGAAGGAAGGAAGGAATTAAGCACAAAATCTGGAAGAAGGTGGCTCTGTGAAGACAACACAATATAAATATTGATAATGATCAGTTGCATGAAGAGTAGAAAGTATAGGCCAGAATGATGACTTGTTTGATAAAGACAACAAAACTGCAGTATAAGCAAAATTAGCCAATCATGTCAAGAAAAATGCTATTGAGTTCTTTCGATATGTGGCAAGTTTTTATGTGTGGTTCCCACCCATGAAAGAATATTATAAACCTATAGTACATTTTGTAGTACCATGGGTGGGCCAAAGATTTTTCTCCCCCTCCATTTTTATCAATTATATATATATATATATATTTGCAATTTATTTATTTATTTTTACATAGTCTTTTAACTCTGCTCTAATGACCAAACAGGAACTCTTTCAAGCCACTTCTGGCCTTCTATAAGCAGGTCAGTGGTTTCATACTGTACCAAGAGAAAAGCTGTTCAAAACACTACAACTATAGTGTAAATGGAACATTATTCAGAACAGCATAGTGTATGTTTAGGTTGTAAGCCAGCAGTTAGAATTAAAGGAAGCTTAAGAAGATGGTTTGATGTAAAATCAGGTATAAGACAAGGATACACACCATAGTATCTCCCTCTTATTCATCATCTATATAGATTGCATTAAAAAACAAAGTAGCATTAAACCTGAGCAGTGATATCAAACAGCACTTTGCTTTATACTGATGATGTTGTATCCTAAGAAATATCAGTACAAGTCTCCTGAATTCTCTAACTAAATTGATAACAAATTTACATGAAAATGAGCAATAAAAAGGCTGAACTGTTCAAACAGGCAGGAACATAGACAACTTCAGCTGCATTTTTAGTGAAGAAATGAAAGAAATACAAGAGAATAAGCAAGTTGATATGGTGGGGGAGCTAGTTAAATAAATTTATATGAAATAAGAAAAAAATTAGCCAAAGTACTAAACTGTACTAAACTAGTAGTGTACAAGACATCTTTCAAATCAGGTTAAGTTATGGATCTGAGAAAAATCAGGATAGTCAACAGATGGCAGAATCATATTAAAAATGAGGACCAAGATCTAGGTGGATTGATATGGTCAGAAGTGTTAGATATGACAACATTGGAGTGCTTATTATCTCTGCTTACATATTCTTGGATGCTAACAATGTCACGTTACCTTCTTTCATTTTTAATATGATTCTGCCATTGAATCCATCTTTTCACTCCTCTAATTTATCTCAGAACCTCATATCTGTGGTTTTATTTCTAAGTGCTTTCTGTCATATCTGAGTGCTTTATTTCTACCCCAACTCTCAGATCCATAACTTAAAACTGGTTTGGACACTAATGTATACTGCTAGGTTGGTGTTTGGCTAATTTCTCTCTTATTCCATAAGAATTTATTCAGCTGGCTACCAACCATACTAGCTTTGCTTATTCTGTTGTCTATTTCCAGATTTAACTTGCCATCTTCACTAAAAACTATGCCTAAATAACTGAAATATTTTACTTGTTCTCTAGGCTCTCTGTTCAGAATGCAGTTGATGTTCAATGGTTCTGCCTATTTTCAGTTGTGGTTGCATATGTTCATGATTTTCATCTCAGATTTGTTACAACCGTTATTCAGTTTAGTTAGAAAGTCCTGTATACTTGCACTAGATGTATAGAATACAACATCATCTGCATAAAGCAAAGAGTTAAGTTTGACATCTCCAATTCTAATATCATGCATAATGCCACTTTCTTTCATAATGTGATCCATAGAGATGATGAATAAGAGTGATGATATGTGCATCATTATCTTATCCCTAATTTTATAACAAACCATCTTCCTGTATTTCATTCAGTTCTAACTGCTGACTTACAACTTAAATATAAACTATGTACTGCCCAGTATAATGTTCCATTTATCCCATAAAGCTGTAGTGTTTTGAATAGCTTTTTTCTTAGGCACCTTGTCATATACCTTTTCCAGATATATAAAACTAAAATACAGATCATGTCATATTCCCATGATTCTCAAATGTTTGTTGTAATGTGAATTCAGCTTGTTCTTCTCTCCATCTCTTTCACAATTTTTCTCAACCTCTTTTCAAATATGCTTTGCATAAATCTTACCTGGAACATTTACTAGAGATACTCCTCTGTAATTCTCACATTCAGTTTTATTCCCTTTTTATAGATGGGAACTATAAGAGCTCTGCTCCAATCACCTGGAATTTGACCTTCTGACCAGGCTCTCTGAATTAAGCAGTGTGGCCATCTCAAAACTTCCAAATTTCCATATTTGAACATTTCTGGTCAAATATCATCTACTGCCGCTGACTTTCCACATTTCAGGTTTTTAACGGCTTTTTCTACCTCATGTATTGAAATATGCTCCTGTTTGCATTTATCTTGAAAAATTTTTGCTATGGTTCTGTCACTTCTTGTTTCATTTAACAGTCTTTCAAAGTATTGCTAAAGACATCTAGGATATTCTTATTTTTACTTTTTCATTTAACCTTTATCATATTTGATTCCTTTTCCAGTACTCTTTCCTCCATTTCTAAGCTTTTTCAATAGCTTCCAGAACATTTTGCCTTTTTCTTGATATTTATCTTCTATTGGTTAAGATAAGACCTTTGATTGGAAAGACCCAGGCTAGAGTCCCGTCTGTGACATGAAGAATCTTTATCAAGTGTTTTCAGTGAAATGGTGAGTTAGCCAATCTCATATGGAAGTGGAAAGTTTTTTCTCCCAGAAACTCAGGTTCCTGAAATCCTATTCTGTAGGATTTCAGTTTCAAATGCCTATACTGTGAAGTGTGGGTCTGCTCTTGAGCATAAATCAGGATAGGATACTTATAGAAATCTTCCCATGACTTTTGTTTAGCTACTTTCAAACATATTGCTTAGCTCTTACATTTTCTCTGTATTATTTTAGGGCATGTGCTGACTTATTTGCCAGTAGGAAACTGTTGGCATACTTTCTTATTTTACAGCACTACTTTTTTTTTACTTGTGTCCATGATCGGGTTCTTATTTTTCTATGCTTACAGACAACTTTGCCATTCGAATCAATCAATGTCTTCTTCCGAGTTTGCACTGAGGCTGCAGGGTTAGGTTTTTGTTTTTAAACTGCTTTAAATTTACTTTCAATAATAAATAAGATTAAATTTCAAATAAGATTAAATCATGAGCTATCATATACAAGAGAGATAAACCAAGGGGTCCGACAGGGATGTCCCCTCTCAGCAACTCTTTTTAATATCTACTTAAATGAAATAATAATAAAATGGAGTAAAAATTTACATCAAGGAATTAAACTTTCACCTACAGTTAACTTAAAACTCTCCTCTTTGCAGATGACCAAATAATAATTACAAATTCTGAAGATAACTTACAGAAAGCTATTTTAAATCTAAATGAGATATCCAAAGATTATGGTATGATAATATCAACGGAAAAATCAAAAACTATGCCTTTAAAGGACAAGATCCAGCAAGAACTAAAATAGTATTAGATAACAAGATCTTAGAACAGGTGAATTCATTTAACTACCTAGGATGTATGATCACTTATGAAAATGAAAAAGATATAAACATAAAAATTGCAAAATATTTAAAAATAACAGGAGTAATTAACTCTGTATTTAAACCAAACCTAGTTCAAAAACAAACCAGGCTAAAAGTATACAATACATTAGCCCTACGAGTCTTAATGTATGGAAGTGAAATCTGGACAATAAAACAAAAAGACAAACAAAGATTAACAACAGCAGAAATGAAGTTTATGAGAAAAACTGCAAAGTATACCCTATTTGATCACAAAAGAAACGAAGATATTATGAAAGAATTAAACCAAGAACCAGTAATTGAAAAAATTAAAAAATATAAACATAGATGGATGGAACACGTTCAAAGAATGAAAACAGAAAGATTACCAAAACAAGCCTTAAAGTACAAGCCATTAGGAAAAAGAAAACCAAGACGTCCTCTTAAACGATTCAACGATGACTTCTAAGGCTGGAACAGGCCATACTAAATCCTTGATACGTATGATGATGATGAAATTTACTTTCAATAATGTTTTAATAGTCGAGTCTACATTTACCTGTAAAAGCTGCTCAACTTTAATTCTTTTTTAAAACTTTATTACATACTTTTCTCTTCAATGTAATATCCATTTTTATCCTGCTTAACACTAAGTAATGGTCACTTCTAATTTCAAATCCTCTGTACACTGTTGTGTCTTGAATCAGCATAAAGATATTACTTTCAACAATGATATAATTAATGAAACTTTTCTAATTTCTTGTGTCTTCTCTCCACATGAACTGTGCACATTTTTATGTTGGAATATGAGGTTAGTAATGACTAGTCAGTGCCCTTGACAGAAATCCAGCAAATTCTTATCAAATTAGCTTTTCTCCAAATTTTCCCAAATCATTGCTATATGTTTGGTAGGATTCATTTGTTACTCTACTTAAGCAGCAGAGTAAGTGTGCCCACATCACTCTACTTGAAACTGCCTTCCAATCATGAAGTTTATCTTCATGTTTGGTGTTGAATACTGTCACTACCCCTTCCTTTTCTTGATCATTATTTCCTGAATATAAAATCTTGTACTTAGTTATTAATTATATGACGAGCCAAAGGCTTCAATTCAGCGACATAAACTTATTTAAGTTAAGGGATAGAAGAGTGATCGGAGCTTGCTCCACCCTTACCATGAGCTGCCTCAGTGTTGCACTCCTTAAAGGGTCAGTTGTACCATGATCCAGGTATTTGCTTATGCTTGGACTCACCGAACTTTATATAGTTTCTATATTCGGCATGAAACTCTTTGAGTTTCTTATTCGGCTATGAAACAATATGGGATGTAATATTCCTTAACTTAAATAAAATTGTACTTAGTTAGTAAGATCTCACTTGTTTTTGTCTTCCTGATCTCAGCAATACCAATTATTATTATTATTATTATCATCATCATCTGACCTCCATGGAGTCAGAGACTTATCTTGGAGGTACACACTATTGCACACAATGCTCATCCAACTGTGTCTTAAACTGATTCAATGTGTCTACATTCATAACATACTCAGGCAATGCATTCTGCTTACCAACCACTCTCCATGCAAAGAACCTGCTCCTCGCTCCTCTGCTCACATCCTCCTTATACAATTTCCAGTGATGGTCTGTTGTTCTATCTCCCTCCCCTCCCATTCTATGAAAAATCTTTTCCATGTTAACCTGATAACTCCGGACTAGCTTATGTCTCAATCATATCCCCCCCCTCCCTCTTATTCATGTGGCTTTGCAATTTACATTCTCTCAATCTGTCCTCATACTCCACATTCCAAAGACCACTGACAACTTTTGTGAATCTTCTCTGGACCCTTTCCAACATATCCTCTTCGCCATGAAAACCCAGTGACAAAATCGGTGCACAATTATCCATATGAGGCCTGATACAATGGTATCATAGCTTCTCTATTTCTGCTTGTCAGGGTCCTCTGCATCATTGCCATTATCCGATGTGACGTCTTCACAACTTGTGCAGTGTGGTCCCTGAATTTCAGATCATTGTCCATCATCACTCCTAGATCTCTCATCTCCTCTACTTAAGTTTCTCCATCAAGTGTATATTTTGCTTCCCATCGTTACCATCGTGCTTACCATATCTCAAAAACCTACACTTTGCAACATCAAACTGATAGTTCTACTTACTTGCCCATTCATGCAATCTATTCAAGTCCTCCTGTAAGGCCATAACATCTGCTTGACTCTGCATTGCTCTCCCCAATTTTGCATCATCTGCAAACAGTTGCTTATTACTAGTTAAACTCATCCCAACATCATTAACATACAAATCGAACAATTGTCCCAAAACTGACCCCTGCGGTACGCCACTAGGGACCCTCCTCTTTTAGTATACTGCGCCCCGATATACAACTTTCTGATACCTATCTGACAGCCAGTCACTGATCCAACTGAGAAGTCTGTTTTCCAATCCCATCTGTTTCAATTTATTTAACAGTTTGTCATATGGCTGTCTATCAAAAGCTTTTGCAAAATCCAAGTACACCATCTGTATATGCATTTCCACTGTCCAAGGTATTTGCCCCTTGTTATAGTACATAAATAAGTTAGTAAAACATGATCTCTGTTTAACAAACCCATGCTGATAACCACAGAGAATACTGCTGTTTTCAACCCAATTCTTTATCCTACTTGTCACCAATCTCTCTAGTACCTTCACCACAACTCCAGATATACAAATTGGACTATAATTTGAAGATACAGCCTTATCACCACTTTTATGCAGTGGAACAATTTTACCCTCCTTCCACTTCTTTGGAGCCTGAGTTGTTGTAAAACTTATTAAACAGGCATGCCAATGCTGCTACCAATTCTTTGGAAAATTCTCTTAAGATGTGTGGTGATATGTCATCAAATCTTATTGCCTTAAGGTTATTTCCTCAAATGCCTCCTGCTCACTCACAATTAAGCCATCCTCTCCTATGTCCTTTATACTTAAGTTCCTCATGATTCCACTGATTAGGATGAAACACCCTTATAAATTGATCGCTGAATACCCCAACGATATCTTCTGCAGCAGTTACTATTTTACCATTTTCATCCATTAACATCATCTTACCATGGTCATTCTTCCTTCTACTTGCCACATATCTAAACATCTCTGAGGTGTTTCTTTGCCTTATTTGCCAGTTTCTGCTCCCACTGCACTTTTGTTTTCCTTACTAACTGAGTCACTCTCCTGGCTTGTTCTTTATACTCATACTCTTTATGTAAATGTGATTATTGCCATTATCATCTTATACTGCCTACGGAGTACCTTGTTCTTCCAGATTTCATTAGGCTCTACATTCATCCATTTTACACCTACCTTATTCAGCCTTTTGGCCTTTGGAATACATTCACACATTGATACTGTTGTATTTCTTTGTCAGTTCTCACGTAGCATTTATTTCCTTACTGCTTAACTCCTCCTTCCATGCTACAACTCTAAGCTGTTTCCCTAAGCTTGTCATAATCACTAGCCTTATAATTCCACATATATCATTTCCTCACAAAAGTCTGCATATATCTATCCACAACCCAGTGATCACTTCATGATCAATCTCACCATCTGAAGGAAAGTGTGAAACCCCATTCACAATTACATCCTCTGATAAGTTATTAGATATAAAACTCTTGATCTGTGCATGCCTTCCTTTACATGCTGCCTGAGATAGTTATCTCTCAAGAACTCTAGAAATTCATTATCCTTATTCCCAAATGCTATCTCTTCATTCCAATTTATACCACCTTAATTAAAATCACCCATATTTATTACCCTTCCTTTGTTCACTAATCCAAGTTGTTTATACATTTCTTCATCAACACCCTCCACATTTCCAGGCCTACAGCAACATACAATTAAATATGTCTTCCTATCAACCTCCACGTTACGCCACATTGCCTCATAGCCATTCCCTCTTTCATGTCTATGTCATGTGGACATAATTCCCCTGCTATCATCAGCAGCACCCCTCCTGCTCCCTTCTTGTCCTTTCTATGCTCGATAAAAATACTGTATCCTTCCATTTCTATTCCCTTTAGAATATCATTTTCATTCATCCATGTTTCACTTATTCCAATGATTTTGGGGTAAATAAACTCAATCAGTGAAACCATTTGATATCCCTTATTTCTGATACTCCTGGTATTTGTAAACAAACAGTAATTCATTTTTAGCTCTATAACCAGTCTATATCCAAGCCACTTGTTGGTTGTGATTTCTCCACTACACCTGTACAGTCTCCTTTATCACCACTTACCTTATATATCTTCTCAGTCTCAACTTTACCACCCATATCTCAATATACCCCATCTTCATACACACATTCACTGCCACTTTCAACATCCACTCTCCCTATGTCATGTCTCCCTGTCCACCCAGTCCTCCCTCCCATTTCCCTCTACCTTTGGCATTCTTCTCTCTCTCTCTCTCTTCATCTCTCACACAACTATTGTTTTCACTGCCACACACTTTTGTCTCTTCAGTACCACTCTCCTGATTTTTAACTTCATCTCTTACACATATCACACACTGTGCTTCAATCCAGCAAAGTACACTCACTCCAAAGCCATTCAAATGCAACCTATCATACCTGTATAATTTCATTCTTCTCTTAAACACATTTCATACATCCACAAACTGTACTCCCATCTCCTCACACAGTTCTGCTAGCATACCATTCATGATTTGGGCTCTCTGTTGCAATTCATCATCGTCATAACTTGGCACTGACAACCTTTCCCACTACTGATATTCGCCCTCACATGACCCTTATGTCCACCTAGATCATTTGTCCCCACAATCACCACTAACTCTTGCTTGTTTCTTCCTCTTATCCAATGCCTGAATTATCCTACTCATTCTCTCTCCTGGATAGCAGACCTTATGGACTTTCTCATTAACTAATCCTCTAACTATGGAATCTCCATATACTGCCATCCTGGAATCACTCGTCACCTCTTTTACTCTTTTTTTTTTCATTCTATTCTCTGGCACACTCTTTCATTACTTTCCACTAAACGTCTGACATCACTCTGCATAGTCCTCATTTCATTTTTCATTTTCAGTAACTGTTTAATCAAATCTTGCATTCTGACAATTTCGCTCTTTGTCACTCTTGCAGCCTCACTACTTGTTCTGCCGCACCTTACTTCCATTTTCTCATTGATACTTTCACTCCCTTAGTTTCACTAGCTTTCATTTCATTTCCGTTTCTTTCATTTATGCCACCTTCTATCTTTTCAGTTTGTTTCACATTCATTGCTTTGTGGTCTAATAATATATCACACTTCCTACAAATCCATACTTTCTCTCATCTCCTGTTCACTCTCTCTCTCCACAAACACATCTCTTACACTCCACCATGCAGACTTATTACATTCACAACATGAAATCATGTTTGAAAAGTCTCTGTCATTAATGCCACTTGATTTTCATGGCACTTGCCTAGTTGCACAGGTCACTGCCCACATGGTTGACCTTGTTAAGTACTGCCATTGTTGTATTTAAAGAAAGCAATTTCAAGCAATAAATCATGCAAAATCAATTATGTTCACATGATACTTTTCCAATTCTTCTGCAAGTTTGACTTCCTTTCCATTAATACTCCTTATATTGATGATCCTATCTTTAGTTCTTCTGATGTTGGGTTTATTCTTTTTCTTCTTCTAGATGTTGATTGGAGCTTGTTCCAGTACCCCTGATGAAAACTTTGGGGTGTGATCAACTGGGCAATTCTCCCATCTAGAATGAAATCTCATCATGTGGTACCATTATACTCATTTTGTGGTTTAAACGAAATAAAGAGTACAATTTTTTTCAGCTAAGTCCAAATTGCTAGCCCATCCTTCTTTATTCAGTACCTAGTATTTATTACATATGATGATACAATGACTGTGAGCCCCTTTTATGGAGAGGCATGGCACCATCTCAATCCCTCCCTAATTTTATCCAGGCTCAGGACTGGCATAGCTGAAAAATCAGGCCTATGGCTGGGTCTTAAGTATTCCTGACTGTAATGCATGTGTGTTCATGGGGCTGGTTTGCCTGTTCTGGGGGACGAAAAACCAGAGTTTCCATGTGAAAAACCCTACCTCTGTATGACACTGACTAATTCACCTTTTGTTGAAAGAAACCAGATAAAGGTTCCTCACGTCATGGACAGCAATCGAACCCAGGTCTATCCGACCAAAGGGCTTCCTTTATACCGACTGACCATGGAGGTTCAGTTGGTATAGAATACAAATCTACTAGCACCTAGTAGATATTGTATGCCCACAGTTGCGAGAACCCTAACTGGCACAGTGCCAAGAAGAGGCAATTCATTGAAGGCGAGAAAAGAATAAGGCGATGTATGAATTCGTCACCAACATATGAAATCACATGTTTTATATGTAAAATTTTCTAACTGTTATATAAGCAAATTAGTTACTATTTTAAAAACTAGGATTTTCATAGAAGAAAAGTTAATTTTCCGACTACTAATAATAAGCACCAGCCCCATGAAATGCATTGATTACCCTGTTGTCAGAATGGATTCGCCTTCTGCCATGCAGAGAAGTATCGAGGGATCTCGCATCTGTAGTTGGAAGTACCTACTTATGGCATGCACCCAGGACGGTGAGGATTGGTCAGAAGCCTCAGTCATTTCTCATTCCTGAAAGATGATGTGGAGGTCTGCCCCCAGTTATTTAGCTTTGATCCTTAAACAACCCCCTGTATAAAATATACAAATGGGATTTCTATATTCTGTTTTTCATTGTGAGATAAGTTGAGACCTGTGATCTTTTAAATTTCCAATAAAAAATCTTCTACACTACCTCTGTTGTAACCCAGCATTTATAAACTGCAACACACACTACATTGAAAAACATGTATTGAGATATCACTGTATTTCAGAGAAACCTAAATTCACATATACCTTAATATTGTGAAATATTTGGTGGTTGTGCAGAAGGCAGAGACTTAGGTCTCATAGTTCATAAAGGCAAGGCAGTAAGTAGATCATTTCATATACTTAAGATCTATTATTCATAAGTTGGGAACATGTGAAAAAAATGTAGATGAACATGTCAACTAAGCCTGTAATGCTATTAATATTTTGACAGGAAACCAAGAAGATGATACTCCAAATGATACTTGTACTGGCCACTGAATTAGAAACTTTTATTTAATATAATGGTTTACATGTAGGCATGCAACTGCCAATACCGATTCTCTTCAATTTCCTGTTCATCGTTTGGTGAGATATGGGTTGGGAACAGCCTTTATTAAATGCTTCATCAATTGCAAGAAGTTCTGTTTGTCCATGCAAGCCTTCTCAAATGATGCCTGTTCATTTCTTTACCGACTGTCTTAGGACCACAATGCCTCTAAGACAAGCAATGAAGGTTATTTTTCCCTCTTAATAAACACCTGAGATATCTCACCAGTTAGCCCTGCTGTTTTCAAAATCATGGCTCCAGCCAGACAGACACACCCACAATAAGCTGTTTATCAAACTGCAAAAGATCCCTTGTTTCCATTGTGATCAACACTATTGATGATTACTGACTGGCAGGATTCTTAAATAGCTGTCTAGAACATGTGTTAATGCACATGACCAAGTGTTTTGCATATATGCTGCGTAAGTGATGTTTATGTTTATCTGCATAAAGGTTTCTAATTCAGTGGCTGGTATGTGCAGTAGGGAATGTTCTGATATATGGGAGAAGAACTGACATTGAATGCAAGGCAGAAGAGTCATATTGTATAAAAGTAAGATAAATCAAATTAAATACATTTGAGGATTGCAGTGCTAATGAAGTCTACAATCATTTTCTAAAATATCTATAATTCACTTTCCAGTTATAATTCCAAAAAATGAATGTGTTGCTCATGGGCCTCACTACTTATAAACCTGAGAAATGATCTGACTGTTTCTCAGGGTAAAAAAAACATTTAAAAAGCTGCTAAAAATGTCACGTTTTGGACCATTTGCAATTGTTGAAGATTGGCTTATATACAGCTGCTAATCCAAAATGCAGCTGAGCAGTACTTTGCATAGTCCTGCTGAGCTCCTATAGACTTTAAAGTCTTAATTAATCCTTTCCATATTAGACTGTTGTGATATTCATATTTCCTACAGTACCCTCACATTTGCATCAGCTGGTAGTGATGTTGTCCATAGTTGACTTTGGATGATGCAGTCTTTTTACTGATATCATAAAAACAAATAATAGGTTACTGATATGGCATCTTATAATAACTCTTTTTTCAAAATGTATAAATTATTCATGTGATGGATATCTATAACATATAATGTGTTCACTTGGCTCTAGAGGAATACCTATATTGCTATATATAACAAACAGATATGCCATGCTTAGTATTTGTGTTTGCTTTATATAACAATATAAGCTGTGCATAACAGTAGGAATACACATATCAGAATTTATTATTTAAACACTGTGCATAGCAACCCCACCAAGCTGGCTTTTAAGTTAATATGGGTAGCAGTCATTAATGAAAATGGATACCAGACACACTACATGTGAAAATAATAAACCCAAACTGAACAAAAAGTGGCTTTTGTTTTCCCAGGGTTATTAGATTTAGAATTAGAATTACAAAATATTCTGCTGTATGGCATAATCTACACTATAAGAATTATAGTATATAAAACAGTGACATTAGCGACATAAAGAATTAAATGTTGCAACATGTGATGAAACTACTCATATATATACATATATATATATATATGACTACTACTATTAACTCAGGGTTGGGATATGTTCATTTTTAATATTAACTGACTTAAAACCCGAGAATTATAACAAAATGAGATTTATTTGAAAACGCAACATGTTTTGTCGAGATTGACTTCATCAGGCATTAAGAACATAGAAAGATATTAAAAGACACTGAAAATAACATTGAGACACTCTAAAGCTATACAATTATAAAGTTATAATATTCGACTGTGAATTACAGTTATTATGAACTTGAGCTATAGTCCGTGTTAAAGTTCTATTGTTGTACACTCGTGCGTCTGTGTGGAACTACGCGATCTCCAGTATCTGATAGTAGAGCTGAAAGAGTCAGGCAAATTATAGCTGAGATTATTGTTCATATGAAGCGGGTCCAAGGTGATTTCTTTTGACTCCACAATGCGGCGTTCTACCTCATCATGGCAAATGTGTAGGTTTGAAGTTATTGTCCAATTTACTTCATGTTGGCGGCTTTCGTTGTTCGTGTTTATTGAAAATAGGACATGGACATTTGCCTGACTCTTTCAGCTCTACTATCAGATACTGGAGATCGCGTGGTTTCACACACGCACAAGTGTACAACAATAGAACTTTAACACGGACTATAGCTCAAGTTCATAATAACTGTAATTCACAGTCGAATATTATAACTTTATAATTGTATAGCTTTAGAGTGTCTCAATGTTATTTTCAGTGTCTTTTAATATCTTTCTATGTTCTTAACGCCTGATGAAGTCAATCTCAACGAAACATGTTGCGTTTTCAAATAAATCTCATTTTGTTATAATTCTCAGGTTTTAAGTCAGTTAATATTAAAAATGAATATATATATATATATATATATATATATATATATATCAAAAAAAAAATAATAATTAAAAAAAAAGCAGACATGCATGCAAGTTGGGTTGATTTTATTTGGCTGTACCTCTCCTTGAACAAAAGCTTATATTCAAACAGCTTCTGTGGAATACTTGATATAATTGTAACTAGTTGTTAAGATCCCCCCCCCCAAGTCCTGCTATGCTGCCTCACTGTGGCAGGGGGTAGCCCTGGGTGGGATGGGCGAAGCACGTCGGTAGTATCATTACTCCTGGTAGGGCCTCCCAAGGCGTGAATGCCATCCCACTATGCCCAGCTAAATGCTAGCAGGCGAAGACAGAAGAGGAGATTGGCACCATCTGTCTTAATTTACTGTCCATTAGACATTCATGGCAAAGGATTTAACACAGCACACCATGCCGGCTCGGACATCGCCCGGTTCAACAAGGTCCACGTTGGCATTTGGTAGCAGCTCCAGGGGTGGCATTGCGAAGTTAGCGACTGGCACTATCACTGACAAAAGTAATGGAAAAACTGGATCCAGATTCAGACTCCGCAACCATTTAATGACTGGAACTTGGAATATTAGGACTCTACTACAATCAGGTCAACTCAAATTACTACAACACAAACTAAAAAGATATAAATGGACTGTTATGGGACTTTGTGAAATTTGATGGCCCAAAACAGGAGAGCTAACACCAGATGAAGGACATTTGCTTTTTTACTCTGGATGTGACTGCAGCGGAAAGGAAGGTGTCGGGTTTTTCATGCACAAATCATCATGAAATTCTGTCATGGAATTCAACCCTATCAATAGCAGAATTGCTCTAGTCCGCCTAAGAGGAAAACCACTCAATATCACCATCATACAGGTCTATGCCCCAACCACAGATCACGAGGACTCCGAAGTAGAGGAGTTTTATGGTCAACTTAATGCAACAGTCACCAGAGTGAATAGAAAAGACCTTTTGATTATATAGGGCGATTGGAATGCCAAAATTGGAACAGACATCGGCAAGGATTATCTCCCATTTGTCAGACCTTGTGGCTATGGGGAGACAAACGAAAGAGGTTTTGAATTGATCAATTTTTCCTCACAAAATGAACTTACCATTACTAACACTCTATTTCTTCATAAACCTTCCAGAAGATGGACATGGACTTCCCCTGATGGTAAAACACACAACAAATTGACTTTATTCTTATAAGCACAAGATTTAAAAACTCCATCAACCTCACAAGAACCAGATCATTTCCTGAAGCCGACATTGGCAGTGACCACAATATGGTCATCGTAACTGTGAATATGAAAATGAGGGAAAGATTACCTATAAAATCAACTCGTAAAAGATATAATATAGAAAAATTAAAAGATCCCCAAATAAATACACTATATAAATACAAATTAAAACAAATTTTTGACACAAGCTTCAAGAAACATAATAGTATCGAATCTAAAACCAAATACTTCTCACAAAAGGTAACTGAGACAGCTGAAGAAATCCTTGGATACAAAAGGAAAATAAATAAACCATGGATAACCAACAATATTTTGGACCTATGCGACGAAAGAAGATATTTGAAATCTCATATTAATAGTGGTGATAATAGAGAACAGTATAAAAATATTACTAAGACTATTAAAAAAGAAATCAAACATGTTAGAAACTTATGAATGCAAAATATAGAAGAGGACTTAAATAAAAATAATTCTAAAAGTGCTTTTCAAATTATCAATAAGCTAACCAAACCTTTTACCGCAATTAATTGGAGCATAGAAGGTGAAGATGGAACTCCTATCACGGATAACCAGAAAATAATTGATAGATGGAAATGTTACGCAACCAAGCTTTTTCAAAAAGGACCCTCAACTGACCGATGATATTTTGGACGGAATTTTGCCAGGAGGTTTGGAGGAAGAAGATTACCCGATATTAAAAGAAGAAGTTATTGCAGCAGTTAGCTCCTCAAAAATTGGAAAATCACCGGGAAGTGATGCTGTCACAGTGGAACTGATATGCAAAGGAGGTGACATCATCATAGACACCTTGCTAAATTTATTCCAGGACGTATGGAACACAGAAACTTGGCCTTCTGATTGGTGGACTTCTGTCCTTGTACCTATCCCTAAAAAGGGAAGCAGCAATAAATGTAGCAACTATAGACCAGTAAGCCTTATTAGTCATCCAAGCAAAATCCTGTTAAAAATACTATTGTCAAGAATCAAAAAGAAAATAGAAAGCAGACTATCAGATGAACAAGCAGGTTTCCAGAAGTCCAGAAGTACAATCAACCATATTTTTACAATACACATACTAGGTGAAAAATACATAGAACATAACAAAATAATCTGTCACAACTTCTTAGACCTTCAAAAAGCTTTTGACTCAATATGGCACGAGGCATTATGGAAAATTTTAGAACATTATGGTATTGACAACAAAATCATTAGTATTATTAAATCTCTTTATTCCTCATCTGATATTATTATTACTATTACTATTATTACTATTATTACGGGCAACTCCAGGGAGTCATTGGACTCATCGAGGGAGGCCCCAAATCATATTCATCACAACTATTTGACATTCATACAGTATCTATCATACCTCGCCTTAAACTCATTCACTGTCACAGCATCCACCACAGACTCAGGGAGCGCATTCCACTCATTCACTACTCTAAAAGTAAAGAACCCAGCTCTAACACCTTTACTAACCACACTTTTGCCCAGTTTCCATGGATGTCCCCTAGTCCTCCCACAACCAGCTCTGTTCTCAAAAATATCTTCTGAATTAATTTTATAGAAACCCTTCAGTAATTTGAATGTCTCAATCATATCTCCCCTCCTCCGCCTATCAACCAATTTTTGCAACCCACAAATCCTCAACCTGTTCTCATACGGTTCATTCCACAGACCTGCTATCATCTTGGTCACTCGCCTCTGGATCCTCTCCACCTCCTCCCCATCAAGAAGAAACCTAGGTGACCAAATCTGAGCACAGTAGTCTAGATGGGGTCTTATCAAGGCTCGATACAGAGGAACAATAACCTGCTTGTCTCTGCTTGTCATCGTATTCTTCAGCAACCAAGTGATTTGATGAGCTGTTTTGGTCACTTTTGCAATGTGTCCCCTAAATTTCAATTCCTTATCTACCAACACTCCTAAATCTCGTGCCTCATCAATTTCCTGGAGCACGGTTCCACCAATGCAGTAAACTGCCGCCAATCTTTTCACCCCAAAATGCATAACCTTACATTTTGCCACATTAAACTGACATCCATTCTCCTTAGCCCAGACCTCCAATCTATCCAAATCATCCTGCAAAATTTTGACGTCATCTGCATTCACTATTGCCCTACCCAACTTCACATCATCCGCAAACAAATGAACTGTTCCTCTCAGATCATTTCCTATATCATTTATGAACAAATTAAACAGCAGTGGTCCAAGAACAGATCCTTGTGGCACACCACTAGTCACAGGCCATCTTGTGGACTCTACTCCTGAGTAAACCACTCTCTGATATCTCTCCGTCAACCACCCTCCTATCCATCTCACCAACCCTATGTCCATTCCCATATGCTGCAATTTACTGATTAGAATTCCATGTGGAATCCTGTCAAAGGCCTTGGCAAGGTCCAGTAGAATCACCGTAAACCCATTACCCTTATCCAGTTCAGCCGTCACTGTGTTATAATACGTGAGCAAGTTACTGAGGCATGACCTACCCTTCACAAAACCATGCTGTCCCCGATACAGTATCCCATTTTCTTCTATCCAATCTTGTATTTTCCTCTTGAAATTAAAAATTACAGCAGTGAACCGTTCCGGGCAGAATCTTGTCCCCTCTTCTTTTTAATTGTTTTCTGGAATATGTCATAGATGAAGCTCTTTATGAATATAACACTGGAATAGTAGTTGGCGGACTAAGAATAAATAACTTGCGTTTCGCTGACGATATCGATCTTCTGGCAGAAAGTGAAGAAGAATTACAAGAGATAACCAGCCATGTTTTCAGAAAATTAAAAAAATATGGATTATACATAAACCTACAAAAAACAAAAACAATGATAACCTCAAAATCAGACATTGAATTCTTAAAGATACAAATTGGCAACAAGCAAATTGAGAATGTAAAGAAGTTCACTTATCTAGGAAGCACGTTGAGTTAAGATGGTCGTCCAAAAACCGACATTAAATACCGAATTGCTAAGGCAACCGTGGCCCTACAGAAGTTAAAACCATTGTGGGGAGATAACAGAATAGCACTCACAACCAGACTAAGACTAATTGACACCTTGGTGAATTCTGTCCTTTTGTATGGTTGTGAGGCCTGGACTTTATTGAAGGAAGATGAGAGGAGACTCCTGTCTTTTGAAATGAAAACTTACAGAAGACTTTTGAGAATTCCCTATACCGCTCACGAAACCAATGAAAATGTCCGAAAACTGATTGGCTCAATAGATGGGAGAAAAAGGGAAAATATTCTGACAGTCATCAGAAGAAGACAGATGAAATGGTTTGGACATGTGGAGAGGGCTAATAGCATTCCAAAGCAAACCCTAGAAGGAATCGTTCCAGGATCAAGGGTTAGGGGCTGACCTCGATTAAAATGGACTGATAACATCAAAAAATGGACAAATTCCTCCCTTTCTCAACTGACATCAAGAACAAGAGACCGAGACAACTGGAGGAGGCTAGCAAAGAGTATCACCTACCAGCCATGAATGACCCAACGGTTCATTTAGGACTATGGGAGAAGAAGTTAAGATCCATACTTGGTATATTTTTCTCTTGTATTCTGATGTCTGCAGACTTGCACACTGAATGACAAGTGATGGATATAGTAAACTTTGCAATGAGGCTCAGGCCGTTGCTTAACCTTATGAAGGGAAAAAAAGTGAAAGTATCATTTCTCATAAAATTGTGTAAAAAAAGTGAAAGTATCATTTCTTATAAAATTGTGTGGTTTGGCATTCATTTGGAAGGTGTTCTAGAATAAACCACATGAAAATAAACCTGCTTTTATTGCTCTACTAATTTTATATTCTGAATAGCATGCTTCTGCAGGAGTGGAAAAAGAAAAAAAAATTATCAGAGGAACCAACACCATTCAAATAATAGTAAAAGAATGGAATTATTTAATCATTTAAGAAATATTTGCATCTATGTGATACTGTTAAGATGAAATGCACACTGTTCATCATATAATTTCTAAGTGGTTTAGTTTTTTTCTTGACTATCCAAGATTTAGTATGGGCCCTTGAGTTTTGTTAAATTGGGTAGGAATGTATAACATTTTTGAGCCACCTTTGGAACTTTAATGTAGCTGTTGTAGGCACTGTATGTGTCATCTCACTTTATTGCCACAGCACTTAATCGTTGCATACATTTCACCACAGCAGATTTGCTCATTATATGGGAAGAAAGGTTACAATATTTATTTTTCTTGACATGTATTTTACAAAGTGTAAGAAGAGGATGAGAGGACATCCATGGAAGTTGAAAATGAGCAGTCAAGAAAAGGGTGAGAGCTAGATTTTTCTCTCACAGAGTAGAATGTGATTGGAATGGTTTGCTTTTGAGGTGGTGAGCGTAGTGTGAATGAATTCAACAAAAGATATAACAGCTGGTGTGGATGATATGTCGCTTCCTTCAGTGAGTTCTCTAGCTCTCTGGTAATAATAACAATATTGTTATGTTGATAAAATTATGAGCTATCTTCTTTCACAGTGAATGTCACTGATGGAAAGCAGCTTTCATTTAGCAGCAGCAAGAAGAACCAACAAGGACAAATACTGTTTTTTTTTTTATTATTCGTTTGTTTTTGTATCATTGGAACTAAAATACCTATAGATGTTTGCTGCAGATTATATTAAATAAACATCAAGTAAAAGAGGAGCTTTGTCTCAATTATAACAAATATACCACTGATAACACCTTGTATGTCATTACCAAACTGCTCTTTGCTGATTGTGATACCATTCATAAGAATTTTCCATTACTCATTTGCAGTAATGGAAAATGCAGAATATGTTATATTGTGATATGAATAGAACGTTTGATGGACCTGTGAAGAAATGAATACATTGAGCGAAGTGAAAAAAAGGAACAGAAGCTATATAAAAAGAGAAGGGGAAAGTTGTTAAAGATTCTCTTAAAAATAAATACAAGGACAAAACACTGGTTTTTCACTATTATTGAAAGTTCTTTTGGGTGAAGTAATTTACTTTTATTGGAAAATGTGATCTGAACTTTTGTGGTTGACATTTGAAAAGGAAAACCATGTAAATATTATTTATGGACCTTACAGCTGTCAGCTAAAATCACAGGAATTGAAGTAGTTGTGTTCATCTTTATACAGTTAAAGATTGTGAGTACTGTTATTAATGTATTTCCTGCTGAAACAGAGATGAGATATATTTACAGCATGGTACAGATATGGATTGTTATTATTATTTTTTTTTTTTTTTGGTGTGTAGGACATTTGCTGCTGTTATTTTCTGTTTCTCTTTGGAAACCTCCATTAAATTAGATTGCTTAAGAATTGTCCTGGAAAACATACATTTGGAAGTTTAAGGACAAGATGCATCCATGTTTGTAAATTGATAATTTTGCATTTGATTTGTGGATTGAATATGTTAACTTTTGTCTCCACAAAAATTGAATGGACAACAACAGACTACCAAAAATATTATACAGATATAAAATAAGTGGAAAAAGAAGAAAAGATGACCAAAAAAGAGATGGCATGAGACCAGAACAGGCCACCTGGCCTAAAATCCATGTTAGGAAGAACTTTTGTCTCCACAAGCATTCCTTAAATAAGATTAGAAAATATTTGACTCAATAAATTTAAAGTATGAATGGGTATGTAAAATGGGTCATTATTTTATATACAGTAATCTACTGTTTGTTTGTCTCCCCCCCCACACACACACAAAACAGAGGTAACCAGAGGAAACTGATCTCAGCTTTATGTGCCATGAAGCATGAAGAGGATAAAATAAGAAGAATTTAATATTTATCTAATCAGCGGGAAAGAAATTTGCTATTCAGATAATTCAAGAATTGGATAAGTGAATGGTATTGTACCAGAAGTCTGTTAACAGTTTATTTTTCACTTGGTTAGACTATAATAAATTTACTTTAATCCTTTATCCAAGTGTAAGCAAACAAAGTTTGCACCTGAAAATATCTTCAGGACTGGGCAACTCCAAGCAAAGGTGGACCAAGCTCTCATCACTCCCCTTATCTCAGTATCTCCGATAATGCAAAGCACATCTCCTTGCAGAGATGTATACTGCTATGCATTAAGGGAAGGGCCACTACCCAGACCAGTTTCAACCTTTATTAAGGTGTTGTACTATCTTACCCCAGTCCTGAAGATATTTTCAGGCGCAAAATATCCAAGTGTAAGCTTTGTTTGCTTACACTTGGATAAAGGATTAAACTAAATTTATTAAAGTTGTTAAAATACAAAGGTTGGTTAATTGAAGGATCATTGTTTTGAAGGTTGGATAAATTGTTTTACTATAATTGTTTTACTTTTTTTTTAATTGAATTCTCACACATGCGCATGCACACACACACACATATTTATTTTGATGGGTACAATACAGAAAGACATGTAAGTGAAACGTTTCAGTAAAACTATTATAGTTTTACTGTAAATGTTTTTAATTTTTTTAATTAATTCTCATGCACGCCCACACACATTTACTTTCATGATAAAATGCAGAAAGACATATGTCAGTGAGGTTCATTTAAATGCTAAAAACTTTATTTATGTTTCAAGTGCATATTAAAATGAAACACTAAATGCATAGGACTATGAATAAAAACCTGTTGGGTTCGGGGGGGGGGATATATAGTAAATGATACAGTTTGTGATGTGATGAATAAGAAAATGGTTAACATAGTGCAATCATAGCAGGATATAACTATTTAACATATTCATTTCTTAAATAAAAGAGCCAATAGGCTTCACTTCGGTGATGTAGCAATATTTAAATTAAGGAGATATTAAATGCCACATTATTTCAAAGCTGAATAAGAAACTCAAAGATCAGAATCAAAGTGGTTCATGCCGAATATAGTAAACTATAAAAGCCGAAAAAACTTTTATAGTTTACTATATTCGGCATGAAACTTTTTGATTCCAATCTTTGAGTTTCTTATTCGGCTTTGAAATAACGTGGAATTTAATATCTCCTTAATTTAAATAACATATTCAATGCTAGCCACCTCCATGGTATATTTTCAAGATTGTATGTATGGCCTCTTCAGTTGGAAAGCTCTGTGTTTGAATCCATGTGATATATGTGAGGGTAATAAAAGCTTTTCAGCTTTCTAAGATGAATTTAACTAATATTTATTTCAAGGCTTTCCCAGAGAATGAGGTTTATTATTCTGCATAACAGGCAATATGACCAGAAAATACACAGTTAACAGATAGAATATACTGACCTCATTAGTCTTAGTTGTTTCAATCGTTTCTGACTAAACCAAACAAATATTAATAAATTTCTTCTTTTTTTCTAGCATTTTCTTCCATCCATGGTAGTGTACTAAAGATCAAACACTTTTCAGTATTTAGAATAATCATTAAAAAATAAGTGTTATTTGTGGTAGCACAATGTTGTTTTAGTTTATTAAATTATCTTCACTTTGCAACATGAGATGTTTACTGTCTAGTGCAGGAACTTCATATGGAAATTTCAAAACTTAGCATGGAGAGAAACCATCTTGATTCACAACTTGCATCTCTGCAGGAAAAGTATGGCATTCTTGAAGGTCGATATAAAGAAATGTTTAAACAAACTGATGAAATGATTCCATATCAGCGACACATTGAAACAGTCCAGAAGTGCCACAGGTACTGTAAAGTTGGATTATTCTGTTATATATTAATGTATTTATCATTAATATTGCCAGTTTGTAATTATTTAAAATTCTTTTCAGTAAAACAGGTTAAATTTATAGAGTACCATATATTATTGCGTATAATGCAAAAAATTTATGGTAAAAAATACTACTTAAAGTTAGGGGTTCGCATTATATGCGGATTCTAAAAAAATATAACATCTTATTAGACTTGAACACACAATATATACTACCTAATGCCTATGCACCCAAATCTACTTGACCCACTCTCATTTGGCGACCGAGCGCGCATCGTATCTGTGCATGAGCTCTCCATCGCCGAATGATAGAGCACAGTTGGGTATATCGGTTTAACCACAGTTCATTTTAAATATTATTCGTCAAACAAACCTATCCTGAAAATGAGCCAACAGAAATGTAAACATTCATCTTTTGAAACAGGATTTAAATTGTGTGTCGTGCAATTTGCAGAAGAACATAATAACAGTTTTGCTATGAGAGAATTTGGTGTAGCAGAGAGTAATATTAGACTTTGGCATAAGCAAAAAGACAGTCTTGAAAAAATTCCCAAAACGAAATGTGCCCGTTGTGGAGATGTAGCATCTTTTCCAGAACTCGAAGAAGAGTTAAATGAATCGACAAGATGGCATTATAGTAACAAGAAATGCAATTAATTTTCAAGCTCTACAACTCAAGAATGGTAAATTCAAGGACACACCAGGTATTTCATCTTTTCTTGCTTCGCCTGGGTGGTGCAACAGATTTATGGAACGCAAAGCATTAACATTATGACACCGAACAAAAATTGTGCAGAAGTTACCAAAGCAGCTTGAAGAAAAAGTGCAGTCCTTCCATAAATTTATCATAAAACTACGGAAGTGTCACGGATATGAACTTTCCCAAATTGGCAATATGGATGAGACACCCATGTACTTTGATATGCCTGGGAATCGAACAGTAAACTCAGTTGGTGAAAAGGGTGTCTTCATAAAAACAACGGGACATGAAAAACGCATTTTACCGTTGTTCTAGCATGCATGCCAGACGGAACTAAATTAAAGCCAACAATGATATTTAAAAGGAAGAAAATTCCGAAGCATATGAAATTTCCACCAGGTGTAATTGTTCGCGCCAATCAGAAAGGTTGGATGGATGAAGAACGTGTACAATTGTGGCTGGATCAAGTATGGAACATACGTCCAGGTAGCTTGTTACATCAACAAAGCATGCTAGTCTGGGATATGTTCCGGGCACATTTAACAGAGGCAAGCAAAGAGAAAGCACGTGAGCTATGTACAAGCCTAGCAGTCATACCAGGTGGTCTAACTTCCGTTTTGCAGCCGCTTGATGTCAGTTTGATAAGCCATTTAAAGATCACTTACCAGTACGTGAAAAATGGAGAGAATGGATGTCATCTGGTTTGGTGAAGATGACAAAGGGTGGGAATTTTCAGAAGCCTGAGATCACCCTAGTCACCAGCTGGGTTAAAGAAGCATGGGATTTGATACTATCTGAAATGATTCAACACTCATTTCTTAAATGTGGAATAAGTAATTCAATGGATGGATCCGAAGAGCACGTCATATACGAAAGCTAGGATGATGCACAACAAATTGGAGAGCATGAAGACGATGACGACAACTGCTACACTGATGATGCAATCCCTACAGATGAATTTATAAATGAAATGTTTGACGACTCAAAAGATGAAGAAGAATTTAAAGGATTTTGACATTTTGTTTTAAAATAAATATTTCTTTCGTTAATTCATCTTGTATTTTAACATTTTGTTTTTAAATAAATATTTCTTTCATTAATTCGTATTGTATTATTTATAATGTTATGGAACAAGATTAACAGATCACATTATACATGGACATGGCATTTTAGGGCTAGTTTTCAAACAAAATTTCTAGTTCGCATTATACGTGGATCGCATTATACACGATAATATACGATAATAACAAAAGTTAATTAACAGAAAAAATTGCATTAATCAAATATATGCAATTTTTAAACAAAAAATATTCATTGTTAATAAGGACTTCATTATTATTATCATTTCTTTTTATTATTATTAACATCTGATCTCCATGGAGTCAAAGGACTCATCGCAGAAGATCTGTACTCTCTCATGCAAAAAAGATCATTGAATCATGCTTTAAATCCATTCAGTTTCTCCATTCACCACTCTTTCAGGCAGTGCATTCTGCTCACCAATCACTCACTACACTATACAAAAAACCTGCTTCTCATTTCCATGCTCACACCCTCCTTATACACCTTCAGGGATGGCCTCTATTTCTATCCTTGCCTCCCTCTATGAAAACATCCCTCCACATTAATCTGGTAACAACACCTCACTAACTTATATGTCTCAGTCATCTCTTCTTCTGTTCACAAGGTTGTTACATTCCCTCAATCTCTCCTTGTATCTGACATTCCATAGACCTGACACAAGCTTAGTAAACCTTCTCTAGATCTCCTGCAATGCATCCTCATTTCCCCTGAAAACCAGACAACTGAATCTATGTATAGTAGTGTGGCCTGAAAGGACATTGACATGAAGAAGCTCTTTGCTTCTTCATGTCAATGTCCTCCTCATTATTGCCATAATCCATTGGGATGTTCTTACAATTTTAGAACATTCCAATGGATTATGGCAAAAGTCTCTGTCTACTATCACTCCCACATCTCTCATCTCCTCCACCTCCTTCAAGTTTCTCCATTAATTATATACTCTGCATCCCAACACTGCCTACCATATTTCAAGACCTTGTACTTTGCAACATAGAACTGATAGCTATACTCATTTTTCCACTCATATACTCTATTTGACTATATGAGTGTGCAAATGCATACACAGGACTGGTTTATAACCAGTCCTACGTATGCTTATCTCCATCTGTGACTTCTCCTTACTTGCTCCTACCTACTCACCTTCTGTCCCATATACACCCCTTCCCAACTCAACCCCCCAATGTATTCCAAGCAGTTACTTTCCTCTGCTGACCATTCACATACCTGCATGCATTACACTTTCAGAATTCACTCTACTTATACAATGTCTCCCTGACCCCCCCCCCCCTTGGCCCAACCCATTTCCCTGTTCAATTTGCATTCCTTTTTTCACATTCTCCTCTCCATTCACAACCACATCAGTCTCAACTGGTCCACTCTCTTGCTTATTCATATCATCTCTGACTTCCATTAATACCTTGTTGCAATGGCTGCAACGCCTATAAAATAGAATACGCCCACAAACACTCACTCAACTCTCCCTTACTTGGCATATGCAGTTACAATAAAACTATTCCCATCTGTTACTATAATAAACTTAATCTCCATGCCACTTTAAAATACACATCCAACTAGCAATCTGTATCCATTCTCCCAGGAACATACTTCATCAATTAACACATATATTGGAGTGTATAAAATTCTGTGTGCCTGTAATTTAATCTCTTATGGAGTTCTGGCTAATCTGTTAGCATTTCCTTTCAAGAACATAAAACTGCATTTGCTGTTATCATTATGGCAAGTCAGAACTGGCAGATCACTTTCTGAATATATCTTTTATAATTTCTGTAATTTGCAGTGGTATATTTCTTGATACTAATATTACAAAATATCCTGTAATCTAATTCTACCAAAAGCCTTTTCTGAGTTCAGCCTTTTTCTATTTGTTTTACAATAGCATCAGTATGTGAGCTCTCCTTTTGTAATCATTGTTGTCTCCTGTCATTGTGAATAAGTCATGATTCTAATTCATCTTGAATAATTTTTATGCATATTTACATACTCTATTATTACTTAGATGGCAGCGTTGAAAATTTCTAAAATAGGTTTTGTTTTCATTAATTGTGTTGTATAAAGTTTGTGTTAACATGTTTGCAACTCAGAGTTTATATTATTATTATTAAGAGAGACCTCCAGGAAGTCAGAGACTCATCGAGGGAGACCACATAACACACACACACCAGCTATCATAATAATTCTTGAATTCATTCACACTGCTTGCACTCGCAACATCCAATGGCAACCCATTCCAATCACATACCATCCTCTGAGAGAAAAATCTAGCACTCACCCCTTTCTTAGCAGCCTTCATTCTTAGCTTCCAAGGATGCCCTCTTGTTCTTTCCCCACCCTCCATAAATTGAAAAATTCCATCAATTGAAATCCTGTATGACCTTTCAGAAGTTTGTAAGTCTCAATTATATCACCCCTCTTTCTCCTGCTTCCTTGCTAGTGTCTGCAGTCTACAAATTCTCAATCTAATCAGTAGTCCACAATCCTGATATCATTTTTAACACTCTCCTTTGTACTCTCTCTATCTCCAATATATCAGAATCACAATGGAAACCAGGAGACCAGACCTGCACACAATAGTCAAAGTGAGGTCTTATCAAGACCTTGTAAAGTGGCAAAATAGCATCCTTATCTTTACATGTGAATGTATGTTTCAGCATTGTATTATCTTTTGAGTTGTATTTGCAATCTTTGCCACATGGCCCCTGAACTTCAACTTCTTATCTACTAACACTCCAAGATCCAAAGCCTCATCAGTTTCTTCTAGCATAATCCTGCCAATATAATACGACATTGGATATCTAATCATGCCGAAGTGAATGACTTTACATTTATTGAACTGACATTGAACTGACACCCGTTTTCCCATGCCCATAATTCCAGTCTATTCAAATCATTCTGCAAGTACTGCATATCAGCACCATTCCTGATTACCCTACCTATCTTTGCATCATCAGCTGAATGTCACTTGTCAAATCCTTCCTAATACCATTACTGTACAGATTGAATAACAGTAGACTAAGAACTGATCCTTGTGGTACACCACTTGTTACCTTAAATCTTGCAGGCTCAAATGGGATGTGAGTCTGCAAGATTATACCCCTTTTTGATATCTGTCAGTCAGCCATCCTCATATCCATGCTAATATTCTATAACCCAAACCCATTTTCTCCAATTTATGCAAGAGTCTATCATGGTGTATCCATTCCCTTTGTCTAGTCCAATGGTAATATTATTATTGAATGTGAACAAGTTGCTTAAACATGACCTTCCCTTAGTAAACCCATGTTGTTCATTGCAAAGTAGAGATTCACTGTCAACCCATTTCTGAATGCAAGCCCTAAACAATTTTTCCAAAATCTTCATCACCATGCCTGAGATACTAATTGGTCGATAGTTGGATACATCAGTCTTTGCATCACCTTTGTGCAGTGGAATTACCATTCATTCCTTCCATTCCTGCAGAATATTCCCTATTCTAAGACTCATATTAAACAGCCTGGTCAAAGGAATGGCCAGTTCAGCTGAACACTCTTTTAGCATATGTGCTGATATCCCATCAGCCCCTATTGCTGAATTCTTATTCAATTTGTGCAATAGCGCATACCCCTCCTCATACACCTGCGTTTCTTCATCCAGTGAAGAAGTATCAGTGAGCTCAATGTTGTGTATACCAGGTTGATAGCTTTTAACAAAATGGGCACTCATTAGCTGAACAACCTCTTCTGCATTTGTAACCCTCACTCCATCTGGATTTAGAAGAGTTATCCTTTCATATTCATTCTTTCTTTTACTTGCAGCATATCGATAGAATTCTTGTGGGTTGTCTTTAGCACGCAGAGCCAGTTTCTTTTCATACTCAGACTTTGCTTTCCATACAACACTAGTGACTATTCAATCTTGCTGCTTATAACATTCATAACTGATGTCATCCTTATGCACACAGTATTCCTTCCAAATCGTCCTTTTCTTACGAATCTCTTGTTTAATAAGATTACACATCCATTTGACTCCTACCCTATTTATTCTTCGAACTCTCAGAACACATTCTGATATCGCATAATTTAAGTATTGTTCAAATGCTTCTCATGAACTGGCGATATTCTTTCCATCTAGCAACTGATCCCATTCCACTGAACTCAGTATACTGCTTTGTAGTTAAGCATGTAACATTTTCTGAATGGAACATTCGTAACTTAGGTGCCTCTCAAGTGAGTACCTCATGATCACTGTCACTAACCGGTGGCAGAATAGTTACGTCTTTAACTGAAACATCCTCTGATACTATAATCATATCTAACAGTCTTTGACCTAGAGCTCCTTCCGTCACATGCTGCTCTGCTTGAGTAAATTGTCCCGCATCAGCTCAATAAATGTATTTTTATTCTTCTCACGAGATTCTACTGCTATCCAATTAATATTTGGATAATTAAAGTCACCCATTATGATTACTCTTTTCACACCCATCTTTTCTATTTGGTGATGTATTTCTTCATCACTAGCAACCGATCCACCAGGTCTATAACAACATCCCACTATGTAACTGATCTTGTTAGATTCCACCTCACACCAGATGGCTTCAAACTCACTGCCACATAAAATATTGTTAGTACTATAATCATAGGTCTCAACTCTAACTGGATTCAAGTCATCTGATATCATTATCAGCACATCCCCTCCTCTCCTATCCTTTCTAAAAATACCGTACCATTGACACTCGATACCAGTTAGTTAGCCTAATTCTGATAGCTAGGTCTCACTAATACCTACAATCTGAGGTCACAACTGAACCTATTGACTAAGGCATAGGTTCCCAAAGTGGGTGGTACCGCCCCACCCCCAGTGGGCACTGAAGCCTTCTGGGGGGGGGGGCTATAGTGGGATTAGAAGCATTTGGGAGCATTCAGGCAGTCTAGGGGTCGGTGGCTCTTTATAAAAGAAATTAATAATATATATTTAAAAATTAATTATTTTCATGATTTTGCGATTAGATAATCATTTAAAATTTAAATATTGAATTTTAATTCATCTTATGCCCATCTTACACGATCAATTTTTTTTATCAGTTTTCTATTTCAATTATTTAATCATTTGAAAATTTACCATGTCAGATAGAAATAGAAGTCAATTTTCTATGTCAATGAGAAAATTGAACGTGTCATACAGGATATTTTAACTTCTATTTTTTATATACTTAAAAAATTTATTAATTTTTTGCTATTGTAAAAACTGATCGTGCCATACAGGCTTTAGTCTATCCACACAGCAGACGAGTCTTAATTAGTAGTATGTCGGTCAACTATTACGTAGGTAATTCACTCAATTCAGCATGTTTTGACAGGAATATGGATGCTTGCAGTGACTTGTTCAAAGCACGAATACGATGGTATCGCAAACAAGTCAATGCATGCAAGTCAGTTCGGGCTAGATTTCAAATCTATAAATACCAGTGGTTTAGGAATAAGTTTCATTATTTTTTGTGTGCTTTGCCAACAATCATCAGTCGAAAGTGTGATAGATAAGTGGAGTCATACAAAGTGTAAATTAAATCTTTTATTTTGTGAATATTTTTGCAAATTTTATTACTTCATTATGTCTGAATATAAGAAGAAATGTCGACAGTACAGTATTGAGTATTTGAAATATGGTTTTATTCAAACTGTTATAATGGGGGCATTACAAAATTTATGTCTTGCAAAGTGGGCGGTGGCCTGAAAAAGTTTGGCAACCTATGGACTAAGGCAACAAACTATACCTCTCTGTTTCTGATTCTCGTAGCATTCGTGTGCAGACATAATAATATACCTGTTTGTTCTTTTATATAGTCTTGTCTGCAGTTTGCCTGACACAATTGGACAACTTGCAGATCTCTATTCTTCTCTAATGCCTTATATATATAGACATCTTTGCACATGTTTGATGGATCTGAACCGAACAAACACAAAGCCAAAATCATTCTCTCCTCATCAACATTTACATGACAAATCCCATTCCCTGTGGAATATTTCTACAGAATATAATCTTGGATATTGTGTAGAAATTGAGAATTTTAAGCTAAGCATTTATTTCTTCTTCTTGAACTTATCTATCCCTTAGGATGGGTAAACCCCACCGATTCGGGTCATGATAAATTAATTCAGCCTGCACATCACTCCTGTACCACATTCCCTAAGGGAATGTGGTACAGGAGTGATGTGCAGGCTGAATTAATTTATCATGACTGTTAATTTATTTATGGCTATAGATCCAGGCTTACAGTCCAGTTTTTTGTTTGTTCTGAGGGATGTAAAACCTGACTTTATGGGAGGGAAAAGACCTGAGAAAAGGTTCCTTGCATCATAGACAGGATTTGAAGCTGGGTCTTTCCAACCAGAAGGCTAATCTATACCAACTGAGCTACAGAGATTCAATCATTGTATATTGTATTATTCTGCAAATGCCATGATTGATATTGTTATGTGGACTTTGGCATGGCTCATTTCCCCAGAGAGGGAGAAGAGGATATATATTCTCTTGAGTTTGAAAAAGCCTGCTCTAATTTTAAGTATATACACTAACTTCTTATGGTTATATATTATTGTATAAGAGGGCATTCTTGTATATTTAGTAGCAGAATAATTTTTTAAGATCACAACATTTTTTCCTTTTTCTAGGCTTGTTGAAGAACTGAAGCAGAATTATAAACAACAGTTGGATAAAGTAGTTGAAAAGTTTAGAGTAAGTAGTCATTTCACACTTTTGTACAATTTAGTAAACCGATAAGGACCAAAAGAATAATTTTTTGTGGTAGAAAGTTGTAGAATTGATGATGTGAAACTTCAAGCACATGAATTATTATATGCTTGAAGAGTATTATTCACTGTGTATTTTTGAAATAAGGGTGGACAGACGTCATAACTTCTGCTTTGGGAACCAAACCTAGCATCACTCACTTCAGGTTGCCAATAAACAAGGCTGTGATGTTTCATTGGGCAGTGAAAGTCATTTACCATCTGATCAGTTGAGATTTTGTTTCCTCTAATTAGAAGGATAGCCTTTGACAGTAGGGATACTAGATGAAGTACCAGGATCCCTTTGGTGGAAATGGACCACACCTTCAGAAGGTTATGGTTTATTTTGGGAAGAGTCTAGTATTGCATGCAACTGGCCCATTAGCAGTGCAGTGGGAATTTTTCTGGAGCTTTTTTTTTCCCCTCTGGGCCTTTTTTCTACTATTCTAGTTTAAAACACCATCTTTGCAAACGTTTCCTTTCTCATTTTGCTTAAATGATCATACTAACTGAGATCAGTGCTGCTTGCATATCCTTGAATGCTAATGATGTCAAGATACTTTCTAATAACCTTCTTTTTTAACATGATTCTGGCATTGATAATATCTCTTGTACTCTCGCTTTTTCCTCAAACTTTCATAAGTAGTCTCTAGACTTTGGTCAGTTATTTTATTCGTAATCTTTCTAATCCATAGGTGTGAAGTTAACTGAAACACTAAACATCAGAACATTAAAAGAAGTAGCCTGAACAACCAACATATATGCCTTTACATCTTTCTCAGGACAGTGCAGTGGATCATATGGGAAAAAACTGAATCAAGTACATACAAAATTAACACCCCTTCTACATAACCCATGCTGACAGTGAGTTTCCTGAGATAGAAAAATAACTGGAAAAAAAGAACAACTTCCAGAATACTTCTTTGAAGAATATCAAGGAAAAGAAAGCCTATGCAAATAAAGCTATCAATCAGGCTACTCTCAGTATAGAAGATGCACTCTTCTGGGTGACATGAAAGACAAGAACTCAAAAATCCAACCAGTCAGCTTTAAGTGGGTATGGGAGCAGATCACAGCTCCTCTCACCACAACAGTGTTAGATTTTCAAATTATGTTTAATCAGAAAATTGCTAGTACAAAGACAAATTTATAATGGTCAGCAGTGGAGCTGATGCTACCAAAATGTTAAAACTTATTAAAAGAAATTTCCATCCTTTGGATAGAATAAAGTAACAGGTGTTGCCATCCTAATTTTCCTGCCAAATCTAGGTACCTTTTACAATGTACAATGAAATGCTGAAGGACATGTTATTGTTGCTGATTGAAATTGGAGGGGAAAAAAATTATTTGGCTTTATAGAGTTTCAATTTTATGTGATGAAATGGGATCAGAGCATCAATCTTTGTTGTTCCATACTGAAGTTTGTTGGCTGTCGAGAGGGAGAGTTCTGTCCAGAGTTCATGAGTTGAAAGAATAATTAAAAGTATTTTTTGAGGGTAACTCTCAATATTCAGCTAAGTTGGAAGACAATTACTGGTTGCAAAAAATGACCTACTTAGCTGACATATTTGAATACCTAAATGAACTTAATCGAAAAATGCAAGGACCGCCTGAGAATATATTAATTTGCACTGAAAATTAATGGATTCAAAAACAAAATTCAACTTTGGAAAGATGTGGTGAAAAATGGTTCCCTTGAAACGTTTAGTCGGTGTTGTAGTTCGAATCCTAAAAAAGAACTACTAGAACTTGTAGATCGACACCTATGCATGATTGAGAGAAAGTTTCATCACCTACTTTGAATTAACGGAGACAAAGAAATTCGATTGGGTTCAAAATCCATTTGCATCTTCATTAGATCACATGGCATTCGATTTATCAGTGAAAGAAAAGGAGTTATTAGACTTAAAAAATGATCGTACCCTTGAAGTTGAGTTTAAGGATGTTCCATTTTCTCAATTCTGGGTAACTGCAAAAAAAGAGTTTCCATCCATTGGCAAAAAAGCTATAAACATTCTTTACCATTTGCTACATGTGTGAACAAAGTTTCTCTTCTATGCTCACTATCAAGAATTTAAAGAGATCATCATTGAAGAGTCTTGATCATGAATTGCGTGTAGCTCTTTCGACCATAGACCCAGATATAAAAAAAGTTGTGTTCACAGAAACAAGCCCAAGTATCTCACTGAAATAAGAAGGAAATATATGTATTAGCTGTGGCAAAAGAATATTGTAGATATTTATATTAATACTTAAAATGTTTATTTTGTCATTAAATTATTATTATTAGCATATTTATACATAGTAATTCTTTTGTGTATAATTAATTTTACTTTTGTATTTTCACATCATAATTTTATAAAATAAGTGTTCTAAAAATTTAATCTCAGTTTCACTCAGTCAAATCTGACAATTTAGTTCATAGATGCGATATAAAAACTATGTCAAATATCAATCACTGAGGATGTATGGATTAGGTATTTTCATTCCATTTATTTCGTTTATTTCGTGCTTATGACTGCATAAGAAGACTTATCTGAAACGAATGTTTAGCTGGAATGTTCTGTATTAGAATGCAAAATTGAAAGAAAGATCTTATTAATTGAATCCCAGTATGAAATAGAAGAAATTAATCATGTTAATAGAAAAATGTTCCTTCATAGTGTGTCGTGAAATTATTTATGCTTGTGAGGTGTGCCGTGAAGTGAAAAAGGTTGGGAAGCACTGGTCTAAAGATCCACCCACTAGAGATCTAACCTAGGCTCACAGTATATCTGTGGAAGTTGGAAAACTAGAAGGACCAGCACAGGCTTTGATCTCAACCAATTACCTGCAAGTTTTTGATTTAGTGTACACAGACTACTTATTTGTTTTGATTGGTTTCCCTATTATAATTGTAAAATTATAAATAAACGATGATATAAATGAAGAAATAACTATGCACCCCCTGTAACGAATGTTAATTCACCGCGGCCCCCATAAAATCCAAAATGGAAATTTTTTATATTTTACATATCATAAAATTGAAGTAATAAATTACAATTTTACAACACTAAATGTGTCATTTATGACAATGCAATACTGTTATAAATGGAGATATTCGGAAGAATATGAACATATCAATTAGGCCAGGTGTGAGCAACATGTAAGATAAAGTTTAATGAAAATAAACTATCCCATGGATCCCCTTTGAATTACTCGTGGACCCAAGGGGGTCTGCGAACCACAGGTTGGGAAACACTGCCTTAGATCAAAAGTGCACTAATTATTTGGTAGCAAAAGCCACTCGACGTTGGCCACTGGTTATTTTCTACACTATTCTGAGTATTACAGGCATCAACAGCAAGATCATACATGATTTACATAATGGAAGGCCAGAAAAGAGTACCCATTTACAGAGAGAACTTGGTATGGATTCTGCCATTCTCATTCTACAGCTGACCTTCTTGACCTTTGGACACAGGCCAAGTAAAGATTTGGAAAAACTCATGGTTGTTCTTGATATTTCCAAATTATTTGATAATGTTTGGCATCAATTTCTTCTTACTGAGTTACCATCTTATGGTTATCCTCCTGCTCTTTGCGATTGGATTTCCAGTTTCCTCTCCAGTTGCTCATTGTATGTCCTGATCGATGGCTTCCTCTCATCAGTTTCTTTATCAATAGAACCCCGTGGCTCTATATTTTTGTTCATGCTTTGTCTCTTATACACTAATCATTTTCTTTCTCTAACATAAATCCTAATTAGTTTTGGTGATGATAGCAGTACTCTCTATTTAAGACTCTCTATCTAAATTTAAGAAATCTTATTCAAGATCTTTCATAAAAAAAATAAAAAAAAAATAAAAAAACTGATCTCCTCACCATTCTGAAATGGGGATGGTGATAATCTATTATTATTATTATTTTGTGACACCTTCAAGGAGTCCAAAGACTCATTGAGGGAGGGCATCTACTCAACAACTCTCCATCTCCACCGCTTAATCCACCAACTACACTAAGCCACCATTACCATCATCATCGACACCAACACCATCTGCTGCCCACCACCGCTAGTATTTTTGTCTATAAATTGCGCATGTTCTGAAGGCCAGTATGTTGCATGAAAAATCCAAGTTTCTTGGAGAAAAAACCTTCTACCTCCATATGAGATCAACTAACTCACTTTCAATTGAAAAATTCTCATAAAGATTCCTCTCATCATGATGAGAATCAAACTTGGCCTCTTCCAATCAAAGGGTACAATGTACCGTCATTCTTCCAATTGTGCTACTAAGGCACTTAAAAAAAGTTAACAGTTATCTGCACCAGGGTGTGAACCTGTGATGTTGAGTTTAGAGAACTGCACCTTTACCATCTATGCCGCCTAGTGAACTTCAATTCTGTTAAAACACGGTCTGTCTTATTACCCAGAAGAAAGGTCCTACATCATTCTCTCTTACTTTTGATAATGTTCCAATACTCTTTTAAGTTTAGTTTTCCCTTCTTTATTAACTTTTTATATCCAGCTTATCCTGACATGAACATATTATTCTAATAGCCTCCTCAGCTTCTAAAAAACTTGATATTCTTTTTTGTACAAAACACTGCTTTTCTCCTAAATTAATATTTATAAATCTCAGATCCAACCAACTTCAGAATATTTTTCTCTCATATGGGGTAGTGCACCCAAAAATCTCCCTAAGAATTCCTGATTGTATATAGAAGGAACCCCTCTCTCACTGATTCTTTCCCGATACTTTCTCAGTGCTCTATTTCTGCATTATGCCTTTTCTTATATAGCTGGGCATAGCTCCACCAAATGGGCCACTACTACTATTTTCTCCACTTTTTTTTTCTCTAATCATGTAAGAATGAGTAGCTACTGATCAACATCCATATATAGTTCATCTCCAAACATACAGTACCAACTTCTCATCTTCTTCATTTCACCTGCCGCTGCCATTCTTTGGACCTGCCTATCCCATACTGTTTTTCCTAATGAATACAACCACCAGCTTTTCTTCTTTCCCCTTAACCACTTGTCCATGAAACACTGTTGTTGTATAGATCATGTGACCTCTCATGTGTTGTTTTATAGTGAATGAAGTTATTTTAATAGTCTTTATTACAGTGAAAGTTGACTGTGTTGTTACCTGCTATGTTTTCCAGTATTAACTGAGTTATTATTGCATTTATGAATATTTTATATATTTTTCTTTTCATTTTGCACAGTCAACTTTATTTGATTTATCTGTGTGTGTGTACATATACATATATATATATTAGAGCACAGATGAAAAGAGCTGTCAGCTTTTGGCACAAGTGGAACAGCTAACGCAACAAGTGGAGAGCCTCAGTATAGAAAAAAGAGTTCTTAAGGAAGCAAATAATGAAGTTACAAAAAAAAGCAGCATCTTGTCTTCTGAATTGGAGAAAGCTTATCTTAAACAAAATGAAGCTCAAGAATTGTTAAATGATCTAGTCCATGTTGTAAGTAAATATATTATTATCATTAACTCAGCATTCTTACATATACAGTACTAACGTATTATAGGTTGATCAGCCAACCTCACATATATAGGTCCAACATAAAAAAATATATATATTATATAGTTTAATAGCATTGCTAAATGTAGCTTAACATTGGCTTCTTATGAATATCGAATTTCGCACAGAAATTAAGTTATTTTTCTAAGCCTAGAATGACCCATACAATGGCTGTTTAACATCCAGTCACCATTCATTAGCAAAACCTACTGAAATTGCTTCTCTTCCTCTTCTTTCCTTTCCAATTAACCTTTAATCTCTGAACTGCCTTTCCCACCTAAGAATTTTTCAAGGACTATAATGTCCAGTTCTTGAAAAAGAATATCATTAGTTGTATTATATTGTATTATTAATATAATAATATTATATTATTAATAAACTTATAGGTTATTAAAGCAGTTCTATAAGATTGATACAAAAGAAAATTTTCAATACATGATGAATAAAGAGAGAACTAGAAGACACCCTTGGAAGTTTTGCAAGAGTGTAGTTAGTAAGGGTGTGCAAACTAGAGTTTGTGCTTGGAGAATGGCAAATGGGTGAGTGGGATGGATTACTAGAATTAGTTTGAGTGCCCTGACAGCGAATAAATTTAAAGACAAGTATGATTAATTATTGTGTGTATAAAGTAGGGTTTCCATTCATCCCATTTTTCCCGGGAAAGTTCCGTTTTTTATAAAAATGTCCCGAGTTAATTCCAAAAGTCCTCCTTTTTTTAAGTATCCTTTAGGAAAAAATGGATAAACGGATTTTATCTCGTTTTTAGTACCAATTTCTATTACAATGTTGATAATAATAAATATTATTTATTTATTATTTATAATAATAATCATTAGTGTTATTAATAATAAAACTAACTAATAGTAACTAATGACAATGTTCTTTTTTTCCCATGCTTCTGTATCTTACTTGATCAATACTTTATGTGCTATAATTTTTATTGTTTTCTACCCCAATAATGCTGAAACATAAGTGCTGTATTAATGATAATATTAGAAGAGAATTTCCTTTTGTTAAAGATGTAAATGAAAATGTGGAATGTACTTTATGTAACTGTAAATTTTGCATCGGTCGGTCATACATAGTCAACCACGTGAAGACGAAAAAAAATAAAGCTGCTGTTCGAAGTAAGGTTTCCAACCGTAGTATAAGTATAATAAATTTAGTTTAATCCTTTATCCAAGTGTGAGCAAACAAAGTTTGCGCCTGAAAATATCTTCAGGACTGGGGTAAGGTAGTACAACACTGGGCCACTCGTTGCAAAGGTGGAGCAAGCTAACATCACTCCTATCTCAGTATCCCCCCCCCATAATGCAAAACACATCTCCTTGTGTATATGTATATAATGTTATGCATTAAGGGAAGGGCTACTACCTAGACTAGTTTTGACATTTATTGAGGTCTCTTCAGTGGGAGCCTGGCCCAAGTGGAAATACCAGGCAGAAGCATTAGCAAGGTCATCTCTACCTATAGGGGTTGCCAAATGGTGTGCCACCTTTGATTAGACTATAATAAATTTAGTTTAATCCTTTATCCAAGTGTGAGCAAACAAAGTATCTTCAGGACTGGGGTAAGGTAGTACAACACCGGGCAACTTTATACATATGCATAACATTATATATGCAACAAATACATAACATTATATACATATCAGCAAGGAGATGTGCTTTGCATTATCGGAGATACTGAGATAAGAGTAATGTTAGCTTGCTCAACCTTTGCAATGAGTTGCCCGGTGTTGTACTACCTTACCGCAGTCCTGAAGATACTTTCAGGCACAAACTTTGTTTGCTCACACTTGGATAAAGGATTAAACTAAATTTATTATAGTCTAACCAAGTAAAAAATAAACTTCCAACATGCAGTATAAGTAATTTTTTAATTGTGAAAACCAAGAGTGAAAGGGAAAAAGAGTTATCACTGGCAGTGCAGGAAGCAACCTTCACGTATCACACAGCAGTGCATAACCACAGCTTTAACTCCATGGACTGCACAACAACCATCGTGAAAAAAATTTTCAATGATAAATTCAGGTGTTTGCAAACAAAGTGCAAGGCAATAATAACCAATGTTATTGCGCCATTAGCGACAAAGCAGATTTAAGAAGAGCTTTGACATGAAATTAGTGCCTCTGGTCATTAGATACTATCATCCAGAAAAAGGTGTGAAGTTGAATGTGTTGGAATTAGTTAATTTAGGTGGTGAAACTTCAGAACTTTTATTTTCTTATGTGTTGGAAGTGTTACAGAAGTTAGATCACCTGAAAAAAGGTTACTGCTATATTAGCAGATAATACAAACTTTGGTAGAAAGAATAATCTGTACTTCAAAATGGAAGAAAACACTGTGAACAATTTAATTGGAATTGGTCGCCCTGCACATGTGATACATAATGCTGTGCAGGCTGCTTACCTATCGATCTTCAGTTAATAATTAATAAGATTTACCAACATTTCCACATATATTGTGTATGAGTTGAGGAACTTAAATCATTTTGTGAATTCAGAAACACAGAGTATAAAACTGTTTTGGGTAGCAGCAAGACAAGATGGCTCTCTCTTTTGCCTGCAATCCAGAGGATTATTGACATGTTCCCTTCATTGAAGTCATATTAAAATATGTCCAGATATTAAAATTTTTAATATCTGAGATTTTTAATATTTGAGACTGATAGGACAAATGTCCTATCAGTCTCAAAAATTTCTTTGAAAATCCACTTTCAATTATACTCCTGCATTTCCTTGCCAGCCAGTTAAAAACCTTTTATATTACCATTAAATGTATTGAAAAGCATGATATAACAGTAATTGAAGTGAAAGATGAAACAAACAAACAAACTGGTGAAACTGATTTTTCTATCCTTGCAGGCAACCTCACCACATGCCTCTCTGGCTGAATCATTCAATGTTTTCTTGAGGATTTGCCACTGACTGTCCAAGGTTTGGTTCCTGTTCTCAAACTCTTTCATTTTTTCTTGAATAACGTTTGTATATTTTAATCTACAGTTCACATCTGTATCACAAATCAGCTGTAAAGCATGTCCCTAATCTCAATAAGCATGGCTCCATTAATTTGCTAAGACCTAGGAGACAGTTAATATAAGACTACATTTGTTTTGACTACTCTGAATTATTTGACCTAGAGCAGGGGTGGGGAACCTTTTTGGTATCAAGGGCGAAAATTGCTAATTTGAAAACTTCTGCAGGCGATTGGCAAATTTTAACTCATATATAGTGTATATAGTGTGCAATATATATCTCAATAAGTAAATGTGCAACATTCTCATCTGATATGGTATCTTTTAATTACAATTGTGTAGATATATAATTATAACAATCAAGAAAAGGCTATATTTATTTTATTTAAAAATTTATTATAATTAAATAAATTTAATTATAATAAATTTAAATTATTATAAAATTTTATTTACGTGTACATACGAGTACATCAGCTAAGGGACGAATTGAAATAGACTCGTGGGTGAAATTTCGCCTGCGGGCAAGGGGTTCCTCACCCCTCGCCTAGAGGATGCCTTGAATTGTTCCTTTTCATTCATAGTTTGAATTTTTTCTGCAGCAACTACAGCCTTTGTGAGCACATGTTTACCCACAGTTTTCCCAACTTGTTCTGAAGATGCTGGTTTGAAATTCAATTTGAAATATTAGTAACTCTTAAATAATTTATTTATTTTGTTCTCTTTGTGTTGTTTATGCCATGAAACATTGTTATGAATAATCACCAACACCTAACCCTATCATTATCTATTATACTCAGCTATCATCTGTCCCATGGTATGAAAGCAAGCCCATATCCAACCTATTTCCAAAAAAAAAAAAAAAAAAATCTGTTTTCAATTTATTGCTCTTGAAAGCAGTAAGTCAACTTCTTTATCACCTGGAACTGCCAGCTAATCATTAACCACCAGTGTGGATTCCACCACTCAAAATCCACAACAGATCTTGCCTGCATCGTCCACCTGTGGACACATGCAGGGAAAGGTTTGGAGAACTCTGTGCTGTTGCAGTTGACATTTCCAAGTCATTTTATAATATTTGACTTAAAGGACCTCAATAAATTACCAGCTTGTTACTCAATTGTCTTTCAATAATTGAGTAACAAACCTTCTCTTGGATTGTTCCCAATGTGTAATAGGAGATGGTATTGTTCCTTGTTTTCAGATTTCTCAACTAATGCTGGTGTTCATTAGGTCTGTGTCATATTACAGACTATCGTCCTTCTGTACATAAAACATTTTTTATGTACAGGAGGACCTCAAACCCTATCCATAGGTTTGCCAATGATATCATTCTCCATTCCTCCTATTTCTATGACATACCTTGTAGTGCTCAAACGTCTCAAGCTTCAAGATCTACAGCCAGCACTCAAGACACTGATCTCCATATCATTCTTCAGTAGGGTGTTGACTAGTCGGTTTCAGTTATTCCAAAATATAGGTATTTTTTTCTCACTAAAAGGGAAAAAAAATGTTAGCATCCTGTTAAACTCAAGGTATTAATATTAATATAGCAGTGATAACAGAAACAAAGTTAAAAGGAATGAAAGATAGAGATGATTATTTTAAGTGGAGAGTTCATTTTAATTGTTAATAAACAGGAAAATAAAATACAAAAAATATACTTTTGTAATGGATCATTATTGTTGAGTCTGAATGAAACTTGAATTAAAGTAATTTACGTTTCATACAGACTTAACATGGGCTTTACACTTTGGAAATAAATATTGATATATCAGCCTTACCGAGCACTTGTAAATTAACCAAATGTTACTAAAAGTTACTAAATCCTTCAATTTTTATTTTTGTCTTATATTGTAAAGTTTTATGAATTATTAAGTTGCTTAAACCTTACTGTTTTGTAAGTACTTAACAATTGTTGGAAAAGAGAGATAATCCTATTATGCAAAAATGGCCGAAGTCTATAACATGTGCAACGAAGTACAGGTATATCTTTTGTAAGCACGCTGCTTCCCCCCCCTTCTCCTACACTCCGTAGATTGCGAATGGATTCCATGTGGGGCGCTGAGTACTTGGTGACGTAGGATGACGTTAAAGATATTGGAAGGGGAAATTGATGACGTAGTATGAATGGTTGGCACGCAGTTTAAAAAAGGGCATGCAGCGGTGAAAATCAGGCCTTGCTCCTGTTCTCTGATTCCCGTGCTCTCAGATGGTCTTGTAGGTCCTGGATCTCGTGCGTCTTGCGGTCGTGCTGATGTGTGGAGCCTCCACATAGTATCCCCTTCATTCGACGAGGTTTCGAGATAATGACTCGAAAGTCTACCAGTCAGCGGTCAGCCCAGCAGATGAAAAGCACAGATGCTTGCAGAGATATCCTGATGTAAAATGCAGAGAGAATCCATGAAGAATACCTTAGAATATGCAGAGTGAACTTGAAATCAAAGGTGAATATCCAGACGAAATTAATGATAAGGCCAAGTAGCAACCCAGCAATTGGTAATGTACAGTTTATGCTCTCTTACAAGTGAAATTGTTTAAGAAGAATGTTTGTGAATACTAGGATAGACTGTAGTAATTGTTTCATTATTTTATTGATTAAAAATGAGAATTCTGTATAGGATATAGTGAAACAGCCCGTGGTGTCTAGAACGTATTTTCTAAAGGATAGAGATATAGTGTGTGTTTTGTTGAGAGCATGTGGAAAAAGATTGAATAGGTCTGTTAATTAATGTACATAGAATTGAAGGTTAAGAGTGATATATCAAGTGAACATTTAGTTATCATGAGTGAGATTCTTTGAATGCAATCCATGAGAGAGAGAGATTAAGAAATTGTAAACTAAGTGCTCATTCATTGTCTATTTTAGAATGTCTATTCAGCTTAGTACTATAAAGTGTATGATATGTCTTTTGAATTAAATGTTTTGTTTTGAGTTTAACTGCTGCCTTGCCTAAATTTTGTTCTATTGCACTTGCTCATAAAATTTACGAACCATAGCAAGAGGTTAGATAATAGATAGGCTATGACTGCAGAAAAGAGAATTATAGTTTAATAAGATTGAATGCTAACTGTGCTTTGGTTCCTTGGTCATACAAGCTTTGTTAATCTAGGATTCGGGGTGGCGCAGATAAAAAATAAATTTTCCCTGAATCCGAATAAGGAATTAGAACCAGTGCTGAGACAAAGAAATAGGTATCTGCCATTAGTAATTCCTTTGTCCCACAAACCAATAGCTTTACTCTTATTAGTAATTCGGCCTAGAGATTATTTTGAGCTAAGGAGATAAAGTTTATAATATAGAGAAATATTGTAGAAGAAAGATATTGGAAAGATTTTGCAATTTAACAATGGTGAGCCAGCCAGGATTTTGATTTAAGAAGGTTTAAGTATGAATGAGATAAGGATAAGTATAAGTAACGTATAAAGGATATTAAAAACATTAATAAGACGTATAAAAGGATATTTTATATGATATAGCATTATAAAATTTTTTAAAAAATGGAGGCACTTAAATATTATGAGTGTCTAATCTTGAAGAAAGTAGAAAAGGGGATTCTGAACAATTTTATGAGGTGCTACAAAAACAGTTAAATAAATAAATGCAGTAAAAAATATTGGTAATTGGAGATTTCAGTGCTGGAGTTGGAAGTGATCCAATCTCAGGCATTATAGATAAATATACAAAAATTTGCATAAATAATAATGATGAAGAATTATTGGATTTTGCATTTTCAATATTTGAAAATAATTAATCCTTTTTGAAAAGGATATGAATAAATATGCTAGGAGTGGTAAGGGATGAAAATCTATTATCGATTATTTCAACACTAATTCTAAATGTACATGTTTACAGAGGAAATGAAATATTTTCATATCATTATGTAGTAGTGTCTATTATAGAAATACTAACACAATGGAGAAAAGAAAGAAAGAAATAATAAAAAAAAAAAAGAAAACAAACAAGTATATCTCTAGTCAAGTCTATCATTCACATTTATCAGAATTAATTATGATGTAGAAGAAGAATAGAGTCTAATGAGAGAGAAAAAAATATCATTTACATTTATCCCAAGTTATACAAAATTTCTATAAAGATACAAAAATAAAGTTACAGTTAAGTAATAAATTAATGGAAGAGATTGAAATTAATTAAGGTCTAAGATAGGAATGTATTTGTCTCCAACTCTGTAACTCTGTTCCGTGTGTGTATTGTTGTTGTTATGTTCCATCGAGTCATTTTTGACTCCTAGTGATTCTATGAACATACATTCTCCATTCAGATCTGTCCCTGGCCATATCTTTCAGAATTTCCAAGTATTCCAGTTGCTTCTTTAACTCCATCTAACCATCTAATTCTTGGTCTTCCTCTTTAGCACTTTCATAGTAAGTTCCTCCAAATCTTCTAGCTTCCATCAACTTTTGCAAGCATCATCATCTTCTCCAGACTGTCATTTGCTCACATAATATGCCTGAAGTATGACAATTTTTGCTTGATGATCATAGCTTCGAGGGAGTAATCTGGCTTTATTCTGTCACTGATTTATTGGTTTGCTCTGCAGTCCATGGTATTCTTAGTAAGTGTCTCCAAACTCATAATTCAAATGCATTTATCTTCCTTCTTTCACTCTTTCTCAGGGTCCAACTTTCACATCCATACAGTACCACAGGAAATACCATTGCTTTCACAATTCTGATTTTTTGTTGCTAGGCTAATATCTTTATCTTTAAAGATCTTGCTTAAATTTGTCATTGCTTGCTTTCCAAGTAATAATCTTGTAACTTCTTCAGTACAATAACCATCTTGATCAAGCACAAAATTGTTAACTACTTCCATTTTCTCCCCATCTACTTCAAAATCATTAAGTTCACATGTTGCCATAACTTTTGTCTTTTTGAGGTTAAGTTTAAGACCATATTTAGCACTTTCTTCTTTAACTTTCATAGTAAGTTCCTCCAAATCCTCTTTGCCTTCTGCTAGCAAGGTGGTATCATGTGTATAAAAATATGGAAAATAACAATAAAATAAGGTATACGGTTATTGAGAAAACTTTTGTTAATACAATGCTGTATGTAGATGACTGGATATTATATGCTGCTCAACAAAATTAACAAAACCTTTAGATTTTCTATCCCTTTGGAATGAAGGACACAAAATTTGGTGTTCATGTATAATAGAATAACAATGAAATGAGGGGGCAGTGAGAAACATCAGATAAATATAAGGGACGTTATATATAGGTTTATAAAAATTACCAAAAAGATCACATGGCATCAGTATAAGGTATGATCCTCCTCTTACCGATAAATAGACCCATTAGCAGTTGACCATGTCTTCCACCAGCCAAAGACTAAAGCCTGTAGTCTTTGGCTGTCAGTGCAGTGCACAAGAGCAAGCATCCCACAGCAGTTGTTAGATATCTTCAATTTCAAGATACTCCTCCTCCTCCTCCACCACCTCAGCTCTATGGGCAGTGGTATTGTCATGCATGAAAAGAAGATCTGGCCAACTGCACTCCAACAGAGTTGCACATCAGGTTCGAGGTACAACCTTGTAGGGGTGTTCTTAGTACCTCTGCAGACTTGCAGTATCCCTGTCATAAAACATGATCATTATTCTGCTCCACATAAGAACCTTCAACATTGATGAGTTTTAACTCCCTGGAGGTGTCAAATAATAATAATAATAATTAGTATCCCTTTCTTTGACTTTGGAGGAGTGGTATCACATTTCTCATTCTCTCCGGATCAAACAATATCTTGAATCCATTAGTAGGCTAAAATGGGAATCATTAGAGAACAGAACTGTACTTTGTCATGGCTTCAAGTCACATGTTCATGGCATGAGTTTTGATGTGCTCCATGGCAGTTTTTGGTTAGGTGGATATAAACCACTGGTTTCCTCATGTAGAATCCACTTGAATTGAGCCTTCTTAACATAGTCCATTTAGAAATGGTGAATGGATATTCCAACCTTAAGAGACAATTGGTGACAGGATATTGTATGGTTCTTGCTATTCTGGTTGACATAGCCTTCAGACAATTTTGGCCATCTCTTCTTGTAATGCTTCATGTCTCCTGCAACTGCATCCATGGTGCCGAGATTACACTTCATAACACATTTAGCCGTCATGCCACCTTTGCCTGTAACTGCCTGGCTTGAAATCATCCATTGGCCTACCATCTCAGAGAATCATATAAATGATGAAGACTTGCCATCCTGAAGGTACAAGATATGGTTAACCCACCTAGCAAGTCAAAAAAATCGAGTTAAGTGATGTGATTGCAATCTGTGTGTGCAATTGAGTAGTAGATCAATTTCTATCGAATACCTGGAATTTGCATGTCAGAATGCCTGTTATATCAAATATTTCCCTTTGGGAAAAACAGTGTTAAAAATAAAGCATTCATGAAAAGTATTTTGTTCTGTTAATTTTGTAAAGCAGTGTATTGTCTTGTCAGGTGTCGTCTCCTTCCAGGAGATTGATTATCATGAATTTCAACCATGTATGGTTTTGTGCTTTTCTCTCTTACATTCTTCATAAGACAAAAAAATTCATTCCTTGATGTTTCTCATCCAATCTGTTTCTTTGTCTTCCTCTTCTTCTTTTTCCTTGTATCATTCCTTCTAAAATTGTTTTTTGCAGGGATTCATGCATTAGTATATGACCAAGGTGGGTGGTTTTCCTTTTCTTAATGATTTTCAACAGAGTCCAACTAAGTCCAATTCTTCAATCATCTCTAATATCTCTAAATTAGTTATTTTGTCAGTCCATTGGACTCTTAAGGATTCACAGGACTCTGAGGATCCACATCTCAAAGGCTTTTAGTTTATCCATGTTTCTTTTCCATACAGCGATGTTGACCATACGTAGCATTTCGACAGCCTAATTCTTGTTTTTGTATAAATTTCCCTTGAGGTCAGAATCTTTTTATGCTAAAGAAGGCTGATCTAGCAATTTCTATCCTTCTTAATATTTCCTTATCACACTTTCCATTCTCTGTAATTAGTTGACCCAAATATATGATTCTCTACTTGATCTAAAGTATTTTAGATCAAGTAGAGAGTCATATTAAGATCACTGAACTGAGTCATATTAAGATTAAGATCACTGATCTTAATATTCATATTGGGTATTTCCCTTTTTTTTCTTGTTATCAGCATGGTTTTGATTTTTTTGAAGTTGAAATTAAGTCCATATTTTTCACTTAGCTTCAGCATCTCTTCTAGTAGGTTTTAAAGATCTTTTTTATTTTCAGCTAGCAGTACTGTATCATCTGCATATCTTAAGTTATATTCCTGCCTCCTATGCTGACTCCTTTAAATTCTTCTATTTTGCTGGAAGATATTTTCAGTATAGAGGTTAAACAATATAGGAGAAAGAACACAGCCTTGTCTGACACCCTTCTTTACTGGGAATTCCTCCGAGATTTCTCCTGATATTTTTATTGAGGCAGTTTGCTCCCAATATAGATTTATCAGTAATCTGGTATATTTACCATCTACTCCTAAATTTCTGATGCATTTGATTAGTTGTTCATGTTGTATATGTCAAAGGCCTTTGTGTAGTCAATAAAACATATGTAGACTTCTTTCTGCTTCTCCAAATATCTTTCTATAATAGTGCTAATGTTGAAGAGTCCTTCTCTAGTCCCTTTATTTTCCTGAAAACCAGATTGTGTCTCATTAATTTCCAATTTAATTTTATGCTTATTTCTTTCTAGGATGATTATAGCGCATAACTTTTGCTATCTGACTAATTGTTTTGTACTCTTCACATTTGATTGTCTTAGATTTTTGAGGTATTGGTAGAAATGTCAAGTGCCTTAAAATGTTTTGGCAGGTGTCCAGTTTCCTATGTTTTGTTACACATCAGTCGGTGATCTTAAATTAAAAATGGCCTTATCATTTAAAGCCTAATTCCATCTGCTTCTGGAGCTTTTCCTAGTTTCAGTTTTCTAATGGCATTTGTTACTTCCCAAATAAGAATAGTGGCCCTCCAAATTTTCTTCCACCACCTTATCTATTCCATCATGATTCCACTGGTATTTTCAATGCACTTGAGAGCCTACCCTTTTCCAATATTTGCTAGTTAGCTCCCTGAAGTTCTCTGATTTTGTGTTTTTTGTCTAAAATCTCAATTTCCTTGCATTTGAGCCATAGTTCTTTTGCAAGCCTTCATTCTTTCCTGATTTCCTTGTTTAAGTTCTTGTATTTAAGACAATTTTTGTGTTTCTTTCTTTCCTCCATCATTTTCAGTATTTTGTCATTATTATTATTATACGGGCACCTCCATGAAGTCCGAAGACTCATCACGGAAGACCCAATCTATCCACACAATCTATCGTACTTCTCTTTGAATCCATTAATAGACAAAGCACTCACAACTGACTCTGGCAACTCATTCATAACTCTCCAAGCAAAATATTTAGTCCTCACATCCCTACTAACCACACCTTTATTCAATTTCCAGGAATGATCCATTTTTCTGGTCTCTCTCTAGCCAAGTTCTTAAACACCTGCATCTATCCTATAAAACCTTTAAGCAACTGAAATATTGCTATCATATCCCCTCTTTTTTCTCCTATCAACCAACTTCTGCAATTCATTCACCCTCAATCTATCCTCATAGGGAATATTCCACAGGCTGCTCACCATCATGGTTACTCGCCTCTGAATTCATTCCACCACTTCCTCATCACCTAGAAACCCAGGGGACCAGACTTGAGCACAGTAATCCAGATGTGGGCATATCAAGGCCTTATAAAGAGGAATAACAACTTCCTTATCTCTACTTGTAAAATATATTCATCACTAGCCAAGTAATCTTATGGGCTAAACTTTAACTCTCTGTCTACTCACTCCTAAATCTTCAGCTTCATCTGTTTCGTGGAGTACAGTGCCATCAATGTGATACATGGCTTGTAATCTATTTATCCCAAAATGTATAACTTGGACATTAAACTGATAATCATTATCTTTTTCCCATACTGACAGCTTATTTAAATCATCCTGCAAGATCTCCACAATGTCCTGATTAAGTATTACTCTCCCAATTTCAAATCATCAGCAAACAACTGAATATTTCCTTTGAGATTATTTCCTGTATCATTTATGTACATGTTAAACAGTAACGGTCCCAGACTGAACCTTGTGGCACACCACTAGCCACCTGTTTTTCGCCTCAATTCTGCCTCCCCATATACCACTTTTTGATATCCTTCTAGTAGCCACTTCTTAATCAGTGTCACATCCATCCCCATTTGTTTTAATTTGCATAACAGAGTTCCATGTGGTATTCTGTCAAATGCCTTTCCAAAATCCAGCAAAATCATCGTGTAGCCATTTCCTTTATCCAACTCAGCTGTTACTCTATTATAAAAAGTTAATAAATTTACTAAGGCATGATGACCCTTCATGAAGCCATGTTGACTCCCATACAGTATCATATTTTTTTTTATCTACCCATTCTTGAATTCTCTCTTTTTTTCACCTATGCCTGAGATACTGATTGGTCTATAATTTGCTACTGCAGTCTTAGAACCTCCCATATGCAAGTGGATTATTTTGCCCTCTTTCCATTCCCCTTGGAACTCTACCAGAGCAGAGACTTAAATTAAAGAGGCTAGTCAAAGACATTGTCAGTTCCCTTGCACATCTCACTGTATTTGTGTCATTCATCCAGGGTTTACTCATCTTCTTCTCATATTTGTAAATTGTTTGTTTTACTGCCTTTTTTATGCCCTCTTTAAATTTCTGCCATCTATGCTCAGTCTCATCTTTAGGGAAAGGATACTAAGTGGAATCAGAAAAATTAACAGCAGTGGATTGTGCCAGTTCCTTTAAAAATTTATCTTGTATTTCTTGATTTTAAGGGAGCCAAGATCATGTTTTTCTGTGTGTATAGGTTTCATTGTTTTCTTTAATTTTATTGCAGCTTTAATGACCAGGGTTGTGATCTGATCGGCCCCCAGGGGTTATGTTATTCCGAAATCTTTTTTAATCATTATAGGATGTGGCTAACCCACCTAGTAAACCTAATCAATCTTGTTCCTATAGTTGTCTCCAGGGTTTTTCCATGTGCAAAATCTTCCAGGAGGTTGGTTAAACAAAGTATTTGTTATTATCAGATTGTTTTCTTCACAGACCTGTATTAATCTTTCTCCTCTTGGATTTCTATGTCCCATGGCTTGGTTTCCCATGGAGGAAGAGGTCTTTTTCTGAGCTTACTTTAGCATTTAGATCTCCCATAACAATAGTTATCTCATTTGATTTGATATTAAGTGCATTTTGAATGTCTTCATAGAAGTGTTCTATGTCTTCATCTGGGTAATCTGAAGTAGGTACATATATTTGAACAATAAAATATTAAAGTCAAAATCCAAGTAAGGATTGGGCAGTCTTATTTTTTAGTACAAATGCTACTTCATTCATATGACTGTCTCCTCATGAATATATATACTTGAATAACTCTTACTGTTTAGTTTTTCCATTTGACTTCACTGATACCAGCAATGTCAATTTTCATTGTTTCGAGTTCTTGTATGAGGTTATCTAACTTCCCCAGTTTCATATAAGGTCCTTACATTCCAAGTTACACCTCAAGAGAAGATTCTTGATTTTCAGACATGAAAGATCAGGAGATACCCTCCCCAGAGGGTTTAAGCCAGGGATCTCAAACTCAAACACAGCAAAGGGCCAGTCAATTAGATGTATATCTGATGCAGGCTGTATTCAATATTATTCTGTGAACCAAAACATAAACAAAAAAAGAAAGGCTCTAACAAAGGCCCTTTTGTTGCTGGGCCTTTACATCTCATGTAAACAGTTACACCACCATTTAAATTTTAAATATATAACCATTTTTATTTTTAAATTTTAAAAATATAAAGCTTAGAAAATATAAGTTCAATTACATTTTATTCATACTTTAAGAAAATTATTTAAATACATAATTTTGACTTACAAAAATAAAGATTTTTATCTATGAGTCCTTTTTTTAATTTGATTTCGGTCCTGAAACCCGACATCTTTTCCTCTGTACTAACATGTCAATATCTGCTTTTTCGTTTTGTATTGCATTTAATCTAGAATCTTTTATCCGTGAGCGGAACTTTGACTTATTAAGTTTCATAATTGAAAATAATTGCTCACATACATAGTGCTTCCAATGATTGACAACATTTTTGCACAATAAATTTTATATTTGAGATATTTACTGCCTAGGTATTTATAAAAATTTGATATGCCAACTTTGTTATATTTAATAAAATTAGTTTAATCCTTTTTCCAAGTGTGAGCAAACAAAGTTTGCACTTGAAAGTATCTTCAGGACTGGGGTAAGGTGGTACAACAACAGGGCAACTCATTGCAAAGGTGGAGCAAGATACCAACACTCCTATCTCAGTATCTCCTATAATGCAAAAGACATTTCCTTGCGGATATGTCTAATGTTATGCATTAAGGGAAGGGCCACTACCCAGACCAGTTTCGACCTTTATTGAGGTCTCTTCAGTGGGAGCCAGGCCCAAGTGGAGATACCAGGCAGAAGCATCACTTGGGCCTGGCTCCCACTGAAGATACTTTCCTGAAGATACTTTTCCACAGTCCTGAAGATACTTTCAGGTGCAAACTTTGTTTGCTCACACTTGGAAAAAGGATTAAACTAATTTTATTATACTCTAACCAAGTGAAAAATAAATTTTCAAGATTTGTTATATTTATTTTTTAGTTCAGTATTGCACTGGAGTTCAATTACTTCCATTTGGAATTCTTCATCAACATTTTCAATATTAATTAAAAAAGGTGAACTAAATAATAATTCATTTTCAAACTGGTTAAAATCAGAAAATCTTTATTCATATTCAGTTCGTCAATTTGAGGAATGTACTTTTCAGCATCATTATTATTTCGAGAAATTGATTTAAGCATAGGAAAGTGGGCTAAATTATTCTTTGCCGACTGGGTTTGCCAAAGATATTTTTACCAGAAATGACTTAATTGAATCATACATATGACATATCAACTGTACATATCCTTACAGAGCAGTGTTTAAGTGGCTTGTTATGTCAACTAAAAAGGCCAAGTATTTGCACCAATCTCATCGGTGAGCTGAGGAATCAATTTTCCTTTGGGTGAAGTAAACATGTCAATTTCTTTTAAGAGTTCAAAAAATCTTTTTAAAACAATGCCACGACTAAGCCACCTAACCTCCATATAATATAGCAAACTGCTGTATTGTGAATCCAATTCATCCAACAAAGCATTGAATTGTCGATGATTCAAAACATGAGAGCGTATCCAGTTTACTGCTTTTTAATTGATACACTAATGAAGGGTTCCATATTTAGTTTTTTAGTACAAAATGACTCCTAGTATATTATGCAATGAAACAATTTAACTTTGTCCTTGCACAACATTTCCTTTTTCTTTTGAAGTTTTGTAACAAGTTTGACGTTAACACCAACCATAGCAGGAGCCCCATCTGTAGTGACACTTACTAATTTTGACCAACCTGCATGAGCATTTTCAAGACTTTTCTCAATACACAAATATAAATCATTTCCTGTCGTTGTTCCTGACATAGGCACTATATCCAATAGTTCTTCAGTCGGTCACATTCATATCAGCACCACGAATAAATATTGCTAACTGGGAAGTATTAATAATGTCTATATGTTCGTCAACTGCAATGGAAAACGCTACATTTATTTTTACATGCAATATATCTTGGAAGTTCTCTGTTATATCTTCAACATGCTCTGCAACTGTATTTCCTGCTAGGCTTATACCTTGAAATGCTTGCTTTTTTTCCGGCCATATGATTTCGACTGCATAAAATACCTCTGTTGAAACTTCAGTTCATATTTTAAATCTTTAAGTTTGTCATCACGCATATTTTCTGTATATTTATCACAGTTATGGTTTGTTTCATAATAGCATTTTAGGTTATATTCTTTCACCACGGCGACACTTTAAACATGTTGGAATATTTTTTACTTCCACAAAGAAATATGCCTTCTCCCATTTTTCTTGAAAAGTTCTGCCTTCTTGATCTATTTTTTCTTTTTTTTAACTTTAAATTCAGACATTGTTATGGCCAAAAAAATATAAGTTATTGAGGTAACTTTTTATTAACACACTATCATATTACAATGGTAACCTGTAACTTGTTGACATTGTATCATGTGGCTTAATACGGCTGCATGACAACTTCCATTCAGTGTTGCTAACATTTGATGATAGAAACATGGTACAAAGAACTGTAGTAATAAGTTTTACTTTTGTTTAAAACTGTCATAAAACATTTAGAAGTTTTGAGTTTTTTCTGTTTTAATCCCTGCAGGATGTTAGAAACATTGATTTTTAGAAAATAAATCATTAAGGTTGCAGGCCAGATATGAGGCCTTCGCGGGCCGTATCCGGCCTGTGGGCCACTAGGTTGCAGGCCAGATATGAGGTCTTCGTGGGCCGTACCCGGCCTGTGGGCCGCAAGTTTGCGACCCCTGGTTTAAGTAGTATATTACAAGATAATGAAAATGACCTTTAAAAATCAGTTTATGAATTAAATAAAATAAGCAACATTACGATGTAAAGATTTAATTTAATTTCAATCTAAAGTAAGTTAAAGCAATGCTTAACTTGAATCAGATGAGTTCAAAATAAGTATTTGTGTCTAAAAGTTTGAAAGGATTCTATGGCTAGAAACTTATAATAAACTATCTGTTTTTTTGCCTTCTTCCAAGGTCACAGACACATCTATTTTAACATAGTAATTCATGTCCTGTAACTGTTAAATGAGTGTCATACGATTGTTCCTTATAATTTAACCTTATCTGTTGTTATCAAAACTAGGCTGAAATTAATTAATTATTCAGAAAGATTTGTGGTTCTTTCAGTTAATTAGTAATAAAGTAATATTTTCTTTTTATATTCTGTAACATGTTAGTAAAGCATATAATTTCAAAAGCTTCAGTATTAATCTGATTGATAATAGAATGGTTTGGAAGTCTAAATTTATAGTATAGACCTCTGTACTAAATTAACTTTTCTTCAAATATTAAATATACTAAGTTAAACGACTCTTATAGATTATATTTTATTTCAATTTCAGGCTGAAAAAGCAGCAACTGAACGAGATATCTTTATGAGACAGGTAAGTGCATTTCTAGAATTTTCAATTATTTAAATTGACTTCAGAATACTTAATGCATCATTTGCTAATCAGATATGAAAAAAAAAAGATTATGTATATATGAAAAATAAATTAGCTTGAATGACTATAATACCAAGAATAAAAAAGAATAAAGTTTAATGCTGAGATACTAATAGTTTCGTTGAAAAAATCAACTTCTTCAAGTATCAAAGACAAACAATTATATAAAAAATAACAGAGACATTATAAAATTACATCAACAGATCTAATATAAAAGACCATAGTAGTTTAAACAGGAATGCGTGCTAGAGTTCCAATTGAAGTTGACTACGTGCAGGAGTTATCACGAGAGCGCCAGTACTGGACAGTGGCAATGTGTGCATCAAACAGATTGTAGCTAAGGCCATTGTTTATATGGGATGAATCAAGAGATATTTCTTTAGATTCGATTATCTTTCTTTCAAGCTCGTCATAACACATATGTAAATTAGAAGTTTGCGGCCAGTCTACAGGGTGTTGGTGGCCTCCATCTGAGTTAATAGAGAAGAGAACATGGCTTGTGAAAGTTCTGGCTCTGGTCCTATTGTAAGATATATATCTTCTGTGTTGCTCAATACATAAAAAAGATAGATTTAGCTGTCTGACCGTAATTTGGTTTGCCACATTCGCACGTGATCTTGTAGACTCCTGGATACTGAGAGGGAGATGTTTTACTTTAGTATGTTTTACTTTAGTATGTTTCACTTAGTATGGAGCGAAGTTTTGGAAACGTAATGAAACAAGTTCTATTGTTAAATTTCTTAAGAATTTTTGCCAGTTTTGGGGAGAGAGAGCTGATGTATGGCAAAGATATAAATGCTCTTGGGGAAGAAGAATCTTCAATAGTAGGTGAACGACAGTGAGAGATAAATTTATCAATCTTCTTAAGAGAGAAACCATTGTTGACAAAAGTCCTTTTTAGTAAATTAAGTTCATTTTCAATCTCTGTTTCGTCTGTTAATAAAGATCTGGCTTGATGTGCCAGGGTTGAAATAATACCAAATTTTTGCAGAGGATAGTGATGGGAAGAAGCATGAAGGTATCTGTCTGTGTGTGTGTGGGTTTTCTAAAAATAAAGATTTGGATATTTTTAGCGCATGTTGTGAGTTTTAAGTCCAAAAAGGGAAGACAGTTGTTGGATTCCAGTTCATAGGTGAAATTGATTTTCTCATGAAACTTGTTGAGATGGTCTAGAAAAATATTGAGATTGTTTAAACCATGTTCCCAAATGAGGAATACATCATCTATATAATGGTACCAGATTTTGGGGTTCAGTGTTGAGGAATTAATCGCCTTTTCTTCCAAGTCCTTTTTTTTTTTTTTTTTTCATCTTCCTTTCCCTCTTTTACCTTGCAGTGTCAAGGCCTTAAGGCCTTCCAAGTCCTTAAGGAATATATCAGCAAGAATTGGAGAGAGCGGACTGCCCATAGCCAATCCTGAGTTCTGTTTGTAAATCTTATTTTCAAATTTGAAGTATCCTGAATTTACACAGTGAGAGAGTAAGGAAAAGAATTTCTTGGATAGTTTGTTCTGGAGAAGATGGAGGACCTCTTGGGTAGGTACATTCGTGAAGAGAGAAACTATGTCGAAACTTGCCATTAAATCTGATTTGTTGAGTTTGATGTCTTTGATTTTGGACACGAAATCAGCTGAATTTTTTATACGATAGAAGGAATCACCAGATAGGTTTTTCAAGAAAGATGCAAGGTATTTAGATAGGGGAACAGCCTTAGCTACAATCTCTCTGATGCACACATTGCCAATGTCCAGTACTGGCACTCTCATGTTAACTCCTGCACATAGTCAACTTCAATTAGAACTCCAGCACGCATTCTTGTTTAAACTGTACTACGGTCTTTTATATTAGATCTGTTGATGTAATTATATAATGTCTCTGTTATTTTTTATATAATTCTTTGTCTTTGATATCTGAAGAAGTTGATTTTTTCAACAAAAAAACTAGTAGTATCTCAGCATTAAACTTTATTCTTTTTTATTCTCGGTATTATAGTCATTCAAACTAATTTATTTTTCATAACATTATCTACCGAGTAAATATGAATGCTGATATAAATCATTGGCATTTATATAAAGCAAAATTTACAAGGCAACAACAATAAAAATTTCAACAAATTTTTTTAGCTATGATATATTATAAAAAAAAATTTTTTGCTAGTGTATATATATATATATGTATGTATGTATAGGTACATACATACATACTTCACTTCCATGTATGTGTATATATATATATATATATATATATATATGATGTTGCAAGAGTGCATGCACATCTGTTAGATTTTTTTTCTTCATGTAGTGCATCTATCAGCTTTGTTTTCACTTGGACTTAAATTTGTCGGTTTTTGTTTGTTTTCATGAAAATCACACCATTTTTTGGTCAGTTCTAGTTGACTAAATTATATTTTATAATGGCTAAAAATTGTTGGTACTACATAATCAGATATAATAACAGTTAGGGGAGTTGTCTAGTTATATAAAGAATTTACAATTTTACCAGTTATATAAGGAAGATACCATTTCAAGATATGCTTTTTTTTTGTGAAAAGTCACTTACTGGAACAAGTTCCACAGAACTGAATATTGAATATAGGCACAGTCACTATAGGAAACATCAATGGAAAAGAAGTGAAACTGTCACAAGAATTAGAGAAATGCTGTGCTGATTTAATTGGTACTACTGAGAGTAAGTAATAAGATCAAAGCAAGTGAGATCCTTCTAAATAATAGGTGATTTATTCAGGGTCTATCTAAGAATCAAGAAAGGAAGAAGTAGCTATATTATGGAATACTAAACACCAAGAAAATTTCTTGAATATGAGATAATTTTAAGCAGAGAAATGTGATCTGTGTCTATGGTTGCACAGAAGGATGTTATACGGAAGTGTAGTTGATTTTCTTATTAATGCAAATACTATTATAACAAACTACCTCCTTCTTCTGCTCCTTTTCGGCATTTAGTTCCAGACAGTCCTGGGGTCTACTGCTTGGACAATTTCCTTCCACTTATTTCTATCTTGGGCATTCCTCTTTTCCACTCCAACTTCTTCCAAATCCCTTTTGATGTTTTCCCACCGTCTTTTTCTTGATCTTCCTTTTCTTCTCTTACTCTTCACTTCCATTGTTATGACACTTTGAATTTGGTGGTCTACTGTTCTTTTCCATACATAGCCGGTCCACTTCAATCTACTTTCTCTCACTTTGTCACTAATTTTTCTAACCCCCATATCCTTCCTTATATCTTCATTCCTCCTGTGCTTTTTCTTTGATGTTCCATTTGTTCATGTTAGAATCCTCATCTCAGTTCTTGCCAATTGTTCCTCCTAAATTCTCCTTACCTCCCATGTCTCTGCTCTGTACAATAAGGCCGATCTAATGACCGATTTATATATATATACGTATTTTTATTTTGGTGCATTTTTGTTGCATATCACTCTTGACATCTTCCATTTGGTTCACCCTGCCTTAATTCTTTCTCTAACTGCCAAGTTACATGTGGCTTCGCTCCGTATGGTTGATACCAGGTACCTAAAATGGTCGACTTATTTCAAGGTACCACACGCTAATTTCTTCATGTCCTTCCCTCTCACTAACCATTACTTCAGTTTTCCTAGTATTTATCTTTAGACCTACATCTCCAAGGTATTTTGCCACTCTATAAAACTCTTTTGGGCCTCTTCTGCAGTTTCATTCGTAAATAATATATTCCATGGTGTATTTTTAGCTACTCCTTCACTGAGTGTATCTAAAATAATCCCAAATAGAAACTGGTTCAGTGCTAACCCTTGATGCAAGCCCACTTTGATGTTGAAAAATTCTATTGTTCCAATGCTCATTTTTTACTGCTATCTATATTTTTCACACATTGCTTTTATAATCCTTATTAATTTTTCTGTCATATGCTTTTTCTGGGTCTACAAAGATATGGATAAGCCTTTTATTTTTCTCGAGATACTTTTCTAATAATTGTCTCATCATATAGATTGCATTTGTTGCTCCTTTCCCTTTCATGAAACGACATTGTCTGGTTTAACACTATTAATAGTGGTTAATATCCACTATTACTCTCAATCTCTTATCCACTATTCTTTCAAATGTCTTGAGTAGTGTTCTATAAGCTTTATTCCTCTGTAGTTTCCACAGTCTAGCATGTTGCCTCTTTGTTTGTAAATAGGTACTACAAAGCTCCTTTCCCTGCTCCTCTAGCATTTTTCTCTCATTTTCTATGTTTAACAGCTCTGTAAAATATTCCTTCCATCTGTCCTTCACCTTCTTTTCATCTACCAATATGACTCCATTTCCATCTTTTATTAAGGTGTTTTTTTTCGAAATCCTTCTCTGCCATTTCTTTAATGCTTTGCTATTCTATATATTACTTTCTCAATATTTTCCTTTTCTGTCTCCACATATATTTTCTTCTTCCATTTTTTTCTCTTTTGCTTTCCTCACTTCTACCTCTTTCCTCTTTTATATTTCTCCCAGGTTTCATTGTTTTTTATTTGTCTCCAAGTCCAAAATGCTTCCTTTTTCTTTTTTGACTGCCTCTTGGACTTCTTCATTCCACCACCAAGTTTCTCTATCTTTCCTCAGTCTGAATCCTCTTGCTCTTCCACACACTTCCTCACAACTTTACCCAAAATGTTCTTCATTTGATTCCAAGTGTTTTCTACAGTTTTAATTTCCTTGAGATATTACCCTCTCTTCCTTAACCCTTTCTTTGAATATACTCTTATTTTCTTCAGTCGGCTTCCAGATCTTCAGCCTCTTTTCTGTTTTCTTTGTTGTGTTGTTATGTGCTCATATGGGATTGTCTTGCAATTTTTTAACATATTTCTTTTTATTCCCTTTGTGAGAATATAGTCTGAGCCTTATTTTTTCCACGTTTATACATTATCAGGTGGTCCTCCTCCTCCTTAAATAGGGTATTGGCCGCAGCAACGCCCGAGCTTTCTGCAAATTCCAGTATTCTATGCCCTTCCTCATTCCTTTCTCCAAAACCATGTCCTCCATCTACCTTCAAATTCTTCCCCTCTCGCACCAACATGTCCATTTAGGTCTGCTCCTATTATTATCATTCCCTCCTTTCTGATGTTATCCATAGCTGCTTCTAGGGCTTTCCAAAATTGCTCTTTTTCTATTTCCTCACACCCTGTGTAGTGCATATCCTAATATTTAGAATATTTTCTTTCCCTAGTGCCACTTTTAGTATCATAAGGTGATTGCTTATTCTTTTGATCTCTGTTATCTTTTAGACTTTCCTCTACTGTAATTCCAATTCCATTCTTTTTCCTCTACTTTCCATAATAATATAGTTTGTATCCTTATCCCAATCCTTTTGCTTTTTTGCCCTTCCATTTTGTTTTTTAGATGCATGCTATTTGTGTCTTCCTCCTCTTTAGGGCATCCACTAATTCTCTACTTTTTCCTGTGAAAGTACCCACATTCCAGGTTCCTAATCTTAAAATCTCCACTTTCTTCTTTAGTCCCCATCATGGATTGTTCTGAGATATCCCTCAAACATTTCTCACAGCAATGGGGGGGGGGGGATCTTGCTGTGCATTGCCTGCAGGGAACACCCTAGCTCTTACACTTGTTTGCCTTTGTCCAAGATTCAGTTTTATTTCAACTGATTTTTATGGCTGGATGTCTTTTCTGTCGCCAACCACAAAGGGATGGTTCTGTGGATCCTTATTCTTGGCCACTCCACTGGAGTACTGATGCCATCCACTCCTCTGGAGATTAGACACTGCTGAAGCTGGATCTTCTTTCTTTCCACTTCACCTCTTCCACTCTTTTAGCCATTGTCCATCTTCAACTGTTTCCCTAGGCAAGAGCCCATACCAGGTACTGTCATCCAAGCCAGCTGAGCCTAGTGTTTTTGGTGAGGCATGCTCCTCCTCCTCTCCCCCCCCCCCCTCCTTTCTCATCTGGGCTTCAGACTGGCAATGGCAGAGCTGTATATAACAAACTACCTTATTCTACCAAGTTACTGGAAAGTCCTGTCAAAAGTAACACAAATACGTCATGCTAAAGAAATTCACTATAGCAAACTATTTACTATAATAAACTATTCTTGTAGTTTCTGTGAGTTTGCTATAGTGAGTGTTGACTTTAGTAGAAGGATTTTTCAAGTCTTTAGAGAGAAAAGCTGGTACAAAAAAGAAAAGTTAGTTCTTGTTGAAGACCTAAACAGTAGAGTTGGAAATATTTCAAAAAAATAAGGACACAATAACAGTAGTTCTCTGGTATATTTCTTTATAGCTAGACTATTCATTATTGATATCATGGTCCAGCTTGAAAATGTGCATAAATTTATATGGTGAGACACTCATAATGAATAAGAAAAGTCTTATTTATCATGTTTTGGAATGTCTTCAGTTCTCCAAAGATACAAGAGTATACTGGAGATTTTGAAATAGGACCTCCACCTAATGCTGAGCAGGATAAAAATGAGTATCCCATTTGAAAAGGAAAATTTGTGTTGAGGTTTTGAAAAGAATCGATATCATACAGCTCTTAGATATGAGCTGCAAACTCAAATATATAAATATCATGGGAGAAAATATGTAAGAGTTTGAGAAAAAGAAAAGCCAAACGTTAGAGACTCTATATAAAATCTTAAAAAAGCTTCAGTTGTTTCAGTAAGAAACATTTGGTAAAGTTGGTGAAAAGACAGAAAAACTGATACACTGAGGTAAAGATTTCTTCTTTTCATGAACATATTTTCCTTCTCATGTGTATTCCCAGTTTCCTGTTAGCAATTTCTTTTCATTAATCTGCAGTTTCCTGGGTGTCAAATGTTCTCAGATTCTATATTTTGATCTTGGTCATCCTCTAGGTCCTTTTTTTCATGCCAACAAATATGTGTTTTGCTAACCTCACATCTCTCCTTCAAATCATATTCTCTTAGATTAGCTCTGTTCACACTGCCTTGAATGCTAATAATGCTATAGTTTTTCTAATATCTTCATTTTTAATATGATTTTCAATTGATGCCATCTGTTCACTTACTAATTTTTATTAGAACTCTCATATCTGTGGTCTCTAATCTTTAATCAGCTGTTTCATTTTTAATCCAACTTGATATTGGGTATCACCAGCGTTGCAGATGTAGGAAGGTGCAGTGTAGCACATCATACAGATAAGTTTTTTAGAAAATGTTTATGATATCCCTAGCAATTATTGGTAGTATTTTCCTTTATGACTGTGTGATTAAGTGTGTTTGTCCATGAAACTTAGTACATGATATCATTTAAGAAGTGTGTTTGCATAGCACCAGTGTGTACAAGAAAAATGACAGCAAGACCTTCTTATTATTTGATACCATATGACATTCACCAAAAATGAATGTCTTATGGTATCAAAACGAGAATGGGAAAATGGTGTGTTTGGAAATATTTTTGTGAGTGAGTGCATGAAATGTGAGATATGTCAAGAGTGGGAAAATAAAGTGACAAATGTATATGATATAAGGTGTGATAGCGGAAGGAGAGTCAGTGACATTAGACAAAATATGAATGAGAGTACAAAAGACTCATTATTAGGTTTAATGAAATGGATACAAAATTTGAAATTGGAAGCGATCACTATTTAGTCTTGAGCAGGATAAAATTGAATTTCTTATCAAAAAGAATAACATGTAAGAAAGTTTTAAAGCGATTAAAAGTTGAGCAGCTCTCAGATGTGAACTGTAGACTACAATACACAAAGATTATTGAAGAAAACATGAAAGAGTTTGAGAACAGGAAACAAACCTTGAAGATTCAGTGGCAAGCCTTGAAGAAAACCCTGATTGATTCAGCCAGAGAGGCATGTGGTGAGGTTGTCTGCAAGGATAGAAAAATCAGAACTCCATGGTGGACACAGGAAGTTAAAGAGGCAGTGAAGGAAAAGAAGAAAGCATATCAAAAGTTCCTGGCAAATAAGTCAGCTTGTGCTCTTGGAGAATACAGAGACAAATGTAAGAAAGCTAAACAGTGTGTAAAACTAGCTAAACAAAAGTCATGTTAGGACTTTGGCAAGAATATAGAAAATAAATATCAAGAAGGCGGTAAGATATTCTGAAGGTTGTTGAAGAAGTTTAGAAATGGAGGAAAGAGTGCTGTAAAAGGAGTTAGAGATGATAAAGGTGACATGAAAACAGGAGAAAAAAGATATCCTTGAAGTATGGAGTAATTACTTCGAAAAATTGCTAAATGAAACTAGCAGTGATAGCACAGTGGTAAAAAACACTCAACAGGCATACAGTCAGGAATACACCAGACATATCCATACTTGAAGTAGAAAAAGCCATCAAAGGCTTGAAATGTGGAGCAGGAGTAGATGATATTTGACCAGAAATGCTGAAGTATGGTGGTATAAAAGTCTTACAGTGGCTGCACTGCATAGTTCAGAAGACCTGGACAGAGGGAGGAATTCCTGATGATCGGAGTAGAGCTCATAGTACTCATATATAAAAAAGGGAAATAAAACTGAATGTGCAAATTACAGTGGTATTTCCCTACTGAGTGTTCCTGGTAAGATTCATGTAGTACTATCGTATCGTGTACACCCCTTGAGGGTACATGGCAGGAATTTGATGATGATGATGAAATAGCTGCCTTAAAAATGTTATATAAGAATAAAAATATTGTTATTAATTTCTAAAGCTAATATGGGTAATGCAATAATTATCATGAATTAAGAGGTTTACAACAAAAAAATGCAAAATATCCTATGCGGCAGTTATACTTACCAAATTATAGATCGAGCCCCCATTACGTCTCAAAGGAAAATAGTAAGAAAATTATTGAAAAAAGTGACTTCTTGGCCCAAAAAAAATCATCAACAAAGTAAAACTGGTTCATGTTAAACCACCTCGTATTTATGGAGTACGTAAAATCCTCAAATCCAATATTCCCCTATGTCCTGTACTTGATAGCACAGACATCCTACTTATAGCTGTCTCCACTCCCCTTACTGGAAATTCCTCTACTTTAATAAAAAAATTCAGTCCATTTCAAATCATTAGTTAAAAATCATATCCTTAAAAGTTCAGACATAATGGTTATTTTGATGTTGCTTCTTTATTTACTAATGTACCACTAATAGATGATTTTATTTTAATAAAATCTAATTTTCCTCCTGATATTTTTGAATTATTAAAATTTACAATGAATGAAGTTACTTTACATAGGGAGGAAAAAAAATCTACAAACAGATTAAATGGTACCTTTATGGGTCCCCCCCCCCACCAGCTGACTTTCACACTGAGCAATTTGAAAATGGATCTTACCACAGCTATATACAAGCCCCTAGTGTGGTTACAGTTTGTTGATCTTTGCCATTTGGTCTTTTTGGATGCTTTTGTCACCTACCTAAACAGCCAACACCCAAAATTCACTTCACAGTAGAAAAAGAATCTAATAACCATTTGCCTTTTCTTGACACATTAGTCACCTGCCTTTCAGATGGATCACTATTTTTTCCGTTTACAGAAAGCCAACACATACAGGAAGATATCTACATAAACAATCACATCATCCTCATCCAGCCCAACAGTATGGTATTCTAAAAACACTTACATACAGAGCCAGAGCAGTTTGTTCAAGTGATACGGCTCTTTCCAGAACTCAAATATCTCTGCCATACTTTCTTGGCCAATGGCTACAATTTATACAAAACAGATAAAATGCTACTTATCCCCATTACTTTTCTCTCCTCTAACATACACAAAAACAAAACATCGCTTATTTTAATAAAATCTCATTTTCCTCCTTGTATTTTTGAATTATTCAAATTTACAATGTATGCAGGTTACGTTATGTGGGAAGGAAAAATCTACAAACGCATTAAATGATACTGCCATGGGATTCCTCCCCATTTAGCTAATTTTACATGGAACACTTTGAAAACAAATTACTTACCACAGCAATGCCAGAGGTACATCAGAAAAGATAGCCAAACTAATAAAGCATGACCTTCATATCACATTCAAATTGTATGTTAAATTAGCAACTATCATCACTCTCCTAAGGATAAACTTCATCCTCTAACATATCCTGGAGTATATGAAGTTCTTTTTGACTGACTTGTCCTTCTATGGGCAGACAGGAAGATCTGTTAACATCTGCTTACCTTGGAGAATAAAAAGTACATTTGCTACCATTATTATGCTAAGTCAAGACTGGCAGACCATTCTTTAGATCAGGGTTTCTCAAACTTTTTCTATGATGGAACACTTCACAAATCCTGAAATTTTCACAGAACACCTTGGTTATTTTGTAATGTATTAATTAATAAATAATTGGTAATTTAGCTGATTTTTTATTGATAATTAATTATTAATTAATTAAACCATCATTAAATTAATTTGTGCTGATTTTCATTGACATATCCTATTCTGATCACCAAAAATTTATATTATAAGTATTTACGAGTGAATGCAGACTTTTTCTCCTGTGTGCTGGTAGTTTTTCCCTCCTTTTATACATTTTGGAGATCTTTGTAGGCTTGAGGTGGATGACTCACTATTTGTTCCTTTATAAACACCTTCAATAAGAGATTTCTTAATACCAAAATTAAACAAAGTGCCTTGTCTCTTATTCATATTAGAATTTAAATCTGCATTCCTATTATTCTAGTAGTGAGACTTATACGTTGGTTAGACATCACTGGTAATTAATTTACGGAATTGACAACGCATATAAAGTAAATTAATTAAAGATAACTTTAATGAATCACTTCTATATTTCGGCAATGTCACATTGCCATCTTTGGGAACATAAAGATATGGTATGTGCACTAAGGAGCTAACAAAGCAAATGAGGAAGAAAATAAGAACTAATTTTGTTCCTAAAGTCCTAATGGTGCCCTCTTGCGGGCTAATTTGGTAGTCTTGGCAGTTGGGCTGAAGTTCTCAAAATGAAAGTCTCCCAAATTTGGGGCAGTTTCATGCACCCAAATTTGTTGAGGTTAGGAACGTTTTTTAGAGCTGCTGAAGATTCTTTGAATAGTCTTTCGTATTTAAACTTGCTGCGATGGATTATTTTTGTCTTCTTCCAACGAATTTTATGGTGGGTATCTAAGGCATGGTCTGCCAGCCCAGAGCGGCTGTACTGGTGAAACCGGATGTAGTCTTGGTGTTCTGAAATCCTGATATTTGTTGTTCTGCCTGTTTGGCCAAAGTAGGACAGTTTGCAGCTGCAAGGGACATGGTATACACCAGGTAGGTCTAGGGGAAGTGGTTGGTCTTTGGTAGAGCAGATAAGGGATGCCAACTTTTTATATGGTCTGTAACAAGAAGTAAGGTCATATTTTTTGAGGATATTAGTTATTTTTTCAGAGGTGCCCTGGATGTAGGGGATAGTGATAGACTTGGTGTAGTCTTTATTGTGGAGGGGGGAGGGGGGTTGTGGTTTATAGGTTTTAGTATTTTTTGGATTTTTTTGGGGTTGTAGCCATTGGCTAAGAAAGTGTTGAGGATGTGGTTTAGTTCCATAGTCAGGGCCTTGTCATCTGAGCAGATTAATTTTGCCCTGTTATATAGTGTTTTTATCACCCCATATTGTTGTGAGGGGGGGGGGGGATTGCTGGTGAATGTATCTGCCAGTGTGGGTGGGTTTTCTGTAAACAGAGAAAACCAAAGTTCCATCAAGCTGGCGGGTGATCAAAGTGTCTAGGAAGGGGAGGGTGTTGTTTTCCTCTTTTTCTAAGGTGAACTGGACTCTGGGATGTTGGTTGTTTAAGTGTGTTAGGAAGGAGTGGAGTGTATCTGAGCCATGTGGCCAAATAGCAAACACATCATCCACATAACGAAGCCAAATAGTGGGTTTTTGTGGGGCGGAGTTTAAGGCTTTCTCTTCAAATGTCTCCATAAAGAAATTGGCCAAGGGTGGGGAAAGTGGTGAACCCATGGCTGTCCCCTCTATCTGTTTGTAGAACTTTCCTTGCCAAACGAAATAGCCTGAGTTCATTGTGAACTGAAATAGGGCTGAGATATTGGGAGGAAACTTGGCTTGGATGAGCTCAAAGGTTTCTTTGAGTGGGACATTAGTGAATAGGGAGGAGACGTCAAAACTGACCATTATGTCAGTGTGTTGGAGTGTGAGGTTTTCTATACTGGCTTTAAAATTTAAAATTCAATTATATTCAATTGAATATAATCTGACCAACTCTCAGATCAGAACTATCCACAGACTCCTTACGAAAGTCACTTCTTGGCCTGTGGAAGTCACCAACAAACTTAAACCTTATAACTCTAGACCCCCGCGATTATATGGACTCCCAAAAATACATAAACAAAATGTGCCATTACGTCCCATAGTGGATGGCATTGATTCCCCCACATATAAATTAGCCAAACATTTAGCCAAAACGCTCACACACTACACTGGCAACACACCATCACACATAAAAAACTCGGCCCACTTTAAAGCCAGTAAAGAAAACCTCACACTCCAGCACACTGACATAATGGTCAGTTTTGACGTCTCCTCCCTATTCACTAATGTCCCACTCAAAGAAACCTTTGAGCTCATCCAAGCCAAGTTTCCTCCCGATATCTCAGCCCTATTTCAGTTCACAATGAACTCAGGCTATTTCGTTTGGCAAGGAAAGTTCTACAAACAGATAGAGGGGACAGCCATGGGTTCACCACTTTCCCCACCCTTGGCCAATTTCTTTATGGAGACATTTGAAGAGAAAGCCTTAAACTCCGCCCCACAAAAACCCACTATTTGGCTTCGTTATGTGGATGATGTGTTTGCTATTTGGCCACATGGCTCAGATACACTCCACTCCTTCCTAACACACTTAAACAACCAACATCCCAGAGTCCAGTTCACCTTAGAAAAAGAGGAAAACAACACCCTCCCCTTCCTAGACACTTTGATCACCCGCCAGCTTGATGGAACTTTGGTTTTCTCTGTTTACAGAAAACCCACCCACACTGGCAGATACATTCACCAGCAATCCCACCACCCCCCCTCACAACAATATGGGGTGATAAAAACACTATATAACAGGGCAAAATTAATCTGCTCAGATGACAAGGCCCTGACTATGGAACTAAACCACATCCTCAACACTTTCTTAGCCAATGGCTACAACCCCAAAAAAATCCAAAAAATACTAAAACCTATAAACCACAACCCCCCTCCCCCCCTCCACAATAAAGACTACACCAAGTCTATCACTATCCCCTACATCCAGGGCACCTCTGAAAAAATAACTAATATCCTCAAAAATATGACCTTACTTCTTGTTACAGACCATATAAAAAGTTGGCATCCCTTATCCGCTCTACCAAAGACCAACCACTTCCCCTAGACCTACCTGGTGTATACCAGGTCCCTTGCAGCTGCAAATTGTCCTAATTTGGCCAAACAGGCAGAACAACAAATATCAGGATTTCAGAACACCAAGACTACATCCGGTTTCACCAGTACAGCCGCTCTGGGCTGGCAGACCATGCCTTAGATACCCACCATAAAATTCGTTGGAAGAAGACAAAAATAATCCATCGCAGCAAGTTTAAATACGAAAGACTATTCAAAGAATCTTCAGCAGCTCTAAAAAACGTTCCTAACCTAAACAAATTTGGGTGCATGAAACTGCCCCAAATTTGGGAGACTTTCATTTTGAGAACTTCAGCCCAACTGCCAAGACTACCAAATTAGCCCGCAAGAGGGCACCATTAGGACTTTAGGAACAAAATTAGTTCTTATTTTCTTCCTCATTTGCTTTGTTAGTTCCTTAGTGCACATACCATATCTTTATGTTCCCAAAGATGGCAATGTGACATTGCCGAAATATAGAAGTGATTCATTAAAGTTATCTTTAATTAATTTACTTTATATGCGTTGTCCTGCATTCCTATTACTTTTAAAAAAATCACAGCACTCCGGTTTCAGAACAAGCACTTACACACTGCAATACGAACTTGCGAAGAAAGTATTCAGTATTAATAGATTTGAGAACCGGATACAGGCTACCTTGATCTTTAATTTCAGTGGAAAAATTTTCTTTATACTTCCTTGCTGATTGGTCCCTGACATTTGCAACACAGATGTTATTTCGTTAAGTTTTGAGAACACGCAGCCCATTGTAGGCTTGTAGGCAATTTTTATGATCAGTCATAAACGGCGGTATTCTCTTTCCCGATTGTTGAAAGATTTCGATGTGTGAAAAGTAATGATAATTCATGAATATTTCCACATTTAAAAATATGCCGCTTGGTCACTTACATTTGCTACACAGATGTCATTTCCTTCAGTTTTGAGAACAGAGTTATAATCTCTGTTCTCAAACTGTCTGATGGGTGACAGAGATTATAACTCTGAACAGAGTTATAATCTCTGTCACCCATTGTTATAATCTGCTTGCAGGCAATTTTTATGACCCGTCATAAACAGCGGTATTCCCTTTCCCAAATGTTGAAAGGTTTTGATGTGTGAAAATTAACGATACACTGATGTTATTAGGCGTTCTGGGTCTGAGCTTTTCGACATATTCACGAACATTATTCTCCTCAGAATATTTCTACTATAAAATATTTATTCATGAAAAATGTTTAGAAAACTAAAATGACAAATTCCAGAACTTCTCGTGGAACACTAGTGTTCTGCAGAACACAGTTTGAGAAAGCAATGTGCTTTTTAGTCGCTACAGCTCAGAAAGATTATTTTTAAGAGTCAGACATTGCTATGAAGAATTCTTCTAACCTGAACAAGTATGGTTGCATTAATTTGACAAAAATTTGGGAGACTGTTTATTATTATTATTAGTAGTATGTAACACCTCCAGGGAGTCCAAAGACTCATCGGTGGAGGGCACCTACTCTACAACTCTCCGTCTCCACCAATCCACCAACCGCAACTACACCATCTACCACCTATATCCACCACTATATTCACAGACAATCGCAAACATCCATGCCCACAGCAGGATTCGAATCCTCAGCCTTTTGGCTGGAGAGCTGGTATGCTAACTACTTGGCCAACCAGGCCAGCCTTGAGATCAACTCCTACATAACTGTAATGCTGCTTCTTTTTTAACAGAAGAACTTTAGATCTTTTGTCTGTTACAGTTTGAATTGTTTCACTTATGAATGAAATATAAGCTATTTAATAAAAATCTTTTTTATGAAATAGTTCATTCGATGTTGTTATTACCATTAAAATAAGTTATGAATAATTCTTCCAATATTTTGTCTCAGTTACAGAGACAACGTCAGTGAGTAAAATATGAGACATAACACGCATACACAAAGGCAGCACAAAACTAAGTGAAACATGTGGATGAAAGACTAGAGTCCTAACTAGGTGCTGGCAACCTCTTTGGACACTTGTCAGTAGCCTAGGATGTAAATTGAGATCATCTCGTATTGACGTTTCCCATATTTTGGGAAGTTTTATGCAACCATATTTATTCAAATTAGCTGATTTTTAAGAGCATGCAGCAAATTCTTAAAACAGTCTTTCTGTTCTAAATTTACTTCGATGGAACATGATGGTCTTTTTCCAATTGATTCTGTGATCTGTATTCAAAGCGTGGCCTGCAAGGTCAGATTGACTATAGTCATGACTGCAGATGTATTTTTTATGTTCTTCATGTGTGTGTGTCCATAATAGGCCAACTTGCAGGAACAAGGAACTATGTACACCTAGAACTGAGAGAGGAGGGAGTTTGTGCCTAGTGGAGTGGATAAGCGTAGCAAGTTTTAAATGGGACTTGAAAGTGGTGCAAAGATTATATTTCTTTAAAATTCTGGCCTCTTTTTTATGTGCCTCAGACATAGTGGATGGTGATAGCATTACTTAAATCTTTCTGAAGAGACAGTTGTAATGAGGGGGAATTGATTGTTTTTTTTGATAGTAGGAACTGTACCTATTAGCTAAAAAAAACAGGTGGGTGTATGTGGTTGAGTTCTACTGCAAAAGAAGTCTCATTGGAACAGAAGTTATAGGTTCTGTGGGTTATTTTTTATGACAACATATTGTTGAGGTGGGATAATGGGAAAATTTGTGAATGTATCCATCTGCCTATATGAGTGGGTTTCCTGTATACTGAAAAGGACAGGTAACCATGTGTCTAGAAAAGCTAGAGTATAATTAGTTTAATTTTCCATTGTAAATTGGATTCTGGAGTGAAGGCTATTGAGGTGACAGAGAAAAGTGTCTAATGTGTCTGGGCTATGAGACCAGATAGAAAGTTTGAGAGGAGCTGAGTCAAGGGCTTGACTCAAAGTCTTCAAAATTTTTCAAAATCTTTCATTAAAAAATGGCAGCGGGTGAGAGAGGAAGCTGCACAGAGGTGTACCCTCTATTTCTTTATAAATTTTGTTCTTCCAAGAGAAATAACCAGGATGAATAGCAAAGGAAAATAGATCAATGATATCAAGAGGAAAAACTTTTATTTAAAAGCAATAAGGTGTCATTTAAGGAAATGTTAGTGAACAATGAGGTGATGTCAAAGTGTTAAAATTGTTCTACATTTCTGTTTCCCTGCTTTGTCTTTATTGTACTTTACTTAAAACTTCATGAATTTGGTTGTAAATGGTCAAATGCTGCCGTTTTTTTAAATTTCTACTGGATCCAATGTTCTCACACTCTATAGACTAACAAATTTATTTGTTTTGTGACTGCATCAGTTAGACTATATAATGAGTGCGAGATTATAAGATTTTAAACTAAAGACAAAGCAGATATTGCATTCCTGTTTACGTTAATCTTTACCTTTAATTAATCGTTTAATTACTTATTGTCACGTAAACTTTATCTTAGGGTTGAAATTTTCACGATAGTGCATTGACAGAATCAGTCCAATGTGTTGTTCACAAACCATTTAATTAAATCAAAAAGGAATATTTACAGTTTGGTTCACATTAACATATATGCAATTCCATTACAAAAATGTTGGAAGTTTTTTCACTTGGTTAGGTTATAAATTATATATTTTTAGTTTAATCTTTTATCCAAGTGTAAGCAAACAAAGTTTGCACCTGAAGTATCTTCAGGACTGGAGCAACTCATGGTAAAGGTGGCTTCACTTGCTTGCAAGGAGATAGATTGATAGGAGAGAGAGGCCATACGATGGTAGTTTGTTCAGGAGGCCTAGATGCCAGACACAGTCGAATAACTTTGGAATATCAAGAGCAACAACATGGGTTTCTCCTCCAAATTTTTTCATTACCTGTGTCCAAAGGTTGATGAGATTAGCAAGGAATATCAGCTGTAGAGTGAGAATGGTGGGATTCATATTGGTGTTTGCTAAGTAATTGATGAGTCTCCACATAGCGAAGAAGGCTGGTTGTTGATGACTTTCTCCTTCACTTTTGAAAGTACTGAAGTGGGAGCAATGGGACAGTAGTCAGATTGGGTTGACTTTATAATTTTTTATTTTATTGTTATTATTATTATATTTTATTTAAAAAGAGGGATACCCTCTTTTTAAATACAGTCTGAATGAAGGCCTGCTTCCATGCTGTTGGGTAGATGCCAGTTGAATATGATAGCTTATATAGACAATACAGGATGGGTGTTAATTCTAGGGCACAAGTTTTCAGCACAACTGGAGAAATACCATTCTGGACCAGGAGCTTTATTAGTATTGAGATCAATCAGGATTTTCCTGCTGTCCTGCTAGTGAAAGTTCAGAAGAGGCATGCCTGGACAGTTTGTAGTAGTGGAGGAGGTGATTTGCCTTGGTTGTCCAAGCAAGTGTTGGAAGTAAAACCGGATTCCAAGAGGTCCACCTTTTCTTTGTGTGTGTGTGGGGGGGGGGGTTACGCCATCAAGATACGAGAGAGAAGCAGGAACAAGGAAGGGCTTAAGTTATGCCCAACAGTAAGGGACTAGATGGCTTCAGTGCCAGTTGAGAAGGAAACAAATTTATTGCATTTCATTCTTATGAAGTCTGCTTTGAAATTGCTGATAACTTTTTTATACTTGTTTCAGGTTGTTATGTAAGCTGGAGTTTTTAATTTAAGCCATTGAATATATGCTTCATTTTTATCATAGACTGCAGAAAAATCAAGATTTGGATATGGGTCAGGGGTTTGCAGTGAAGTGGGGAATGAAGGCTCTTATTTCAGTTATTAGTTCAGTGTAGTTGCTTGGATCAGGCAAGTGGAAACAGTACTCTGATTGTGGAAAAGAGGCATAAAATTCTGCAGGTCATCCCATTTGGCAAAGTTGTAGTGCCATAGGATACGAGACTGAGATTGGCTTGGAGAAGGACAAACTGAAGAGAAGGAGACTTGAATAAGAAATGTGATCAGGGAGAGCTAGTTGAGAAAAGGTCCAGAGTGTTGGAAGAATGATGAGAATTGTCTAGTATTCTGGTTAGTAGGTTAACTATTTGTGGTAGATCAACTGATGGCAAATGATTCAGCTTCCCTTCTAGCTTGATCTGAAGTAGGAGAGCCAGGTTTATATTATATCTCACAATTTGGGTAATTAGTTTGTATGAAATGGTTTTTAGTGATAAGTACTCAAAAAAGGGCAGCATGGCTGTCAGCGTTAAGAGAGCAGTAAAGGCAACAAATGAAGGCTATAAAGTGGGCTACATTTTTGGAAATCTTGTACCAAAATCCAGGTTCATTTTTATTATTATTATTTCCTCAGGAATCTCCATGGAGTCAAAGGCTTGTCATGGGTTGTTATTCAGACAATATCTATCATACTTCCCCTTGAACTGATTCACCAACAAAGCACTCACAAATGCCTCTGGCAACCTGTTTCATCACCATCCAGGCAAAAAATCTAGTCCTCACACCTTTGCTAATCACATTTTTACACAGTTTAGAAGAAGTGATATCTTGTCACATCCCCTCTTGTTCGTTAAATGGAAAAGTCTTCTCTCTCTCTCTCAATCCTATTAAACCCATTTAATAACATGTATGTTTTTATCATATCCCGTCTTTTCTGCCTATCAGTGAGCTTTTATAACTCATAAATCTTCAGTCTGTACTCATAGGAGGTATTCCACATACCTGTCACAATCTTGATTGCTCACCTCTGGATTTTCTCTGCCATTTCCTCATACCAAGGGATCCAGGCTACCAGATCTGTGCACAGTAATCTGAATATCACTTTATTAAAATCTTTTAAAGAGGAATAATAACCTCCCTGTCCATGCTTGGTAGTGTATTCTTCAACATCTAAATAATCTGACAAGCTATTTTGAGCATCTTTAGTATGTTCACCCTACCCCCACCTCACCTTCGTCAATAATTTGATTTACCTATCCATAATCACTCCCAAATTCCTGACCTTATTAATTACCTGCAGTCCATTTCCATCAATGTAATATAGATCTAGTGATCTCTCCTCATCAATGCATCACCTTATACTTCCAGTCTACTTAAGTCATTGTATTGAAACTCTGTATCATTCATTGACTATTGCTCATCCTAGTTTTGCATTATCAACAAACTGGGTATTTCCCCTTAAATAATTATTTATATCATTTTCTCCATCTTTAAATCCCCCATATACTACTCTCTGTTTATAAAAATTTAACAGATTGCTAAGACTATTCTCCATAAAACTATGCTATCCTTCCATAGAATATCATATTCCTGTCCACCCATTCCTGAATTCTGCCTTTTACCAACTTCTCCAACAATACAAATGGGTGTTATAGGATGTCACCTGAAGAAACTTTTTTCATTATATAAAAGATAAAGAGAGCATCCATGGAAATTAAGTGTGTTTGTGGTTAAAGGGATAAGAGCTATATTTTTCTCTCAAAAGCAGTGAGTGGAATAGTTTGCCTTTTGAAGTAGTGAATGCATCTAGTGCTAATGAATTTAAGGGAAGGTATGACAGCTGGGTGATGTATAGCCTTCCACGGTGAGTCCTTCACTCCCTGGAGGTCTCAGATAAATAATATCTTAACCACTAATTCTAAAATCCTGATTGGTCTTAATTTGCTCTCTCTCCCCCTCCCTTCCTCGCCACCGATTTCACGCAATTGAACTGTTTGTACCTTCCCAGAGCTGTAACTTAAACAGTTTTGCCGGATAAGTTGCCAGACCAATACCAATCTTTTGGCCATGAACCTCATTCATCACAACCATCTACACCAATGCAGTAACAACTTTCATTCTTTGTTTCTTGTAAATATTAACCTAAAATTTTGTTTTTATTTCTGAAAATAGAAATTTTAATGTCTGGAGCTGACAAGATCCAAGCAGTTCAGATGGTTCTTTATATTAATTAATATCTCTAACAAGATTGTTAAATGTCTCACTTCAGTGGGCTAAGATGCTGGTTCAGATAAAGTCCTTTAAACTCCCCCTTCCTCAATCAGTTACTTAGGCACATACTTATCTCAAGGTCTTACTATTTTTTGAATTGTTCTTTTTTTTTTTTTTTTTTTAGATCAAGCATATGACACTCAAATTCCTGATCCACACTTTAATTGGGCATCCTTTGGTATAAATTTAGGTTTTGATGTTCTTGTCTAACCATTATATATTCTCAGGCTGGTATATCTGTTTATGGGATGAAAAACCCAAGTTAATAGGATTCCACCGCTTCAATTGAAAAGAGTCCATTTATTTATTCTGAGATAAAATCTATCAGCAACAAGAATCGAATTTGGCTTCTTTCTTCCAGCGAACAGGCACATCCAGCAAATTATGCTCTGGAATATCTTTCTGGTGATAAATTATTATCCCCATTGGAAGCAAGTTTATCATCCATATGTATTGTGGTATCTTGTGGTGATGATGAAGCAATTGCCAGAAGATTTAAAAGGTGAGGTACTGGTCTTATGGTAGATTTCAAGTTTGGGTATAATATCACATATTTTTTAGCATAGAACTACATATATAGAATAATTAATTATAATTATCCATATAATTAATAACTAGTTCATTCGACTGAATTTATGTATTAATTTGTTTACCAGTTTAATTTTTGTTTCTTAATCATGTTTTGTTTATTTATAAAGAGAAATGTTTTTTGGTTTTCTATAGACTGAAGTTGAAGGTGAATACCAACAACACCTGAGTTCTACTTTACTAGAACACAGTTTGAATATAGGAAGATTTCAGGAACACTTGAAGGTGAGAGAGTGAGCTTTGAAATAAATTGAAAGCTTATATAAATGGGCTGTTTAGTTATATATCATCATACACAAGGACACATGCTATTAAGGCATATCATCTTTCATTATATAAAGAACATCTCGCTGTATGCCTCTTCTGGTCTATTCTGGTGAAAGACCAGCAAATCAACAAACCAAAAGTATTCAGTTGTGCTCAAAATTCAGAATCAATCTTTTGTGCTCATCTGACATCTGCTGTACAATATGAACAGAACCTATATTCAGAATATCCCAACAGCTAATTAGTGATTAGTGACTACCAGTATGGTCACTAATTACTTGTTGGAATGCTAATTGTCATAATTACCCACCTTTGAACATACACCATGGAAAAGTTTGAAAAAAAAAGTGATTGCTTTTGATATATCCAAGGCATTTGTTTGTATCTAGAACATAAACTGTTTATCATCTACCATCTTATGGTCAACTGTCCTTTGCAAATGGATTGCCAGTATCCTCTCTAGTCACATGGTGAATGACCAGAAAGGAAATCATCCACCACAAACCATCATAATGGATGGTTTCCTTTCTTCAGATTTCTTACCACTGCCTTAGTATCCTGAGCTTTTTACTTTCACTCATACATTTGCTCTCATACCTCAGTGACCTTTCCTCTAATCTGATATCTTATTCATAATTTTATTGATGATGCTATACTCCATTCCTGTTCTTCGTTGGACAGACCTAAAATTGCTCAAATGATACCTGCTTCAAGTTTTTCCATAACTGATATCTTAAATTCTTTTATCTTCTTGCTATTTTCCAACGACAATCTTGTCAGTACTACCAACAGTTTTATCTTAGCTCTCACAAGAAATATTGCATTCAACTCTGCCTTATCTTTGATGATTCTAGCACAAACACATCGCATTCATAACCTATCCAAACAACTTGTCCTTTTCCTTTCAAGACATTACATCTCACTTTTGCAATTGCTAACACTATATTAAATCCTAGATCCATATAATCTTAGAATATAATCCTTACATTTGGAATGATATGTGACAGATCTCCCTGAAAATACTTGATGTATAGAATATGATGCTAAGGTTGTCAGCCTGGTTAAGTCATTAACATGTCCTTTCTCCAACCAGCAGGATACAGATGGAAATCCTGCTATAGGCATGGATGTTTGTGATTATGTTTAGGTGTGAAATGAATTTAATTCCTGGTGTGATACCATTTTGCTGCTTATTGGAGGCCTGAAGTGGTTTAAAAAGTACCATGTTTGATCTCTAGACAGGACCGTACTTATGCATAGGTACATAAGGCTCTAGCTGGGGTCCCCCAAAATTAGGGCTAATTTAAGGGCACAAACAATGAGGACTGGGGTCCCCGAGCACTCTAGCACCTCGGGAACAGTGTAAATACAGCCCTGTCTCTAGATAGGGTTTCTGGATTATGTAAAAAATAGCAATCTTATGGTCTTTATAGCTAGGTTTTTAGTGCTCTAGGCAAATTTTAGCTAAGAAGCATCTTTTATAGTGTAACCTATAAAAGGCAGCTACCCAATTGCCAAAGCATTCTTATGCCACTGGTAAAAAATATAAAATGAATTAATATAGAAAAAATCCTTAGCTTGCCTTTGGTATAGTCTTTTGTCAGTGAGATCACATAAAAAATAAATTAAAATTAAATTTAAAAAAAAACTCCTTATTCAAACAACCTTTCACAACATTATTGATATAGATCAGGGATTCTCAACCTATTCGCGTACCACTGGTGGTACGTGAGCCACTGTCTTACTGATACATCTAATATCTTGAATTAAATATAGTGGTACGCCACTGGAAAAGGTTGAGAACCCCTGATATAGATGATGAATAACAGTAGAGATAATGTACACCCTGTACATGTAGGTTTCTGTGAGAAGTTTTCGGTATTGAGACCACATTGTAATATAAATAAGGAGTTTATTAAAAATAAGCAATTAAAACCTGACAAGTTTTGTGCATCGTATGACTTACATCATCGGGAGTAGTACTGGTGAATGTAAATCTTACGACGCACATAAGACTTAGGTTTTGCACAACAAAAGCCTATTAACAATTAATCACACACACATTAGGTGTTTTTGATAACTTCACAACTGATAAATATAATTGAGAAACCAGAATACAAATGATAAATTCATTACTGTATGCATTTTGGAACATTGCTAGTTGTTGCTGTCACATGCTGATGAAAGCAAACCATACTTGATTTAAAATTAAGCCTTGATTTTTATTGCATTGTGTAGAGATCCCAAGCATTTGTGAGGCTTCTTTAAATTTTCTTGTGAAACAGTTATTATTAATATATGACATTTTGGTTTGTTACCAGAGTACTTGATGGCCAATAGTGGCTGTATGGAATGCCAGGCCTGATTTATGTTCTCTCTTTTTTTTTTTTTGACGTCTTTTATGTGTTTAGACATCCCGACCTTCCTGTCTGACCTGCATAACAAGTAACAAATAGCACAAGAGCAATGAATCTCATACATGCCTGGCATTTTCATGGGATGATGTGGCGGTTTTGGTGGATGTAGGAATCTTGATATTTTTGTAAATGTGAAAAAGCCACTTTTATGTTGTACTCACAGAGCTATGCAGCCACTTTGTCTGTGACATTCTTGATTCATCAAGATTCCTACATCCACCAAAACCTCCACATCACTCCCATGAAAAAAACCAGGCATCTCTGAGATCGATTGCTGTTGTAGCATTTGTTATGTAGGCCAGACAGGAAGGTCGGGAGAGATCCACATGTCTGAACATGTAAAAGACATTGAAAAAAGATGAGAACAATCAGGTCTGGTGTTCCACACAACCACTACTGGCTATCAAGTACTCTGGCAACAAACCAGAATGTCATATATTAATAATAACTGTTTCGCAAGAAAATTTAAAGAAGCCTCACAAATGTTTAGGATCCCTACACAATGCATTAAAAATCAAGGCTTAATTTTACATCAAGTATAGTCTGCTTTCGTCAAAAATTTAACTGCCAGTGACCTCGGATATAGCACGCCTGATACCACAGAATGTAATAGCAATAACTATCAACACGCATACAGTAACATATTTATCATTTGTATTATGGTTTCTCAATTATATTTAAGAGTTGTGAAGTTATCAAAAACATCTACTCTGTGTGAATTGTTAATAGGCAGGCTTTTGTTGTGTAAAACATTTATGTACCACTACTCCTGATGATGTAAGTCTTATGATGCATGAAACTTGTGGGGTTTTAATTGCTTATTTTTAATAAACTCCTTATTTATATTACAATGTGGTCTCAATACCATAAACTTCCCACAGAATGTACACCCTTGTCTTGCATCTGATTTTACATCCGTCCATCTTCATGTACTACCTCCTTTAATTTCAACTGCTCACTTACAACTGATATACAGACTTTATACACTGCTCTGTGCAATATACCATGTAATTGTAGCATTTTGAACAGTTTTTCTCTTGGCACCTTGTCATATGCTTTTTCCATATCTACAAAATTTAAATACAAGTCCTTATTATATTCCCATGATTTGTCAGCCCTTTGTCTTAAATTGAAAATCTCATACTGATCCCTGTTTGGCTTATTTTTCTTAATTTCTCTTTCACAAGTTTTCTTAGCTTCTTCTCAAGTATGCTTATATAAATCTTATATGGAACTCTCAGTAGTGAAATTTCTCTACAATTCTCTCTTCTCATCTTCTTTTGCATGTTACACAAGTGGCTTGTCACAGCCAAGCAACTTGGCTAGTTGGTAATTAATGCTCCTAAAGTGTGCCTAATCGTATCTGTAAATTATTTTGGCTGTCATCGAAACTGACCTCCCTGTTGTATTTTCTATATCCTCTCTGAAAATACTACACCCATCACATTCTATTCCTCTAACTACATCATCTGCTGTTGGCCAAGTTGCACTAAAGCATTGGTGTAGTGTAACCACAACAATGTGTCAAAAACTCTTCCATGTTATTCCTGATACTTCTAACATTTGTGTACATCCCCTTAGACTGATCAACCCATTTAATTTTGTCATATGAGAGACTGAATTCCACATTTTTTGGTCATTCTCACTTTCCTCAGGTGGTACCTGCACACACTCACCCACCCTAATAGCTTTAGCTTTCCTCATTTTGCATGATCACACTATCAATGGACAGTGCTTTCTCAAGACTCCTAACTCTGAATCCATTTAAGTTCTTCCATTTGTCAAATTCAGTTCATAGGTCTACAGGCTGCACACTATTCCTTCTGCACAACCTATGCATAGATTCATTTATAGCTTGCTTCTATCACAGCATGGTAGACTTACATTCTTTACTCTCTCACTCTTCTTTTTCACTTCTTCTAATAACTCATATCTTATCTTCTCTCATACAATATTTTCCATCTTTTATATCATTAGTGTTGGTAAAAAAATCTTTCGCTTTACTTCTTTTTTTTTTTTGCATCCTGACTAATATTATTAATTTTTGCATTAGGGAAATGACAATTACCATGCTCTAATTAAGTATTCCTCTTATCATACAATCACCATAAAAAACTTTCTCCTTCTACTTTTCTCACTTTTTGCTCTTTGTCCTATGAAAGACTCCACCATAAGTGCAGTATTTCTTTAATGAAGTTGTCTTTGATCTCTGGATCTACCACTATTGCCCTTTCAACATCACCAACTAATATTTTCCCAACACTTTTGTCAATATTCTCTGCTTCGCCTTCATGTTTTACTTTCCCCACACAACTGGCTCAAAGCATTTCCTACATGTTTGCTCATCCATATCATTTTCTTTCCAAAAATCTTACTCTCGCATGCATGCACACACACACACACATACTGGACCTAACAAAAATCTCACATATCAAAGTCTCCCAACGAAGATAGCTGCCATTTGCATTGGTGCATACCAACAATATTCACTTTAATACAAAATATAAATTTTTTTCTGGAAATCTAAATGACACAGTATGTCATGCACTCATAAAAAATAAAAAAAAATCCAACTACAAATTAAACTAATATTATTAATAAAATATAGAAAAAATTACTTATCTTTCTGCACTGCTCTAAACTGTGATCTATACACTTCTTGATTAGTTATCTCTGAGATTAATATTACTCAACTGAAATCTTCATAAATGAGCTCTTATCCACTCAAACTTTGTAACTTTTAATTGAATTTGAATTAAAGAAATACTATATTGTGCCATTCTTCTTTAATTTACAGTTCTAGGAGAACAGTGTCAGCTTATGCCAACTGTCCGTCATTGGTTCTCTGTATATTTCGAAAGCAGATTTATTCACACCAGCTGTGCCAGTCATTTCTCCCCCCCCCCTCCCCTTAAGCTGACTAACGATACACACTAATGTTCTTTGCTTGCGTCCTTCCCCATTTCATAATTGGCAGCAGCGAATTATAAAGCTGTCCTACTTTGGCCAAACAGGCAGGACAGCTAATATCAGAATTTCAGAACACAAGGACTACATCCAGTTTCACCAATACAGCCACTCTGGTCTTGCAGACCATTCACTGGGTCCAGACCATGCGCTGGATACCCGCCATAGAATACGGTGGAAGAAAGCCATGATAATACACCGTAGTAAATTCAAATATGAAAGGCTTTTCATGGAATCAGCCTCAGCCCTAAGAAACAATCCAAACCTCAACAAATTTGGTTGCATGAGACTGCCCCAAATATGGGAAACCTACATCAGAAGACCTTCAGCCCAATCGCCCAAGAATACCAACATTGCCTGCTAGGGGGCACCATCAGGAATTTTAGGATAAAGAATAACTTCCTGCTTCGTCTTCATTTACTGTTTGTTGTGCTTGCGTGCATGTGTCTTGTTTTTAAGTTCCTGTGAAAATGGCAATGTGACGTTGCCGAAATATTGGGAGTGTATTAAAATTTATTTTAATGTATATCCTAGTATATGTTGTAATTTCCTTAAGCTATTTAGTAAAAATGCATAACCAACGTCTAAGCCTTTCCACGAGAATTATCGAATTATAAAGTTATCTGATTGCTGAAGAGTTCAGGTTTTTTTGATTTTATGAAGATTTCAAATATGATACATTCATTTATTCTAATATAACACTACAAAATATAAACATTAAGTTTATAATTTCATATTCTTCTAGTTTCTTCTTATGTATCTCCCATTATTGTTCGCACGTGTAATTTTTATGTCATTTTGTGTTCTTTATGTCTAGTTCCTGCAAATATTTCCTTTGTGTTTTGTCATCAGTGTATGATCTCCTTTTTTTTTGTTTTATGTAATTTCCATTTTTTATATTTCTTGCAATTTTTTTTGTTCTGTTTCCATTTCCTTTCTTTCATAGATATGGAGTGAGGGAATATCAGTCTCTCTTTTTTTTTTTTTTTCCCTAAATTCACTATAGTGAACCTTGTGCTATAACAAACTGTTATAGGTTTATGTAATTTTATTCTTATGTCAACTTTGGTTATTTGCAAGAAAGAAAAAAAACTAATTATAACACAAACAAAATCTGTTCACAGGGTTTTAAAGAAAGCTTAGTAGAAGATGTCCAAAGAGCAGAAGAAAGGTAAATATTAAGAAATCTATAAATATATTAATTGCATTATAAAAATTGTAGTAAATTAAAATGAGTTTATATCAATACCAGTTACCATTAATAAAAATGCTTTAAAAAAGTAGGTTTTGAATTCCATTTAAATATTAAGGTTTTTTTTTTTTTTTTTTCAATCCTATCAAATTGCTTGTTGACTTTTGAAAAGTTTGCTAGAATAACTTTAGCCTAGAATTAAAAGTTTAGAAATTACCTGTAGTCTAAATTTCGGACCTTATTCCTATGTTAGTAAGTTGAAACCCATTGATCATCATCATTATCAAATACCTACCATGTACCCTCTTATATAATGAAAAATTTACATCATTGCTAACTTCCTATCTCAATTTTTTCTCCAAATCAGTCTGTTACCTGTCAAGACTCCAACATTATTAGATCTTATATTTCTATCTTCTAAAGCACTTTTCACTGTATCAATCCACCTATATCTTGGTCTTCCTCTGTGTCTTTTTCCTGCCAAACTGGCAGAGAACACTTGTTTTGCTAATCTTTCCTCTCCCATTCTGTTTAAGTGAGTTGCAAGTTTTACACACACACACACACACACACACACACACACACACACACACACACACGAGGATGGTCTGATAAGTTCTTGGCCTTGACTATATGGCAACACTATCAGCAAGATTTTTTTTTTCTAAGTTGGTACATCTGTCATAAGCATCCATGAAATTGCAAGCCATTCTATCAAGTAGTTTTTTATACGGCTGTCTGAAGCAAAAGTGTTGTCTGTATCCCTTGACATGGATAAAATTGAGTATCATACAGTTATAAAATTCTTTGTAAATCAAAGAAGGTTTGACACCAAAAGAAATTCATTCGAAGTTCATAAAAGTTTATGGGCACTCTTCTCCTTCATTTTCGTCAATTAAGAAATGAGCTGCCGAGTTTAAATGTGGCCATACCAGCCTTGAAGATGATTCATGTGAAGGATGTTCAAAAAAGTGTAACAACACCAGAAATTATTGATCGAGTGCACGATATGGTATTGGATGACCGGCAAGTCAAAGTTTGTTAAATTGCTGAGACTATAGGCATTTCAAAAGAACGTGTAGGATATATTTTGCATGAAGAATTGCAAATTAGAAAGCTTTGCACAAGATGTGTGCTGCACTTGCTCACAGCAGATCAAAAACTCCCTCACATGAAAATCTCTGAACAGTGCTTGGAGCATTTTAACAAGCATAAAACTGATTTTGTGTGTCCATTTATTACTATGGATGAGACTTGGATTCACCATCACACACACAGAATTAAAACAGCAGTCGAAACAGTGGGTAGAAGCCGGTCGTTTAGCACCAAAGAAGATAAAGTCGGTTCCATCAGCAGGAAAGGTCATGTCATCAGTGTTTTGGGATGCTAAAGGCATTTTGTTTATTATCTTGAAAAGGGTAAAACAATAACTGAGGAATATTATTCCGATCTTTCAACTGGACTAGACGAAAAAATTAGTGATAAAAGACCCAGTTTGCAGAAGAAAAAAATCATCTTTCTTCAGGACAATGCACCTGCCCACAAAGGTGGTTTGGCAATGGGAAAATTAAGAGATCTGCACTATGAATTGTTGGAGCATCCACCCTATTCCTCAGATTTGGCTCCCTCTGACTTCTTTCTCTTCCCCAAACTAAAACTCTTCCTTGTTGGTCAGCATTTTTCTTCAAATCAAGAGGTGATTGCAGCTGTAGAGGGTTATTTTGCAGATCTTACTGAGAATCACTACAGCAACAGGATAATGGCGCTGGAGCATTGCTGGAATAAATGTATTAGTCTTAAGGGAGATTATGAAATTATAAATTCGTTTTTTCATTTTGGCCAAGAACTTTTCAGACCATCCTTGTGGTTTGAAACATAGCACGTTATTTTACTTGCAATATTTATATATTGCAACATCTAAGAATAGCTCATGCCATTAAAACATGCTTTTTCTGCATACTATTTTTTAGCATCTTCACAATATAAAATATGGACAGTTATGCAATTCTAAAAATTCATTTAAAGAGAGGAAATGACTTTACATCTTGCATGTAATGACTTTACATGCAAGATGTTACATAATTCTATACATAGTCACCAGAGAAAAAACAGTATTGTGCAAATTTTGTGATTCAGTAATGTTGCACTAAGAGACATATTTCAACAATTAATTCTGTGATATGATCAGTATGATAAGGGTCTGTTTTATATGTGGTTTATTCTCTTCATTGAATCCATCTCAAATAGATCAGTGTAACACAGTTTCTGACTTAATGCTAGCAATGGTTACCTTCTTGTTGTGCACTCATTAGTATATACAGGGGGATCAGAATTAAAGTATCCCTTTTTAAGGCATTGTGGAGCACCACCCAGTGATCCAAATGTTGCAAAACTCTACAGGAATACATTGCGTGTCATGCAGAAGCAATATCTGAGGGGGGAAAAAAGGCAGTTCCAAAATCTGCCAGAGGGCGCTGTATGATATACCGAATGTACATATAGTAATTTTTCTCTGTGTGTGTAAGAAGGAAAAGTGACACAAGCATAAATAATATAGTTTTATTCATTTTTGTGAGATGTTCTCAAAGAACTTCCTGTATGAATTGACTAATGTGTGGAGGGGGAGACAGTCTGCATGAAAATGACCGAATCCATGCACAGTTTCTGCTGTAGTTGTGGTACAATAAAATTGTTTATCATATTTTGATACTTGGCAGTAACTGAGCAGATCACAAGACCCAACTTCCAAATATCCTCAAAGAAGAATGGTCCAATGATAAACGAAGCTGTAAACTCACATAGACAGTAACTTTGGGTGAATACAAAGGAATTTGTTAGATTGCATATGGGTTTTGCATAGCCCATTCCTGGCAATTGTGGATATTCACAGCTCTGTTCAGGTGAAAGTGAACCTCATCTCCCCACAAAATCATCCACAGCCATGCAGCATCCATATTCACTCGAGCAAGAATGATAAAGCAAATGTCAGTCAGCTTTCAAAGTCCTGTGTCAGAGTTATCTTGAATGGGTACAAATGCAGAATCTTCCATAGGATTTTTCAGACAGTTATGTAAGGTTACATCAATGTGTCTTGATACAGCATGTGCACTGGAGGAACCAGTGCTGTTATTTGTGGCCTCCTCTACAACAGCAGTAGTAACTTAATGCACTTGTGAACTGATTGGTTTAACTCTCAACGATCCCATTTCTTCAAAATAACTAATCATTTGTCACAGAGGCACATGGAGATAGTGGCCCTCATTGACATTTGTCCAGGCAATGAAATTCACACAGTGCAGCACACCATTTCAATTGTTTAGGTGATACAGCTTCATGAACAAAGCATGTTGGAGCAAGGTTAGTTCGATCGCTGTGGACAGTATTAACAACCAGAATAAAGAAAAAATCCTGTCCATCTTTTTAAATCCTCCTGTCACCTGCCGAGTTGTGTGATATGCAAATTCCATGCATTTGTTTACGATGCCCCTGGTGATGAATTTTGGAACATCCCCCCTCAGATATCGCTTCTGCATGATACACAATGTATTTCTGCAAAGTTTTGCAGCATTTGGATCACTGGATGGTACTCCACAAGGCCTTGCTTTGGAAAAACAGGTGGACCTGATAGTCCTGACAGGATCATTCTGCTAGTGGGCTTGCCTGTATGGGTCAACACTGTTTCAATAAATCTTTCACCCCATGGTCCAGAGTCAAGACCAGCCGTGCGGTGGTGCTGGTATAGCATCTAGAGTAGCCCTGGTGGGTGTTCCACTTCTGAACATAGTGATTGCTTGCCAGTCAGTGGGCATCCACATGTAGCTCCATGGTGGATGGGAAGCTCTGATGCTGAACAAAAGAAACTCCTTGAGCATGAATCCTTCATTATCAAATGTTGATCCTCTAACAAGGTCCCAACCAAGTACTTGATAATGAAGATACATCATTTGATAACAGAAATAAGAAACAAAAGACGTGATACTAGTATAAATGGGTGGACCTGAATAGCCCTGCCAGGGCTATGTTTTTGATTATCCATGCAACAGGTGAAAAGCCAATAAATTTTTCTTCCAAAGGGTTTGAGCTGTACAATCAGCCATTTGTAAGGGTGATATAGGATATGTTAATGAAATATGTTTTTATATGGAGAGAAAGGACAAGGGTGTACATCTGTGGTAGTTGAGTTTATTTGCACGTGAGAAAGTAGTGAGTGCTAGATTTTTCTATCACAAAGCTGTTAAGTGAGTGGAACAGTTTGCCTATTGAAGTGGTGAATGTACCTTGTATTAGTGAGCTGAAGAAAAGGTGTAACAACTAGTGTGGATGTATGTATTCCATACCTTAATGAATCTTTGAACAATTAGACATTATTATTAGCAGAATCTTTGGAGATTTTTGCTAATAATAATGTCTAATTAATTTGTTTAGGCAATATCGTTTTTCTTTTGAAAACAAGTTTTTTTTTTCTTTTCCCTGTTTGTTATATAAGTTTTATGCATCAGCATCATATGAATTGCAAAATATGTTGCTTACATTTCACTGTAATGATTGGTTAAAAGTAAAAGTTATATTAGAAAAATGAAGTTGATAATATCCCAAGGTTTCTGAATATTATTTGAGTTATTGTATAAATGTAAATGAATAATATTTAGAAACCTTGAGATATTATCAATTTCATTTTTCATATCAACTTCATAAAAATAAAACTTAGCCCACCCATGGTGCTAATTAATGTATTATAGGTTTACACCCTTTCATAAGTGAGAATCTTATAAATTAATGGTAAATATGCTCTAAATGTTATTTGCTAAGTATAATTCAGTTTTGAAAACCCTTTGCATATCTCTTTTCATGTAGAATATCTTTCCTAGGTCATCAAATGTAGGTTACACCTAGTTTACTCGCTTTATTTATTTATGACTGAAATAATCATTCCAAGAATGAATGTTTTCATCATTCTACTTCTAAACTATTGTTCTTTATTTTCGTATCTTTTTTTGGAAACAAATGGACCAAGGCAGTTTGTAATAAAAAAAAAAAATAAAATAAAGATGATGTAACTTGTAATAGATTTAGTTTAATCCTTTATCCCAGTGAGAGCAAACAAAGTTTGCGCCTGAAAATATCTTCAGGACTAAATATAGTGTTGTACTATCTTATCCAGTAAGTAGTGCAACACCTAGGCAACTCGTGGCAAAGGTGGAGCAAGCTACCAGGCACTTCTCTAAATCCAGAGTAATTTTCAACATGATGTAACTTGCTTTGAATTCCTTAGGTTCCTTCTTGCTGCATACAATTTATAGTTAGTTTGGTCATCATTTGATCAATAGCTGTATTAATAATGTTGTTAATTGTTTAATTTAATTAACTAAAATTAATAGCAATTTGATACCACGAAGTCACATAGTCCTATCATTTCCTCAAATTGTTCCCAAAATCTGTGTTTTCCTGAATTACACCTATTTCACCTATTCAGTCATGTCTATTGACAAGCATACTGTCTGCTTATATGACTTAAAAACCTTGCTTAAGATTTGTGTTAATGATACCATTATTCAGTTGCAAATACATATTCCCACAGCATAAATATACAAAGAATGAAAATTTCATCCTACCTAAATAAATATAAATGAACACTAGTTTATAAATTCCATACATAGGAATTAACCCAAGATGCTTTTTGTTTGTGTTGTATTTTATGGGGAATATTAACCATTTCAAATTTTTTTCTTTTATATATATAATGGATTTACTTGGCTGAGGGACATATTTGAACTAGATTAAATGATTATTTTTATTTAATAAAAGCACACAACTAGTTTTGTCTTCTTAGAAGACTTCATACAAATAAGAATACTAAAAAAAAATCAATACTATTCTCTTGCAATGTTTTTTTGTATTTCTCTTTTCATGTAATGCACCCAATGAAGTTTTCTAAGAAGACGAAACTAGTTGTGCACTTTAATTAAATAAAATATAGTGATTCTATTTTTATTTCTCGAATTCAAACATATATATATGTGTGTGTGTGTGTGTGTGTGTGTGTGTGTGTGTGTGTGTGTGTGTGTGTGCGCGCGCGCGCGCGCGCACAAACACACACAAAATATGAATAGCTTGACAAATACACTTGTCCATTCTTTCACAGCAAGTAGATTTTGCATGCCAGCAAATAGCTGTAGACTAGTCAAAATATAATTTTTTTTATATTTAATTTAAAAAAGGGAGAGAGGGGGACTGGCATACAGTACATCACTATTAATCATTTTGTGGAACTGTGTTACTGTTACTGTAACGCAGCATTTGTGTTACTGTGAAAAAAGCCATTAAAAAAAAAGACGTGCCTGGGTGAGTAAATTTTTTACATGGTGAATAGAGTTTATATATATATATTATTTACAGATCTGAAGAACAGCGGAAAAGTTGGGAAAGCTTAAAAGAAACTTATGAGACAGAAGTATATCATCTCAGGCAAATTTTATCTCAGAAACAAGAAGTTGTGGATACTCTAAAACAGGAAAAAAAGTAAGTTAATTTATATGTTCCTGTCAGTGAACTGAGCAATAGTAAAGCACTGATGTTTTCAATATCCCAGCCTCTGTATGCAAAACATCTGTGTATGTCATTTTAATTTTTCAGCCTATCATTAGATTTGGATATAAGTAATATAAATGAATTTGTAACGAGCATAACTGCAATTTTAAAGACCTTGTTCCAGGAGAAAAATCTGAATAACACTCACAGTGATTTTATAGATAATTTTACATAATTACTAGGGCTGTTTGATAAGTCTGTGCAAAGTCTAAGAGATGGTGCCACAGTACGTATTGAGGTTAGTTTTAGTTGCTGGCAACTGTTGGAGGATCACACACTAAGTTTCAGTCAGATAGATCTATTACTCTGTGTTTGGCGTTCATTTGAATCGATCAAGTACCATGATTTGTGAAAAATGGATGAGAAAGAATTTCATGTAGTGATTAAACATTACTTTTTGAAAGGCAAAATGGTTCAGGAAACCAAAGTTAAGCTTGATAAACATTATGGGGAGTCTGCACCTTCGATTAGAATGGTTTATAAGTGGTTTAGTAACTTTCGAAGTGGTCATATGAGCACAAATGACTTGAACGTTCTGAATGCCCTGTTGAGGGCACTACTCCAGAAATTAGTGAAAAAAGCCATGATATGGTGATGGATGATAGAAGAGTGAAGGTGTGTGAAATTGCTAAGGCTGTGGGCATCTGAAATGACCACATACATAATATTTTACATGAACATTTACATATGAGAAAACTATCTGCAAGATGGGTGCTGCATTTGCTCACACTGGATCTAACGTGTCAATGTGTGAACTGTTGCAAAGACAGCTTGAAGCTGTTTCAACAGAATCCAGAGGAATTTTTGCATTGTTTCATAACAGTGGATGAAACATTGATTCATCACTACCAGCCTGAGACCAAGGAACAATCAAAACAATGGGGTTGCAAGCAGGGAATCTGCACCAAAGAAAGCGAAAACCGTTCCTTCAGCAGGAAAGGTTATGGCCACCGTCATCTGGGATGCTTGTGGCATAATCTTCATAGACTTCTTGGAAAAGGGCAAAACAATTACCGGAGTGTATTATGCGTCTTTGCTGGATCGTTTAAATAATGAAATAAAGGAAAAATGACCACACTTGGTGAAAAAGAAGATTCTTTTTCATGACATAACAACACACCTGCTCGCTCTTCTGCAATTGTGACCGCAAAATTGTTCAATTTATGCTACAAAGTCCTTTTCCATCCCCCCTACTCTCCAGATTTGGCTCCCTCAGACTACTATCTGTTTCCAAACATGAAAATATGGCTGGTAGGAAAGAGATCTTCATCAAACCATGAGGTGATTGCCGAAACAACTGCCTATTTTGACAAGTTGGACAAATCATGCTATATGGATGGGATCAAAAATCTCGAACATCATTTTATTAAGTATATAGATCTCAAAGGAAACTATGTTGAAAAATAAAAAATGTTTGTCCCAAAAATAATTATGTTTTCTTCATTTTTGCACAGACTTATCGAACAACTCTCGTATTCATATCATCATTCATATTACCTCAAGAATTCCAAGGAGAAATTAACCTCAGCTATATAGAAATGTACCAGTTGTTACCAACATAAAACTGTGCACAAATTCACATGGTGAGAAGAACAAGAAAGAGAAAAGTCTGATTACTACATTGGTGTAATTGCTGTTGATAGCGATATCTTGACACTGATCAGGACACAAGAGGTTAAGAATCACCATTTAATTTTGAGCAGGAAAAAATATCATATTGAAAAGAAAAATATGTAAGAAATTTAAAAATAAATAAATAAAATAAAAGTGGAACAGCTTTCAAAATTGAACTGCAGACACAAATAATCAAACTTTGGAAGCTTCGTTGTAGACTGCGAAGGAAACATTGATTGATTCAACCAGATGTGGTGAGGTTGTCTTCAAGAAAAGAAAAATCATGAAAAATGATTTTTTTATCAAAATGTTCTAGAGAATATTGAAAACACTTAGAGGAAAGATTATTGTAAAAGAAAGCAGAAATAATAAAGATTGTGAAGTGAAACAGGTATAAGTACTTGGGGTGGAAAAAGCCATCAGACACAAGGAATGTGGAAAGGCAGGGTAAATGATATTTGACCAGAAATGCTCAAATATAGATGTACAAATGTTTCACAGTGGCTACACTGCATAATTCAGAAGGTCGAGTTCCAGATGTTTAGAGTACAGTTTTCATAGTACCTATGTATGAAAATAAAACTGAATGTATGAAAGTTATGGAGGAATTATCTTAGTGTTCTAAGAGATTTATGCAAGCATACTTGAGAAGAGGCTAAGAAAATTGTGGAAAAGAAACTTAGAAACGAATAAGCTAGATTTAGCTTGATTATTTATTCATTATCTACATGGATCTCATTTTGAAGACAGTACATCAAACCTGATATGAAAATTAGAGATATTAAACTTGGGTCTTCAGATTATGCAGATGATGTCATTATCATCAATTTCTTGATATGTACCCTCAACAGTGTTTTTTTTTTTTTTTTTAAGTATACTTACATAAATCTTATCTTCAACACTTAGGAGAGAAATTCCTCTGTAATTCTCACATTCAGCTTTATTTTCTTTTTTAAAAAATGGGAACTATGAGAGATCTACTTCAATCATCTGAAATTTGTACTTCTTACTAGGTTCTCAAATTATGCACTTAAGTGACTTCAAAATTGTAACACCTCCATATTCGAGCATCACTGGTTGAATATGGAACATCTACTCCAGCTGTGTTTCCACATTTTCAAGTTTGGGGTGGCTTTTTCTAACTCAAGTATTTGCTGTAATAATAAGTGTCTGGACGCTAATGGTAACCACTTTGAGCACCTCGTGTAATTGTAGAAGTCAAAAGTAACTTGTATTCATCCCTTGATGTCTGTATAAATTTAGTATTACAATTTTTATACAGGTTTTTCTTTTGCTGAATTGTGCATACATTTTTTTGATGGACTGTTTATGCATCAACTGAAAGAAATGTATAAGAGAGTACCCAAAATCCTCTGTTTACTACAGAAGAGAGGTGGATGTTCTCATTTTTGTCTGTGCTGTGTACTTATATATGCAAAGCTTGATATGGGTCACAAATACAGTATATTATTATTATTACGTGACACCTCCGTCCAAGGACTTATCGAGGGAAGACACCCACTCCACAAGTCTACGTCTCCATCACTCAATCCACCAACTACAGCAGACCATATCACCTACACCAATGCCATCTGCTGCCCACCACCACCACTAGTATTTTCAAAGACAATCACAAACATCATTGCCCATGGTGGGATTCTAACCCATGGCCTTTTGGCTGGAGAGAATAATACGCTAACCACATGGCCAACCAGGCCTGCAAAAAAAAGGCTTAGAAAAAGCTCCTCTAGACTTGAACTTAAGTCTGAGTTCTGACTTTGGGTGGTTTGACACTGAGGAGTGTAAACATCACTTCCACTGAGATACACAGCCTATATTAACCAAATTTCTTCTCTATTTATGTGACTACTCACAAAAGCTTGTAAACCTTTTTTTCAAGCCATCTCAGTGCCTCCAATTAGCAGGGTGGTGGTATCACACTGGACAGTGAGATTCACCTACCACCTAAAAACATAGGATATGCTTCTGCAAGGAAGAGGATCCAACTACCATCAGAGAATATTGAAAGAGCTAAAAGCGTCAAAGCTGTATAACTGAGAGGAGGAGACCTCCACATAGCTTTTAAAGGAAAGCAGAGAACTGTCCAGGGCTTCTGACCTAATGTCCAATCCTCACCTTCTCGTGGTGCACCCTCTTAGGTATCTACCTGGATACTAAACGAACGAGGATGGGTTGCCAATTTGGGATTTAGCTGACCAAATTGTATTCTTATTGGCTTAATCCAATATACAAATGATGACAACATGACAAAATTTCATGCTGGTTGGGGTGTCGCCCAGTTAAACAAGGCCCCTGTTATTTTCGCCAGGGAACCAGGGCGAACAGTGAAAAGTCAGCTATTGGAACAAATCTGAAAGCACACCCCAAATCAACATGACTATGTTATTGTTGATAGTGATGTTTTCTCCCTGGTGCAGGACACCAGAGTGTACAGAGGATTTGAAATTGGAAGCGATCACTATTTAGTCTTGAGCAGGATAAAATTGAATTTCGTATTGAAAAGAATAACATGTAAGAAAGTTTCAAAGCGAATAAAAGTTGAGCAGCTCTCAGATGTGAACTGTAGACTAAAATACACAAAGGTTATTGAAGAAAAAATGAAACAGGTTGATAACAGGAACCAAACCTTGGAGATTCAATGGCAAGCCTTGAAAAAAAACCCTGATTGATTCAGCCAGAGAGGCATGTGGTGAGGTTGTCTGCAAGGATAGAAAAATCAGAACTCCCTGGTGGACACAGGAAGTTAAAGAGGCATTGAAGGAAATGAAGAAAGCATATCAAAAGTTACTGGCAAATAAGTCAGCTTGTGCTCTTACAGAATACAGAGACAAATGCAAGAATGCTAAACACTGTGTAAAACTAGCTAAACAAAAGTCATGGGAGGACTTTGGCAAGAATATAGAAAATAAATTTCAAGAAGGTGGCAAAATATTCTGGAGGTTGTTGAAGAAGCTTAGAAATTGAGGAATGGGTGCTGTAAAAGGAGTTAGAGATGATAAAGGTGACATGAAAACGGGAGAAAAGGATATCCTTGAAGTATGGAGTAATTACTTTGAAAAACTGCTAAATGAAACAAGCAGTGATGACAGCACAGTGATAAAAAACACTGACCAGGCATGCAGTCAGGAATACATATCCATACTTGAAGTAGAAAAAGCCATCAAAGGCTTGAAATGGGGAAAGGCAGCAGGAGTAGATGATATTCGACCAGAAATCCTGGAGTATGGTGGTATAAGAGTCTTAACAGTGGCTGCACTGCATAGTTCAGAAAGCCTGGACAGAGGGACGAATTCCTGATGATTGGAGTAGAGCTCTCATAGTACCCATATATATAAAGGGAAATAAAACTGAATGTGAGAATTACAGAGGTATTTCTCTACTGAGTGTTCCTGGCAAGATCTATGCAAGTATACATGAGAAACAGTTGAGAAGAATTGTGGACGAACAAGCTGGATTCAGGCCAAATTTAGGCTGTCAGGATCAGATCTTCACTTTACGACAAATAGTTGAGAAAGCATGGGAATATAACAAAGATCTGTATTTAAGTTTTGTCAATCTCGAAAAGGCATATGACAAGGTGCCAAGAGAGAAGCTATTCAATACACTACAGTTATATGGTGTAAATGTGGCATTATATCAAGCAATACTTAGTCTTTATTGAGTTGTAAGTCAGCAGTAAGAATTGAAGGAAGTACAGGAAGATGGTTTAATGTTAAATCTGGTGTCAGACAATGATCTACACTATCCCCTCTGTTATTATTCGTTATCTATATGGATCACGTTATGAAGGAAAGTGGTATTAAACATGATATCAAAATTGGAGATGTTAATGTCAGCTCTTTGCTTTATGCGGACGATGTTATACTTCTAAATAAATCTGCTATAAGTTTTCAAGATTCCCTGACTAAATTGAATAACTGCTGTAATAGATATGGTATGAAGGTCAGCAATAAAAAGACAAAGACAAGGAAAATAGGTAGAATCGTTAAAAATGTCAACTGTGTTGTGAACAGAGAACCTGTGGAACAAGTAAAACATTTCAGCTACTTAGGCATGATTTTTACTGAAGATGGTAAATTAAATATGGAAATAGACAACAGAATCAACAAAGCTGGCATGATAGGAAGTCAATTGAATAAATTCATATGGAATAAGAGAGAAATAAGTCGGAACACTAAATTAGCTGTATACAAGACAGTGTTCAAACCAGTTTTAACTTATGGATTCGAAAGCTGGGTCAGAAGTAAAACACTTGACCAAAGACTAGAGACTGCAGATTAGAGGGGTGAACAGATGGCATCAATGGCAATATCATATTAAAAACGAGGATATTAGGAAAGAACTTGACATTGTCAGCACCCAGGAATGTGTTAGCAGAGCTAATCTCAGGTGGTATGGTCACTTAAACAGAATGGGCAAGGAAAGATTAGCAAAACAAGTTTTCTCTGCCAGGTTGGCAGGAAAACGACCCCGGGGAAGACCAAGATATAGGTGGATTGATACGGTACAAAATGCCTTAGACAATAGAAATATAAGATCTGATAATATTGGAGTCTTGACAAGTAACGGACTGATTTGGAGAAAAATTGTAGATAGGGAGCTATTAATGATGTAAATTTTTCAAGTAGTACTATCATATCCTGTACACCCTTTGAGTGTACAAATCAGGAATTTGATGATGATGATATTGACTTGTACATGTTGTTTATCATCGATCCCTAATCTTTACACCAAAACAAATGATTCTGCTTTCTTGCTTTTTTCATTATTCTATAGGGACCAGCATTTTTTTCTTCCACCTTAGAAAGTTCTAACTGACTGCCATTTGCTTCTTTGGTATGCATGCATGTAAGAGATTGTGCAAGTTCTCAGTATTACTGTAGGAAAATATTGCCTTTATAAAACACAACCTTGAAACCTGGTATGCAGTCTCTCTCTATGCCAGTTAAGGAAGTCACTTGGCTGTCGTCAGTCTTTGTCTCTCTCTCTCTCTCTTTCACACACACACGGAGCAGAATATTGTGATATCTACAAGCCTGTAGATATCACAACACTGTGCTGCAGAGCTGCAAATGAATGTATAAAAGAAAACTGCATACACAGATGTATAATTTTCACAGTTAGTGTAAATAAACCAAGTGTACAGGCTTGTAGATATCACAGTATGCCTGTGTGTGTGTGTGTGTGTGTGTGTGTGTGTGTGTGTGTGTGTGTGTGTGCGCGTGCATGCGCGCGCACGAGAGAGAGAGAGGGAGTGGATAATGACTGGTCGCAGAATGATGAAGGCTAAGCGACTTCCTTTGCATATAAAAATGTATAATTTACACACAGATTGACATGTGTTTTGTTGGTTACAGTCCATGTCTGCTGCTCTCAAATATTTTATTAAATAAAGAGTGGGATTTCAGATTAAGCAGCTCAATAAAAAGATATAGAACAACTAAACCATGAAGCTTGTTTCCAAAAGTAGATAAAGTTGGATAGGAGACCTACTGTGGAGTAAGATGCAGAACAATGCTTATCATATGAGGCATGAGATGTACTGTTAACAGCAGAACTCTGGATAAGATTTGAAATCAGTGAGAAAAGGTCATTAAGATAAAGGAAGAAGAGGATGGGTGGAAGTATAAAGCATGAGTACTCCAGCATTGTTGTCAAAATTTGTAGACAGGAAACCATTCACCATGACATGTAGTGAACAACCAGAGATGAAAAGAAGAGAAAGCAGACTATAAGGTGGTAATTTGGTAAGTAGGCCTGGTTGAGTGCATGAAAATATCAGAAACAGTCATGAATTTCTGCAGACTTTTCTTGTTTCCAAAGGTAGATAAAGTTAAGTAGGAGATCAACTGTGGAGTGCAAGCAGTACAGTCTATATTACTACTGTACTATCCATTGTTTTTTGAAACACTTGAGGGGTCAGGACAATAATTTTACTGCCTTTTCCTTCCCTTTTCGAGATGAGTGGAACAGGGGTTTGCTTTAATGCTGTAAGACAGATAGTAGATCAGGAGAGTATGATAGATTGTAAAGGTTATATACTGCTATCTAATTTATATATATATACCTATGAGCAGGGCTTGCCTAGCCTACTGTGGCAAGTAGATTTGGCCAGCTCACAAGTAGCTGCAGAGTGGACAAAATAGAATATTAAAATAACTTACTGAACAAAATCTTTTTTAACTTTTAGAAAACAGAAGAATATGTGTGATATAAAGGACTATTCTAGTAACAAAAATTAATGTAACCAGTTATATTTTTCAAAAAAACCAATGTTGATTGTTCTTCCTGTTCTTTTTATTTGTTGACATTGTGTGAATGCTTCTCACACAAAGGAAATGTTCTCCGAACAATGATACAGCACTACTTATTACTTTTTGAAACATCTATTGAATTACTGGGACATATCACTAATATGTAAGTCTCATTAATAATAATTTGTCAAGCCTTGCTATTAGGACTGTTTCACTGTTGTTGAAATTTTTTCCACTTGGTTATACTATAAATTAAAGATACCAAGAGATGATATACTTGGTTTAATCCTTTATCCAAGTGTAAGCAAACAAAGTTTGCACTTGAAGTATAATCAGGACTGGCTTTAGTATTAACACTTGCCTTACTATCCCATAATGCAAAGCACATCTCCTTGCAGACATGTATAATGCTATGCATTATGGAAAGGGTCACTACCCAGACTGGTTTCGACCTTTTTTGAGGTCTCATCAGTGGAAGCCAGACCCAGAGGTGATACCAAGGTTGAAATAATGCAGAAGTCATATTTTTATATATACTTGGATAAAGGATTAAACTAAGTATATAATTTCTTGGTATCTTTAAGTTATAATATAACCAAGTGGAAAAACTTTCGCCAACTATCTCTAATCCAGAGTATTATAATAATAAGGTGTGACACCTTTTGGCAACTCGTATATAAAAATATGACTTCTGCATTACTTCACCTGGTTTGGCTTCCACCGATGAGACCTCAATAAAGGTCGAAACCAGTCTGGGTAGTGACCCTTTCCATAATGCATAGTATTATACTTGTCCGCAAGGAGATGTACTTTGCATTATGGGATACTAAGGTAAGTGATGTGAAGTCAATACCACCTTGACCACGAGTTGCCCCAGTCCTGAAGATACTTCAGGTGCAAATTTGTTTGCTTACATTTGGATAAAGGATTAAACCAAGTATATATATAATTTCTTGGTATCTTTAATTTACTATTTCACTTACAAAATATCAAAATTAGACTGCTGTGACTCAGAATGGATAATTTTTAAAAACATCTTGCCAGTTGGGTTAAAAACATAATGGTTAATCAATTATTCATATAGGCCAGATAATAAAGGTCATCATCAGTGAGTGAGCAGATTTTTAGCAAAAAATAAAAAAACAGTGTTTTTTTGTAAAATTATTAGTTTACTTTAGTTGTATTTTTGGACCATTGGATAATGTATTAACTATCAGTGTCAAGAATAAAATTTAGTACTAGAAATTTAGAGTAAAAGGAAATGGCTGTTTTTGACTTGAAAATTAATTTTTCCCCCCACAGGAAACTAGAACTTGATCTTGAAACTCTTTGGCGAGTCGTGTATGCTGACAACAACAACATGAAAGAAAAGCTAAAAACTCTAATGGGATAGTTAGAGAAATTTTTCTGTGATAATCTCAGGTTGACTGATATCTGGTGCCTTCATAGTTATTTTATATAGATTGAGATGGTAATGTTTGATAATCATGAAAGTTAAAATTTCATTTGCCATTCTTGTGATACTAAAAATAAAATCATCTGAATCAGTGTTGGGATTTTTTTTTTCATTAGAAGGCCAGAAATTTCTTCAAAGAGTTGAGTCATACCACAGACTATTTGTGAATATCCAAAATTATATGTACATATACAAAAGTAAACAAAATATGCTATAATATGTTAGTTCAAATTAAATAAAATATATCAAAAAATCTAAGGTGTTTGGGATAAAATCTGTATACATGTAACAGTTGTGGGATTTACTCCTAGATTTATAGTAGAAAATAATAATAATCTGAACTTCTACATGTCCCCTACTAATAGCTTCATCAGGAACATAAATGTATTAGAGAATATGCAAAACATTCTGAACCCTTCTAACAGCAGTTTCCCACATGACTGATCTACTGTCAGTCTTGTGAAATTTCATGTGTGAGCCAGATATAAAAAAAAAATATTGTTTTGAAACATATAAGAGTAATAATAATAATGTAAATTAGTCATGCACATCATTTGGCCTCGTGAACATTTATTGTTATGTAAGGTCTTTAGATTGTAATTATCATAATGAGGTCTGATAGATTAGCTGCAGTAAAGCTTATATTGGACAGACCAGAAAGTTTTGAAATCCATAAAAAACACACCTGGCCAACACTGAACACTCTATTCAAGAATGTTTAAGGAATCCTCAGAGGTGATATGATTGCATGCCCATTAATTAAACAAGAACTAGGGTCTCGTATTTCATGGCATTTGGAAGTCTCTTTTTTTTTTTGTGTGTTTGTAACCTATCAGACCTCCATTATGCAATAACCATCTAAAGACTTTGTACAACAATGAATGTTTCATGCTTGATATGTCATGTGACATGCACAACTAAGTTTATACTGTATAACATCAATAATGTATAATAAAAACATATAACACCAATAACATTTCAAAATAATTTCTGTATTATGTTAGATGTTAAAACATTTTTTGTATATTTCTGATGAAAGTGTAGTAGATAGCAAAAATGTAGAGTTTTGTTTATTATTTGTTTTACAATAACTCTATGAGAGTAAATCTTGCAGTCATTGTTTATGTTAAAACTGCAAGACGATGTTGCCTTTATCGTTTGGTTTCAAACTGTACATCTATTGAATTTTTTTTTTTTTAAAAAAAAAAGATAATGTTTATTTTTACTTAGGAATGTATTTTATAAATATACATTGTAAATTAATGTTTTTTTTTTTTTTTGTAGTGCTGATGTAAAGAGGCTTTATATTTAAATATAATAATCTTCATACACCCTCTATCCAAAAAGAAACCAACTTTTCAAAAATAGAAGAAACTAGTGGCTCCACCTGTTGTCAAAAGCAGCAACTTTCATTAGTGTTGTATCAACTGTTTATGACATTTGTTTCGTTAGAAGCCGAGTTATAGTGCCAAGAGTGACAGTGTGTTTGACGAACGGTCAGTCGTCACGATATTCATCCCGTACATGACAAATTCTCGCTATCATTTGCTTCAAAACTTCAAGATAAAACTCATCATTGACCGTTTGAGTAGGCGGAACGAATTCTTTGTAAATAATGCCCTTGGAATCGTAGAAACGAATCAGCATTGTCTTTATTTTTGACTTATCCAAGCGACTTTTTTTCAGATGCCCCTCTTCTGGTAGTCTCCACTCAGCACTCTGGCGCTTTGTTTCAGATTCATGCTCAAAACACCACTTTTTGTCACCAATAACGATCACTTCAAGGAGTCCTTACAAGCGGTTTTAATGAGGCCCTTGCAGTGTTCAATTCGATACATTTTTTGGTTGTCGGTCAACTTGTAGGGAACAAATCGCGAATTCAATTTATGAAGCCAAAACTCTCGGTCAAAATGTTGTGCACAGTTGATTTTGTAATCCCCAATTCATCTTCAATCAATCTCACAGATGATTTCGGGGTTTCTTTGATGAAACCATGCACTTTTTGGAATGTTAACTTTGCTCGGTTCAGTTTTTGGCTGGCCTGGCTTTTCGTCGTCCTCAAGCATCTTACGACCACTTTGAAATCGTTTTGAACCATTCATAAACCTGAGTACGGGATAAGCATTCATCACCATATGCTTTTTGAAGCATTTGATGTTTTTACCAAGTTTAACACAAAAGTCAATCACAGCTCTCTGTTAAACTCGTTTTCCGACCGTTCGTAAACAAATTGTCATAAACAGTTGGCAAAACACTAATGAAGGTTGCCACTTTCGAAAAAAAAAAATGATACAACAGGTGGCGCCACTAGTTTCTTCTATTTTTGAAAAGTTCAGTTTCTTTTTGGACAGAGGGTGTATTTTATTTTAAGAGTTTCATATTATAAAATATAATATGATAGGAACAGACAGGAAAGGAGTGGATAAGGGCACCCAATTTCAAATGAGTTTTAAAAGCATAACAGAGATTATTATTTATTTATTATTATTATTTTATTTATTTATTTTTTTTTTTTGAGTTCTAGCTATTTTTCTGAGGAGTCCCAGATAGAGGGAATAGTAATAGCATTACTGTATAGAGAGAGGGATGTGAAGAGAAGGGAGGAAGAACCAATTTGTTAATCTTTTTAGCATTGTAATCATTGGACAGGAATGTCTGAGAAATAAATGAGAGTTCAGCTGAAAGGGAAGCCTGAGTGGAACAGGGGTTTTAGGCTGTATTGACCAAGGTTTGATAACACCATACTCTTGATGGGGGTGGAATGGTGAAAAAGGTTATGTATGTATATACCTGTGTAGGTAGGTTTTCTATAACTAAGAAATACCGGGTTTCATTGAGAAGATGCATGATTAGAGTATCTAGAAAAGATAGGCTATTATTATTTCCTGTGGTGAACTGGATTCTGGGGTGGTAGCTGTTGAAGAAGGAGTCTAATGTGTCTGAGCCATGTGGCCAAATAAAGAACACAATCAGTATATCTTAGCCAGATTACAGGTTTGAGAATGGTAGTAGAAAGGGTGTATTTTTTAAAATGTTCCATAAAGAAATTGTCTAGAGGAGGAGAGAGAGAGTTCACCTCTGTTCTACAGGTACTTCAATGTTCATTACTCCACTGAACTAGCAACCATCATTTCTTCACTTTCTGTTGTACCTGTTAATACAAAAGCAGAAACTGCCCATCTATTTACTATGCGACTGCAAACATACCAAACCTGCTTTTGTTCATCCTTTTTTATTTCGTCCTCTGGAACAGCCTTTCTCATGAAATATTCCAAGACAATCACAACCTGCAACTCATCAAAAAACACCAATAAACTTCTATTTCAGTCATCACCTGCATCCCACACATGGCATTGATAGGTCCTTTGACCTTTCATGTATGGATCAATATATATGCATATATAAACATAGATATAAAACATAAAATATTTGATATATTTCATTGGTAACTGAATAGGAGTTCTTTACAATAAAAACCTTTTAAACTCTATGAATTTTAAATGCAAACATCATTTTGTTATACCAAACTCTATATTTGTAGTGAAGTTTAAGTATTATTATCAAAAAAATTAATCAAAAACAAGATGTAAAAACATGCTTCATAAATGAAGTATAATTGAGCTGCTAATTAGATCCTAAAATTCTTATGTGACTTCCTCAATGAAAGTCACACAAAAGTTACAAAGTATGATTTTTTTGACAGCACTTTTATTTCATTTTCCTTCAGCATGTCAGTCACATAACAAAGAAATAAAACCTCTTATATCTGAGAGATTTTTTATCCAATGTACTCTTCTAAGTACGGTTATTAAACTGCTAAAGTAATATACTAAAATAAATTCACCAAATGATGGAATGGGTTTTGAATGAACACCCAGCGAACCTGGGCTAAGTATCTTACATCTATGAATTGTAGTGAAGTTATTTTCAATTAAATTTTGCAGTTTTAAAAAAGAAATGGAAAACATCTGATGTTTTCCATTTCTTTTTTAAAATTGATTTTTCTGACAGCACTTCATAGTTCTTCTTTCATATTAACATATGAAAATTTTAAAAATTTTCATATGTTAATATGAAAGGAGGACTATGAAGGGCACAACAACATAAAGTCAAGGTCAGCGTCTAGTTGGACTAGAAACTTGCTTCTGTGATGTAAAACTAAATACTCAAAAACAATACAAAATATAGCAGAACTCGCCAAGATGACTTTTAACAAGAAATGAAAAAAGAATAAAAAAAGAAAGGCATTGGAAACAGAATATATTGAGGATTGGAAGTTGTAACATTCATTGCATATGAACACTCAAAACAAATTTGAAGAATGTTTAAGAAAAATGTGTAAATATAATGCATGTTAGAAACAAAACAGAAAGGTAAACGAATACGCAACAAATAAATATCACAAATTCCTTAGTGGAATATAGAAACAAAACAGCTGGGCAGGAATACAAAGAATAATATATGATGATTTTCACAATTGGATAAAACAGTTGAAATATGCAAAAATATAATATTGACACAAAAACTCCAAGTATAATCAGCACCTATACCCAAAGAAAGGTAAACTGCAAACAGAAAATGAAAATTTCTATGAAATATTACATAAAACTGTAAACAAAATCTTCAGTTGGATAATCCTGATGGTAAATGAAATGAAAGGATTGAACACAATATAATGTTAGAAATATATGCAGAAGATTGACAATACAACTGAAAACTCAAATGGAATATTTTAAATTAAGGATTCTTGTTTAATCCTTTATCCAAATGCAAGCAGAAAATGTTTGCACATGAAGGATTTTTACAACTAGGATTGTATAGAGATTAATGACTTCACTTTAATTGCCTTGGTATCCCATAATGCAGTGCACATATCCCTGTATAATTTTATTGAGTTTTCTTAATGGGTCTAAGAAATTTCCTCTAAGAGAAAGCACCCACTGATGAGTGGGTGCCAGACCCAGAGAAGATACCAAGATTGGCGTAATGCAGAATTCATATTTTTCTCATACACAAGTAGTCAAAAGGTGCATCATTTTATTCCAGTTAGAAAGTTGTAGAAATATTTTCTCTTGTTGAAAAAAAAAAACTTTTAGTAAGTCAATTAATGTGAAGTCCTTAACATCATGAAGATGTTAAGGACTTTGCTTGCTTACACTTGGACAAAGGATGAAACAAGAATATAATTTCTTGGCAAGTTTAATTTAAATCATAACCAAGTATAAAAAGACTTTCCTTAAATGGAATAATATTATTCAATGTTATACAGATAACGAATTTAGAATAAATAATCATTAATAAAAATATCAGCACAAAATAATGAGAAGAAACATGGAGTAAATAGGCTCATTGCTGGAGATCCACTGACATTCCTAAAAACATCAACCATCATTTGCATAGTACATTTCATATATTTTTTTAACTTGTTCACTGATCACTCCCATCTGACTATTGCAAATCCACTCTTTCACCATTCTCCAAGGAAAAATTCCCGTCCTCTTGTGCTTGCTAACTACTTTTTCTTAGTTTCCATGGATGATCCTTAGTTCTCATCACACTTGTCATGTACTGAAAAATTATCTATATCAATCCAAATGAAATATTAACATATATTTCTCTATATATTTTCTATAAAGCAGAGTCCTCCCCCTTTCCAATTTCTAAAAATCTTCAATCTATCCTCATGATGATTGTTCCATAACCCTGCAACCATCTTGCTCGTACACCTTTGGATCCTCTTCCTCCAAGGAACCCAGGTGAGGAAATCAGTACACAATAGTCCACATGTGGCATGAAAAAGAAGAAAAATAGAGATCACCTTTATCTTTAGGTGTTGTAATTGTGCTGCCATAATTTTAAGAGAGAGAAGGGTGGAAGTGCAGGTGAGCAAACGTTTCTCACCTGCACTCAGTTTGTTCTACAGTAACTTAGTAATCCTATAATAGAGATCTGAACATTAACCTGGAGTCCATTAGTATCTCAAATCCTTTGCCTCATTAATATTTTGCAGGTCAGTTCCATCAATGTAGTACACAATGCATAACCTTGCACTTTGCCACATTAAACTCATTCTTTTTTACTCCATACTGTCAATCTATATAAATCTTCCTGCAAGATCTCCACATCATCCTTATTAACTATTACTCTTCCCAGTTTTACATCATCAATAAATAACTGAAATTTTCCCTTGAAATCATTACCCATATAATTAACAAAGAAGCAGTGGCTGGAATACAGAGACGTAATCACATGCTTTCTCCTATATGCATATCTACTCTCTGGTGTCAGACTACCATCCCACTTATTGGAGGTCTGAAGTGGCTTGAAAAAGTTCCATGTTGGATCTCTTAATCAGGGCTTCAGGCTATGTAAAAAAATAAAAAATCTAAAAAATATATAATTGATAAAAATATGAGAAAAAATCTGTTGCCCATCCAGGTACAAATGTACTATGGGTTTTCAAACAACCTTTTGGGTGGGAACAACATATAATAATAATAAAGATGGTGAATCCGTTTTTTTAAAAAATCACCAGCAGATTGGACAAACCCAGTTAACTGGGTGTCATAACATTCATAAGTTATGACTTTTTCCTCATAACTTATGAATCCTATGCAAACTATCAAGATCCTTAAACTGTTCCCTGAAGCTATCACATACACAACACTGTGGTGGTGGCATTAACATTGTAGGGAACATGAAATTCCTTCTCCAAAATCCATTTTATTTATTTCACATTAAACATCATATCAGAACACAACAAAATTCCTTTCTACTCACTAGACAATTCTTACAAAATTTAAACTATATAAGGGATGTATTTTTAATATTCCGTTAAAAGCAGTAACATAAATATAAGTATATAATCATCATCAAATTCCTGCCATGTACCCTCAAGGGGTGTATATAGTACTATCATACAGGATATGATAGTACTATATATGAAAAATTTACATCATTACTAACTTCCTATCTACAATTTTCCTCCAAATCAGTCTGTTACTTGTCAAGACTCCAACGTTATCAGATCTTATATTTCTATCGTCTAAGACACTTTTTACCGTATCAATCCACCTATATCTTGGTCTTCCTCTGGGTCATTTTGCTGCCAACCTGTCAGAGAACACTTGTTTTGCTAATCTTTCTTTGCCCATTCTGTTTAAGTGACCATACCACCTCAGTTTAGCTCTGCTGACACATTCCTGGATGTTGATAATGTCAAGTTCTTTCCTAATATCCTCAATTTTAATATGATATTGCCATTGATGCCAACTGTTCACACTTATAATCTTTCTCAGGACTTTTATCTGCCAACTCTTGTCTTTGGTCAAGTGTTTTACTTCTGACCCAGCTCTCAGATCCATAAATTAAAACTGGTTTGATCACTTTCTTGTATACAGCTAATTTAGTGTTCCGACTAATTTCTCTCTTATTCCATATGAATTTATTCAATTGACTTCCCACCATACCAGCTTTGCTGATTCTGTTGTCTATTTCTATATTGAATTTACCATCTCCAGTAAAAATCGTGCCTAAGTAGCTGAAATGTTGCACTTGTTCCACAGGTTCTCCATTCACAACACTGATGTTTTCAATGATTCTGCCTATTTTCATTGTCTTTGTCTTTTTATTGCTGACCTTCATACCATATCTATTACATCAGCTATTCAATTTAGTTAGAGAATCTTGCAGACTTGTAGCGGATTTATTTAGAAGTATAACATCATCCGCATAAAGCAAAGAGCTGACATTAACATCTCCAATTGTGATATCATGTTTAATACCTTCCATCATAATGTAATCCATATAGATAATGAATAACAGAGGGGATAATGTACATCCCACACCAGATTTAACATTAAACCATCTTCCTGTACTTCCTTCAATTCTAACTGCTGACTTACAACTCAAATAAAGACTATGTATTGCTTGATATAATGCCCCATTGACACCATATAACTGTAGCGTATTGAATAGCTTCTCTCTTGGCATCTTGTCATATGCCTTTTCCAAATCGACAAAACTTAAATACAGATCTCTATTATATTCCCATGCTTTCTCGACTATTTGTCATAAAGTGAAGATCTGATCCTGACAGCCTCTATTTGGCCTGAATCCAGCTTGTTCTTCACCAAGCCTTTCTTCCACAATTCTTCTCAACCGTTTCTCAAGTATACTTACATAGATCTTTCCAGGAACACTCAGTAGGGAATATGCCTCTGTAATTCTCACATGCAGTTTTATTTCCTTTTTTATATATGGGTACTATGAGAGCTCTACTCCAATCATCGGGAATTCGTCCCTCTGTCCAGGCTTTCTGAACTATGTAGTGCAGCCACTGTAAGACACTTATACCACCATACTTCAGCATTTCTGGTCGAATATTATCTACTCCTGCTGCCTTTCCCCATTTCAAGCCTTTGATGGCTTTTTCTACAAGTATGGATATGTATTCCTGACTGCATGCCAGGTCAGTGTTTTTTACCACTGTGCTGTCATCACTGCTTGTTTCATTTAGCAGTTTTTCAAAGTAATTACTCCATACTTCAAGGATATCCTTTTCTCCTGTTTTCATGTCACCTTTATCATATCTAACTTCTTTTCAGCATTCTTTCCTCCATTCCTAAGCTTCTTCAACAACCTCCAGAATATTTTGCCACCTTCTTGATATTTATTTTCTATGTTCTTGCCAAAGTCCTCCAATGACTTTTGTTTAGCTAGTTTTACAGTGTTTAGCATTCTTGCATTTGTCTCTGTATTCTGTAAGAGCACAAGCTGACTTATTTGCCAGTAACTTTTGATATGCTTTCTTCTTTTCCTTCAATGCCTCTTAAACTTCCTGTGTCCACCAGGGAGTTCTGATTTTTTTATCCTTGCAGACAACCTCACCACATGCCTCTCTGGCAGAATCAATCAATGTTTTCTTCAGAGTTTGCCACTGAATCTCCAAGGTTTGATTCCTGTTCTCAAACTCTTTTGTTGTTTCTTCAATAATCTTTGTGTATTTTAGTCTACAGTTCACATCTGAGAGCTGCTCAACTTTTATTCGCTTTAAAACTTTCTTACATGTTATTCTTTTCAATATGAAATTCAGTTTTATCCTGCTCAAGACTAAATAGTGATCACTTCCAATTTCAAATCCTTTGTACACTCTGGTGTCCTGCACCAGGGAGAAAACATCACTATCAACAATAACATAGTCAATGAGACTTTTCTTATTCCTTGCCTCTTCTCTCCATGTGAATTTGTGCACATTTTTATGTTGGAACATGGTGTTAGTAATAACCAGTCCATGTCCTGAGCAGAAATGCAACAGGTATTTGCCATTATTATTAGCTTTGCTCTTTTCTCCAAATTTTCCCAAAATACTTTTGTATGTCTCACAATCATTTCCTACTCTGCTATTTAGATTCCCAACAAGGACCAACTTTTCCTTTTTCATTGTGTCAGTTGCTTTTTCTAAAGCCTCGAAAAATTCCTCCACTTCTACCTTAGTAGAACCTTCTGTGGGACCATAGGCACAAATAAGTCTCATTGTCCAGTTCCCCATTCTCATATCTGCCCACATTACTTGAGACTGACTGCCATTCAACAAGATTAGCCTCGTATTTTGTGTTAAATACTATGGCTACTCCTTCTTTTCCTTGATTGTCATTGCCTGAATATAACATTTTGTATTTATTGCTCAGAAAGATCTCACCAGTTTTTGTCTTTTTGGCAAAGAAATGGAGCTTCCTCAGTTAGCTCCATTTCTTTGCCATTCAGGCTTCTAATGTTGATAGTACCGATCTTTAACTCTGGTGATGTTGAGTTGGGGTTTGTTTTCAGATTCGTTCCAGTAGCTGACTTTTTGCTGTTTGCCTTGGTTCCCTGGTGAAAACAACGGGGTTCTTGTTTAACCAGGCAACACCCCAACCGGCATGAAATTTTGTCATGTCGTACCATCGTTTTTTATTTTGGTTTAACCAATAAGAATACAATTTGGTCGGCTAAATCCCAAATTGCCAGCCCATCCTCGTTTGTTAAGTATCCAAGTAGATACCCAACAGGGTGCACCACGAGAAGGTGAGGATTGGACATTAGGTCAGAAGCCCTGGTCGGTTCTCCACATTCCTTTAAAGGCTATGTGGGGGTCTCTTCTCAGTTATACAGCTTTAACCCTTAAGCACCCCATATATAAGTATATATATATTTGTATATTACATTTAAAAAAAAAAATGTCCTACATACAGAATATGATCCGAGGAAAACATGTCTTCCGTATATTTTACACATCTTTAACTTTTCAGTCAAGTGACTGACCTCTAGACAGTAGCTTTAATACTCCTGAATATACCCTCTGTCCAAAAAGAAACCGAACTTTTCGAAAATAGAAGAAACTAATGGCGCTACCTGTTATATCTATTTGTTGTCTAAAGCGGCAACCTTCATTAATGCTGTGTCAACTGTTTATGACATTTGTTTCATTTGAAGCCGAGTTATAGTGCCAAGAGTGACAGTGTATTTTCGAATCGGAAAATGAGTTGCAAAGAGAGAGCTGCGATTGACTTTTGTGTTAAACTTGGTAAGAATTTTACGGAAACGCATCAAGTGCCTCAAAAAGCGTGCGGTGATGAATGCTTGTCCTACTGAAGGTTACGAGTGGTTTACGCGATTTCAAAGTGGTCGTGGGACGCTTGAGGACGACGAAAAGCCGGGACATCCAAAAACTGAACCGAGCGAAGTTAACATCCAATAAGTGCGTGATTTCATCAAAGAAAACCCGAAATCGTCTGTGAGATTGATTGAAGATGAATTGGGAATTCCAAAATCAACTGTGCACAACATTTTGACCGACAGTTTGGGCCTTCGTAAATTTGATTCGCGATTTGTTCTCCACAAGTTGACCGACGACCAAAATATGTATCGAATTGAACATTTCATGGACCTCGTTAAAACCGCTCGTAAGGACTCAAACTTCCTTGATACGATCGCCACTAGTGACGAAACGTGGTGTTTTGAGTATGATCCCTAAACAAAGTGCTGAGTGAAGAAAACCAGAAGAGGGGCATCCGAAAAAAATTCGCTTGGAGAATTCAAAAGTAAAGACAATGCTGATTTGTTTCTACGATTCCAACAGCACTATCCACAAAAAATTCGTTCCGCCTGGCCAAACAGTCAATGATGAGTTTTATCTCGACGTTTTGAAGCGTTTGTTAGCGAGAATTCGTCGGGTACTGCATGAATATCGTGATGCAGGCAGCTGGTTACTTTCTGCACGATAATGCACCATCTCATCGTGCGAACATTGTGAGACAGTTTTTGAGCGAAAACCAAGTTTGTGTGTTGGATCACTCGCCGTATTCACCTGATTTAGCACCCTGTGACTTCTTTCTTTCTCCCCTCTTCCCGACTCAGGGGCGCGCCTGTGTGCAAACCTTTAGTTGGCGCCTATATCTAGTAGCACGCCAGTAGTGTCCGGCGCCTGTGTGCAAAACTTTAGTTGGCGTCCCTATCCCCCCCCCTTCCAATAAAAAAATCACTTTAAAAAAACTTTTATTTAAAAGTATTTCCTCCTCTTTGGCGCCTTTACTATCCAGGCGCCTGTGTGTGTGTCGCACACATTGCACATATGGCCGGCGCGCCCCTGCCTCGACTTCATTTGTCAATGAAAGGAAAGCGATACGACATCATTAAAAACGTTCAAGCCGCAGTAACCACGACCCTCAACAGTATCCCAAAAACCGATATAAAAAACTCATTTAACGAATTAATTGACCGTACCAAACGCTCTAATCGAAGCTAGGGAGAGTATATCGATTGAAATAAATGATTTGAATAATTATAATTGGCCTGTGTTTTATTTTCTATCAAAAGTTCGGTTTCTTTTTGGACTGAGGGTGTATATGAATCGCATTTTTTTTCATGTGCAGAAATTTTCATCTGCTGGCAATTAATTATCATCATGCTGTTGACTCCTGATATATATATATATATATATATATATATATATATATATATATATATATAATAAAAAAGCTTTAATGACTGTTACCGAGAGATAAAAAGATGACAAGATATATTTAAAAAGATACTACTAGTTTACTAGTTTCGTTGAATTGATCAACATCCTCAGGTATCACAATCAAAGAAGTATATAAAAAATTACAGAGACTTAAAATTGTAATAACAGAACAAGTATAAAAAGACAGTAGCGTGTTTGAAAAACAAATGCGAGTATGAGTTCCAAACAAACGTATACTACGCGCTGTCGCGAGTGCGCCAGTACTGAACAGAAGCAACGTGTGCGTTAGAGAGATTGTAACTCAGGCTGTTGTTGATATGAGAGGAATCTAGAGAAATTTCCCTAGCTTCGACAATCTTTCTTTCGAGTTCATCGTAGCACACATGGATGTTAGAAGTTTGAGTCCAGTTTACAATGTGTTAGCAGCCTTCGTCTGAGTTAGCTGAAAAGAGAACGTGGCTAGAGAGAGCGCTAGCTCTAGTCCTGTTATAGGAGATATCTCTACGGTGTTCATCCAAACGTAGAAGGATGAAGCCATACTATGGACAGACCGCTAAATCCATCCTTCTACGTCATTAAAGCTTTTTTATAATATTCCAACCGAGTAAAAATGAATTCTGAAAATATATACATATTTTTCTTTTCAGAATTCATATATGTGTGTGTATGTCAACATCTAGTGTTGGTGTTGTCTGCAGTGGGATAATTTATGCACAGCTGACCCAATGAATCCACTGCAGCCTTTGGGTCACAAATACAGTATTCAACATGGCATCCAACTCAGCAGTACACAACAGTCGATTCACTTTCCAATTTTTTGTCATGCTAAAAATAAATGTGTGCTAAGACATTTACATGAATTATAAAAAAAAGAAAAAAGAATCCATCATATAAATGTCTTCTGGGGCATTGGAAAAACTTAGAGAAAAAAAAAAAAAAAAACTCCCCCCAAAGAAAAAGGAACATTTTCCAAAAATCTTTTCCTAATGAATAAAATCCATTTTTTTAAAAATGTATGTTGTGTCGTGTCTTCTATTTCTATACTACTTATGAATTAGCAATGATTGCAGATGCTCAGTCATAGGTCATATAATACACACTATGCGATGCGTAGTGTGTATTCTCAAATTGTCTACTCAGCTCGACCCGCACCACCCAAGATTAAACCTCTAAGTCAGTAGCACACCACCCTTAGTGTGCTACTGACTTAGAGCACATTTATATGATTAATTCATGTTTTTAAAATCTCATAATTTAAAAAAAAATGAATGTACACATGTCGATATACTGTATATTCTTTTTTTCTTTATTTTTTAAATTTTATTTTGTATATATGTAAACTAAACAAAGGATAAGTAACATAAGATTTTGGCACCTCTGCAACCAGTAGCGCACTCAGAGTTTAATCGGGGGGGGGGGGGGGAGCGAGTTGAATAGACGATTTGAGAATACACACTACGTATTGCATGCGACCTATGAATAGACTGGCAACTATTGGATAGTTTTGACATGATGTTTAGGGCCTCCCTCCATGAGTCTAAGAACTCCTTGAAGTTGCCCATAATAATAATAAATATCAACTTATTTTAAAATATTCTTTCGTGTGACGAAAGAATTTTTTTTTCATTCTAATAAAATTACATTTAACAAAATGAAATACATAAAGATTTTACTTTTATTTCAGATAAAGGACTAAACGACAATTGTCAATAAGTATATATGATAAAGTGTGTGCAAAAATTTCCCTGTTCATAAATGAGTCATTAAATGAAGCAAAAATTGTTCCAGAAATGTCAAGAAGGTATTTGCATTATTAGCTAGTTATATAATGGTTTAATATTAGATTAAGCATGTGCGTTCAACAGGATTTATTAAAACAACCCATTTTCGCACTGATCGTATTCAAGGAACTTTCAAATCTTTTTTTTTTTTTTTTTTTAAGCGAAATCATACGAAATGCTTGACTGGCCATTGCTTCTATCACTCGATTTGTGATTGCAGCTGCAACGGTTATTATACATGCTTATTCTAAGGAAGACAAGTCATTTTATGTCGGAGAGAATTTCATTCCAGTATGATGTAAAAACTATCATATCATAATTTACAATTACGAATATTTTTTTTACAATTGCTTCTCATGTTACTACACTCTATTCTTAGATTTGGTTTCGTATGATCACTACTTGATAACTGATAACTGATGTGGCATGATGGATATCAGTCCCAAGGACTCCAATCCCTTTGTCTCTATGAAATAGTCTTGCATTAAAGATTAGCGAGCACTTGGCTCACCCTATTTAGGGCTGTATGGAGGCACCTGAACCGATAAGCAGAGCTGTTTTCGGGCGCTTATGTTTCCACCTGTCGTGTTCGTCATAGTTAGAAGACTCTCGAATGAGTTGATTTGGATGAACAGCTGCTTTGGCAAAATAAGCAGCAGCACTGTTATGGAGGAACGTGGGAATATCTGGAATATCGGCATCACGGTGTAAGAGAGCATTTCTGACAAACCACGGAGCGTTAAAAATCATACGGAGGCACTTGTTTTGAATAACTTGTAGCTTGTTGATGTTGGTGGGGGAAGTGTGACCCCAGGCTGGAGATCCGTAAGTTAACGATGGTCTGATAATTGTTTTATAGATCCGTAGTTTGTTTTCAGTGCTAACTTGACTTCTTCTATTGAGGAGAGTATAGAGTTGTACAATTGCAGAGTTTGCTTTTTTGCATGCATAAACTATGTGGGAGTTAAAGTTTAAATGGGTATCAAGTTGAATGCCTAGATATTTGGTGCTAGTTCTCCATGGGATGGCTGTGTTAAAAAGTTTAACTTCTCCAGAGTGAGATGCTTGTCTTCGTGTGAGTAGAATGGCAGTGCTTTTATCGGCATTTACAGATATTCTCCATTTTCTGAACCAGTCCTCCAATTTTCTTGCTGCAGTTTGTAATCGCTGAGTAGCAATATTAGTCCTGAGAGATCTGCTAAGAATTGCCATATCATCCGCATAACTAGCTATAGTGGTTAGTAATGTGCTAGGAACATCAGAAACAAAGATGTTAAAAAGCAGCGGTGAGAGCAGCGAGCCTTGAGGGACACCAGCAGTGATTTTTTTCAGTGAGGATCGAATTCCGCGCAACTTGACCTGGATTTTACGGTCCTGTAGAAAGGAGTTAATAATTTTAGTAAGGTAAAGAGGGATGTTGGCTGTAATTAATTTATAGATGAGACCTTTGTGCCACACCTTATCAAATGCTTTTGCAACATCTAAAAAGATAGCTCCTGTGTGCTGTTTCCAGTTAAAGCCTGTAGTGATGAATTCAGTCAGTCTGTGAATTTGCTGTGTAGTGCTATGTCCGGTACGGAAACCGAATTGTTCTTTCGGAATTATGTTATTTTTATTCACCTCCTCATTAAGTCGGTTGAGAATGACTCTTTCTGCGATTTTTCCTAAGCATGATAAAAGACTGATAGGTCTATAGCTCTGTGGCATTTGTGGTGCCTTACCAGGTTTAAGGATAAGGAATATATCAGCTTGTTTCCATCTTGAGGGGAAATAATTTAATCTCAGAATTGCATTAATAATGGCTACTAAATGCATGACAGCTTTGTGTGGGAGGGCTTTAATTGTTTTGTTGGTAATTTCATCTGGACCAGGTGCTTTTTTGTTTTTAAGCTTCCTAATGATTGAATAGACCTCTTTAGGTGAGGTGGGACAGATATTTTCACAGCTACAAGGTTTCCGAAGCACAGAGCGTACACGACGGTGTATCCTCTCTATGAAGGTCAGATCAGCATGCGTATAATTAGGACGGCACTGAAGCTGGAGGGCATCAACGAAAGCTTCCGCTTTTTCATTATCTCTGTAAACAAGACCTCTTTCTCCGTGAATGGGCTGGATGTTAGAGCGATCTGTACGGAGAGCTTTAGTCAACTTCCACAGAGAATTATCTTCAGCTTTGAGAGAACAGAGTTTTCTTTCCCATTGCTGGTTTTTGTGATCTTTTAATGCGTAACGAACTTGGTTGGATGCTCTATTTAGTTCTCGACGGTCTTGCGGAGATAGTGTGTTGTGATAGCGGCGTCTGAATCTATTTTTGTTCCTGATCAGAACAAGGATTTCTTCAGGAAGTGAGTTGACTTGAGCTGGGGTGGAAATAGAACAAGCTGCGGATAAGCCAGCGTGTATTTTACATTCAAGATTGTTGACTGCCACGTCAATTTCTTCACAGGTGGAGATAGTAGGTACTGAGTCTATGATAGAGTTCATTTTAGCCTTGAATTTTGCAAAATTAGTGTGGGATTGGTTGGGAATGAGCTCAGGCTCCCCCCCTAAACTTAAAAGTACTGGATTGTGATCTGAGCTGAGCTCGTCAACCACTTGAAGTTGAAATTGATGACAAATATTGTTAAAAATAGCAATATCCAAAACATCAGGTCTGCCGATCGCTCCATAATGAGTTGGCTCGATTGGGCCTGCAATAACAATATTTCTCTTTAAGGCAAAATTGTAGAGGATCATTCCGTTGTTGTTAAAACTCTTGCTGTTCCATAAAGGATGCTTAGAATTGAGATCTCCTGCTACAATTATTGCTTCATTTGTATCTAGTAGCTGAGAGAGATCAGAGGGGAGTAAAGGTTTGCCAGGGGGGTTGTATACAGAATAAATCTTTAAGCTGCCTGCATTGTTGGTATGAATTTCTATGCCTGTCTCCTCGAGGTTAGATGTATTAGTCTTCTTAATCTCATTATAGCGGATGCTTCTTCTGACAAAGATGGCAGTGCCTCCACCTCTGGCATTGAGTCTGTCATTTCTAAGTAATGAGTAGTTTCTGAGTTTGGGATTATCGCAGGGACGTAGGTGAGTCTCATTAATGAGGAGAATATCAATTTGTAAGTGATCTATAAGTTCCTGTAATTCCAAAATTTTGTTGTTGAGACCGTTTGCATTCCAGAATATTATCTGTATAGAATTTGATGTTGAATCTGGATTAGTCATTAATCATGGAGAAGATGACTTGAGTATTCCTAAGGAATTTGTTGGTATCGGCCTGGCTTGGATTTGTTTTGCTGAAGGCCATTGCATCTCCCCTAGTGAGGCAGCGAGAATTGCTGAGGAATTTTGACTGCTAGCTGCAGGGAGTACCTCGGTGTTACGTGAGGAAACCACAGAAGCATAAGATTTATCTGATGTAACTTTTCGTGCTTTGATTTCAGGCACAGATCTCACATTATTTTTCTGCGTGGGCTGAATTAACTCCTGTCTAGGTTTTTGAAGGTTGGATGGGTGGAGAGAACAGCCCTTGTAATTAGCAGGATGTGGGCCACTGCAGTTCGCACATTTAGCAGGTGTGGACTTTGGCTTGACGCAAGTGTGCGAGGGATGGTTGCCACCGCATTTCACACACTTGTAGTCTGCTTTGCATAACATTTGCGCATGCCCAAATTTTTGGCAGCGATGGCATTGACCAGCCGATGCCTTTCTTCTTAGTGGCTCGGTCTTGATGACCAAGTTGCAGACTATTTTAAGATCATAAATTTCTCTCTGATCTTTATTGATCTCTACTAAGACCAGAGGCATGGGACGCTTGTCTGCTCGATACATTCGAGAAATCTTGATCGGCTCCAAGCCTTGTAATCTAAGGTCAGTAGCTATTTCTTCTGATGTTATGTTTTCTACCAATCCTCTGATCACTACCTTGAGGTTCTTTTCACTTTTGAGTTGGTAAGTATGGTATTGAAATTTATGATCGTCCATAAGTCTGGTTAGCTGGCGGTAGTCCGTTGTTCCTTCAGGCTGTATGCGGACTCCGTCATCTGTGTTTTTGGCTGATGAGAACTTGATGTTATTTTTCTTCATCGTCTCTGCAAGCAACGACCATTTTTCCTTAGATCGCAAGACTACTGGTGGGATCCTCTCTTTGGGCTGTATCGGTATATTTGTCTCTGTTCTTGCACTAGATTGTGCTGATGTGTCCATTTGAGGTGCAAATTCAGGTTCTGCAGCAAGAGACCCTTTCTTTCTCTTCTTTCTGCTGACTTCCTGATAATCATTGGAATCTATGTCAGTTGTTGTGACATTGTCATGTGTACTGTGAGGAGAAATTTCGGAGGTTTGAGGGTCTTCTGTCTCGACCTCCATAACCTGATGAATTTCAACTCTTCCTGGCCATTTCGTGTGCAAAATGTTACCAATTTGCCGAAAAATAGCTAGAAGTTCTTTGAAAGAGAGATCCTCATATGGTGAATCCATAATTAAATCTAGACTTGAAGTGGGGGAAGGATCTGCCTTGTCCCTTCAACCACCAAGTGCTGCACAGGGCAGGGAACAGGAGAGGGCCTGAAAAATGTTTTTGAAGATGAAATAAAAGTCTTACCTGCTCTGATGATCGAGCACTCTGTTGACGCTGGATAATGCACTGACGAAAATTAAGCGACTGTTTATAACAGCAAGCTATTAACTACTATTACAATGAATAAACATAAAAAATCGCTAAAACATATCAATTAAATTCACAATTCATCATCAATAATACCCGATACGAAACACTAACACACTCGACTGATAATTCTAAAATCAGAATTCTCAACATCGACTACTCGAGACGCCATCTTGAAAATCTCGACCATGATCACTACTTGCGATGTACCAGTTATTGATATGTTAAAATGAAATGTAAAGCATTTGAGGTTTGATGTACTTACTAGATTCAGATAGTTGTAATAATTTCAATCTTCTTTATTGTATTTCATAATTATTAAGTGTTGAGATATCTGCCATTCTTTATAAAGACATTCTCTTTTCATTAACGATGACAGCATGACACTCATTACTAACGTCTCACTTGCCATTTATATGAAGTGCGCATGCTCACCAAGTGGGTAATTGACAGCCGATTCATAAACATTTGTTGTGAAAAATAAAAATTATTCATAAAAATTGGATATTAAATCCAGCATTAAGCCTTTTGGCACTTTATTTTAGTAAATAAAAATATCCAGTCTATTAGACGTGATGAAATGTATGTTAAACAACACAGTAATAGAATGAGTCATAGAGTGAATGATTATATTCCTTTAAAATAAGGAAATCTCTAGTGTAGATACATGAAGTTTCACAAAGATACCCTTATATTTTAGAAGATCTTGGATCCAGTTAATTTTGTAGTTATTTAATTTTATTTAAAATGTATGCACCCAAAACGGTTAAAAATGCTTATTCTCAGGAAATTAAGTGATTATAGGTCGGGGTGAATTTCATCCCAGTATAAACCACGCAGCTGATTACTGGAGACCTGACAGAGTTGTCCTTCGACCTAGGAAGAGGTAAAGAAAGGGGCCCGGGCTTGAGAGATCACGCAATATCCAAACACAAAAAGGAAAACTTATTATATCAGAAGCGAAAAGTGAAATATTCAGAATCAGTCTTATGGAATTTTATCCAATAAATATATAATTAATTATGAATGATGGATCTTTTTATTTCATTACTCATGCAAACGTCGCTACGCCATCAATCGAAAAACTAATCATGCACAATAATTAAATCTTTACCGCTCACCTTTCATGGCATAAAAAAATTATAACATTTTTGAACATTCACTGAACCATCGAAAGCTATGTTATATAACTGATATATATCGATAAATGTTTGAATGATTTACCTTTATTGGCTACATATTCATGAATCGTTCGCAAATATCGTATGTTTCATTTCAATTCAATTCAATGCAAACTGAATACTTAACTGACTAGAACTCAATCTAAGAAGAATGAATAAATACGCCAATGAATTTAGTAAAGCAATAAATGCCCAAACGAGTCAGTTCCAGGTAATTTATTTAAATTTCAATAATTCAAGCTACACATCAAATACTCGCATTTAAAACAGAAAATGATTTTGTGAGGTGATCATTGGATTGCACGTGGAATTTTGAAAACAGGGAAGGATTCTGTGAGGTACTGAGTGGTTCACACTCCGTACACGACTTTGTTCGATGCTTTAAGCGCCATCTGGACATCTTCCACCCTCACGGTGACTCTTTTGGCGCATTCAGTTACGGCCACTGAGGACTTCAGCAGATCTGACACGGACAGAAAAATCTCTCTTCGAACTGCGTCATAGACATGGCCCTGCATTCTCTTGATCCCACTCTGTTTTGCTAAACGACGTATCGCACGATCACCGATGAATGGTTTCCTTCTACTCCCTCCAGGGGAAGGAGATCTCCGTGGAGTACGAAAGTTTACTGTTCTTGCTTTGTTCTGAGAGGTTGTTTTTGGCATGGTGGAGAGATTTCGTAAAATCCAAACACAAAATAACTTCAGAGAGAAGGTATAGCCCGAACACTCACAAAAGCACGACCAAACACACACAAAGCGTTGATTGTTAATGTGGAAATATTATTGAAATATTAAATAAATAAATACATTGTCAACTGAAACAATATGTTTCAATTGACAATGTAATAAATAAATAAAACTGCATATTGCCGTATGTTTCCTTAAACTGAGACATATATTTTAAATGTTAGTTGCATTTTTGAAAGAATGATAATGGAATAAATAACATTGCTTTAATTTTTTATGCAACTCGCTCATCTGCTTTTTAAACCTATTTTAAATATATATTCCCCTTTCATTATGTTTGCAATCGTTTATGTATGACTAGTTTCATATTTCCTTAAGCATACACTTTGCTGATCACAAAATATTTCAGAAAACAATTCAAATAAAGGTTTCATAAATAGCATTACTATAGTTTATAGTGGAACATACTTCGTATTTATATTCAGGTATGGAGACATCATATTTCTAAATATAGAGCGGATTTATTAAAATAAACAATATAACACGATAAGTTTTGTAAGTCATCGTGCTTATAAAGTACAAGACGGATAATAAAAAATTACAGATGTTACCATCATTTTAAACCTGGTGTAATTCATCCCCAACGTTCTTTTGTTTAACGTGAATTTTTTTCTAGCTTTTTCATTTTAGAACATAAACACTTACCGTGTAAAATAAATGCCAGTAAATCAGACTAAATATACATTTATTCTGTGTTCTTTTCCATTACATGCCATATACGACTAAGTACCATATATTACAGATAATTATTATACAGCAAAGGTTGGTAGAACCATTGCTACTAATGGCTCACGCAAAAAGTTAAGCAAGTTTGAGCGCGATTAGTAGTTGGAAGGAAATAGATTAGAGATATATTTGAAATAATATGCATGCATTGAATATCTGAGAAAAAACGAAATCAAAGTTCTTTATTGTCTGTTTTCATAAAGGCAAGAAATATCTGATCATCATTTATGGCTTCAAGGAAGAGTCTTAATCCTCAAATAAAGATTGCTTCCGATTTCTCATTTCTTCGTTAAAAGAGTTAAAGATTCTTGGTGCCGGGAATATCCAAGCTGCTGGATACTTCTTGTTGCCTGACGTATTTGAAAAATAGCTAAAACAGCAGAATGCTAGAAGTTACTAACTGTATTATTATGATGTGACACCTCCACTGAGTCCAAAGACTCATCGAGGGAGAGTGTGCCAACAGCATCAAACGATTGATCTCCTTCCAACTACTAACCGCACTGAAACTTGCTTAACTTTTTGCGTGAGCCATTAGTAGTAGCAGAAGCTCTACCAATCGACCAACTTTTGCTTTTTTAAAGATTCTGTTGAGCAAGTTACCAACATGGCATGTCCTCCCAGTTGCATTTCTATACCAAATTCTTGAATATACCATTACATAATACAGTAATGACAGATGTACCAACTTAGAAAGAAAATCTTGCCGATAGTGTTGCCCTCTATGGGCGAGGCCTAGAACGTTTCAGACCACCCTCGTAAATGATTCGTTTAGTATTACTGGTATATTTGTGCATGAGAATAAAACCCTTTTATGGTTTTGTAAAATGCGTTCAGTACCTGTCAGATTTTTTTTTTTTTTCCCTAATTCCGGGCGCACAGATTTTATTAAAATGTGAGTATTTGAAGTCTATTCAAATATTTGTTTGGCATCTCAATTTTCTATTTTAGGTGTGTTTTACAGGACCACGAAGGAACAAAACTGACAAAAACAACAACAACAACAAAAAAAAAAAAAAAAAAAAACATATCAATACTTGAGCTCTGTTGATACATAATTTAGTAAAATATGTATCAACAGAGCTCAAATATTGATATGTCTGTTTTTTTTTTTTTTTACATAATTTAGTGAAATTTCGGATTTTTTATGCACATCAAATGTTTATAGCCAAATTTATCAAAGGAATTCGAATTGATGTTATACGTTAGCTTGCGTTAAGACAGTGGCGCACTCAAGATTTAATCTGGGGGGGGGGGGGGGGGGAGTTGAGTAGACGATTTGAGACTATGCATTGCATACGAGCTATGGCTGAGCAACTGCAGTCATCGCCAATACATGAAACGTGATCTCCTCTGGTCCTGTTCGGGCAAACGAAGCAGCGCTCAATCCGCCTGAGCACTACTTCGTTCGCGTTGCGTTCACAGAGGCCAGGATTCCCGAGAACTATAGGGTATTCCCATCTTATGTGACCTTCAATTCATAAGTAGCATAGAAATAGAAGACACGACACAACATAAATTAAAAAAAAAAAAAAGAATTTTAATTAGAAAAAGATTTTGGAAATCTTTCTAGTGTTTTTTATCTTTTTCTTTTGCGGGATGCCAGGGCCCCTTTGTCCCCCTCCCTGGGTGCGCCAATGCTTTGAGATGACTTAAACAGCGAGGATGTTTTAGCATTGCATAATTAATTAAATAGACATCGTCAAGGTAATTCATGACCTGCATACAATTTCAAATTGTAGCCAAAAGTTGTTTTAGACAAGTGGTCGATATCGACCCCCAGGGGTTGATATAACATTGTTAGGGATCGATAGAAAAATATAAGACATCATTGTACGGGTAATATTTAAATCGATTAAGTTGGATTATCTCCATCCTTAATGACAACGCAATTAAGAGTGAATTGTGGGAACAGTGACATGAATGGGACCTATAAGATGGAGCAAGGCCATAAAAATAGTTACGGAGGCCAATCAAGTAGGCCAAATGACGTATTTTCCAATAAACGGATGTCGGTGGTTCCCGTCTAGCTGGCGCTGCGGGAGCGAGATTGCAACACGCGCGCGGTTGCTTATTTCCTTATACCTACACGTATTCGATCCCAGTCTCATTTTTGCGGATCGACATACAAGTGGGCATTAATGTTCTAAAATTCATCAACATACACATTACGTAATAGTAAAATAAAGGGGGCTCGATAAAAAGTCAAGAAACTCTTGAAGGGGGTCGACAGTCAAAAAAGTTTGGCGACCCCTGTTTTAGACAGATCATGATGAGTACTGCAGAAGAACACATCTCGCTGATATCAGAAAGCAACTAAAGCTATTCGTCGGTATGAAAATAAAAGTAATTCAACAATTTTTAACTCCAAACCATCCTCTCTCCAATTAAATACGAAGCTTCAAACCACAGTTGATTAAGATTATATTCTTTTCCTTACTTCTTGCAACTGTCCTTTGTTCACTCTTTTGATGTAATAAGATACACATCATTATTTTTGACATGTACAGTCAGTTCATTATGTGTTTTATTTAGCAATGCATCAGTAATTAATATTATTCTGTCAATTTTAACTGTCGTGCGAACGTATTATGGCGTGGAGATACTTCTCCTGTTTCGCAATAGAATTGCTTTCCATAAAGTAACGTGAAATTGACTATATCATCTATATACCAACTATATCATCATTCTTCACAACTCAGGGTTGCCTGTGATATGACAGTTTTATGGAAATAAATCAGCTGATCAACAAGATAATGGATCATTTAAAAAAAAAAAAACATTTGTGCGACCAGATAAAGGTTGGTCGATTGGTAGAGTCTCTGCTACTAATGGCTCACGAAAAAAGTTAAGCAAGTTTGAGCGCGGTTAGTAGTTGGAAGGGGTTGTAGCGCACTCAGGATTTAATCTTGGGGGGGAAGCCCGAGTTGAGCAGACGATTTGAGAATACACACTACGGATCGCATAACACCTATGATTGAGATCTGCGGTCATCGCTAATTCATAAGTAGTATAGAAATAGAAGACACGACACAACATAAATATAAAAAAATGAATTTTAATTAGGAAAAGATATTTGGAAAATTTTCTTTTTTTTTTTTTTCTTCTTTTTGTGGAGCCATGCCTCTCCCCCCCCCCCCCCCTCTGGATGCGCCACTGGGAACGGGATCAATCGTTCCATGCTGTTGGCACACTCTTCCTTGATGAGTCTTAGGACTGGGGAGGGGGAAGTTGTATTTTTTATTGATCACAATATGCTTCAGTAATTAAAGGGATAAAGATAACCTACTCATAAATATTAAGTTTTATATTAATATTTGTATATTCATATAGAATTCAGACATCGAAGGTACCTATCACTCCCATGCCCAAAATCGCGAGTGTACAATTTTGAATTCGGTTCCAAATCTAGAACCGAGGAATACATCTTGAATTGTGACCTGTGCATGTCCGTTCTCCACCCCCCCCCCCCCCCCCCCACCCCCCCTCTCTCTCTAGTGCCGTTACACAGTTGTATTCATGAAATGATTTGTTCGAAATCGGAATGGTAAAACTTACTGACGGAACTGTAACAAAATTGTGCAATTACATTTTTATGGAGTATTTATTTTAATGCCTTTATTAAACTATCTTTGAAATAATGTCTTTCATTCCATTCATTCTTTCTTTTCTTTTTTTTTTTTTTGGTTTTGTCAAGAAAAACGTGTATGAGCAAAATAACAACATACTGTGCACGTGGATAGTTGTTTTTTTTTTTTCCCTCTGAGATTTTGGCATGCACCCTTAAAGAGATTCGCTATCCTAACCAACACTCTAGATATCACGCAATGTTTCCTACTTCCTTTAGTACAACGTTTCTCAAACTTTTCCTATGACAGAACACTTCACAAATACTGAAATTTTAACGGAAGACCTTGGTTAGAGTCGAGTATCATCAGTCTCGTATTCAACGTAAAGCTAACTGCACACTATCGCTGCAGCAGGCAGGATCGCATCGCAAAAAATGCGACCCCGTACACTACAGGAGTGCTTCAGGCTGCATCGCATTGACCTTGATTGTGATGGTACGTTTCCTAGAATAGATACCTCCGTACTTCACTCGCGCTCGGAGGTATCGACAACCGCGAGTGGCTGAGAAAAGGCAACGAGCGCTGGCCTTGATAGCCCAATCCACAAGCAAAGTGAGGGCCGCCTGATTTTCAAACATGTTTGAAACTTGTCGCAGCATTTAAAACTATTCTAGGCTCATATTAATTTTGATAATTTTTCACAGAACACTTATTCACTTTCTGCGGAACATCGGTGTTCCACGGAACATAGTTTGGGAAACGCTGCTTTACTAAATGAAAAAGATTATCCACTTAAAAAAAAATATCCACATATCTAAAGCCTATTTAGTTATTAATGTGTGGATAATTTATTCTTCCTCATATTAGTTTTAATGCTAAATGAAGCAAGTCATTTCGAGGCTATTTTTATTTTTATTTCGAGGCTATTTCGGCTTGTTGAAGAATCTTGCTCAGATCTTTCCCCGGTGTGAAAACATAAAAATAAATAAAAGCCGAAATAGACAAAAAAAAAACAAACAAACAGTACATGACGTAACAACTTGCTTTTACTTCAATGCGAAATTCCCTCAAGAAATACATTCCATTCAGGCGATTCAATGAGAAAATGCGCAGGACTGTGATGTTTTCGTGATCTCTCTTAAGGTCATTGAAATGATGTCATCACAGTCGATTAATAAAAGAAATATTTCAATAAAAATTAATTTAATGAAAGATGCGTTGGTGACGCCAACAACGAATCTAATTCAAGAAAGAAGATTTTCGTTAGCTAAAAGAGGGGGGTGCGAATATCATCACAAATGAAGACAAGATTTCACGCATTGTAAAATGGTGTGAAGGCGATAATTTGACAAAATAAACTTTCCTTCAATAATTTTACATCTAAAATTAGAAAATTAATTATCCTGTCCCATCTAGGATGCGAAGAACTTTTTTTGGGCTTGTCAGTTGAAGGCGAGTTAGCCGCTCTCGTAAAGAGGTAGCAATTTTTTTTTTTTTAAACACAGAAACTCGGGTGTTTCAATCTGCAAAACAAGCAAGCCGGGAAGAAGAACAAACGCAATTTATAGATGCAATACATTGGCCCACAGCCTTTGTTGTCTCGACCGAGAAATAGAAGGACACATTTACATGTTTCATAGACTTTATTGACAAATAATATTGGGGAAACTGAGCCAATCCATGAAAGCTGTTCAAGATATTAGTAAAGCTTTCCATGTTATATTAACACTTCATCTAGAGAAATACTTATTGTAAAATTTCACTTGCATTAGTTTTATAAAACCCCTTTAATATCTTAAAAGTTTTTCTATCATGTCCCCTCTTTAGCGAATGTTTAATGATTTAAGGAGTTAGTTTAGAAGACGAGATGTTCATGAAATATCCTGGGGTAAGAACTTGTGTGCAAGGCTAATTAGGACTTAAATTTCAGTGTTTTCTTTTGGTTTTAAAATTAAGAATTTAACCAATCAGAGCGTGAAGGAGAACGAGAGTAAATACGAGGGGAATTGGACTGGAAATTTCTGATAAACACCAAGAACAAATCTTAATTAATTTCATGTCTTCTTGTAATATTCCAAAAGAAAGACAACAAATGATTACCGTTTGATGAAACTTGGGGGTTAAAGGATTTTAAGGTATGTTCTTTCTTGTGATTATATCAGTTGCTTTAATTTCATTTTTGTTCTAGGTGTTTATCAGAACATTCCAGCCCCCTCTTGTATATCCTCCCTCCCTCCTCCCCCCCCCCCTCTCTCTCTCACACACACAGTTTTAAGTGATTAGGAAATCGAGTCTTACGAATAAATTCGTCTGGTATTATAGTACAGGGCGAATGCTGGTCTTGAAATTCACGCTTGCTCTTGTTATCATTCAGGGAGCGAGAGGTGTGATTATGTGCGATAATGAATTACTGACCATTTAAAACTATGTACAGTATTCAGAAATTTATGTACATTTAATCATACAAATATAACATTTATTTTACAAATGATATTCTATCTTTTTCAATTTAGCTACTTGAATGCAAATTCTACTCTACAGTTCTTCTTTATGAACTGGTCAATAACATCGTCATAAAAAGTTGGTTGTAACTTAATTTTCCCAAGCAACACGCACACTTGTAAAGGCTGGCTGAAGCTCACTGGCTAGAGCTACTTTGACTGCATATGGCCTGTGGTTTAAGGCAGCGCTTCCCAAACCCTGGCCCGCGGCCCCCTTGGGGGCCGTAGGTTTTGTTGAGGGGGGCCGTGAAATAATGAAAACAAATTTAAAATGTTTTAAGACTAAGTAGATTTTTTTATTTTAAAAGAAACGTATTTAACTTTTATTATTTATTATTTATTGTTTGTTATTTTTTATATTTTAATGGAAAAATTCACACATTGGTGTTGGTTCACAAACTTTGCTTCCTGCGTATTTCGGCGCTTAACGAATATTAGTAAATATTGCTTATTCATATGTTTCATTTCAAAGCAGTGGTTAATTGTATTTACTTCGAATGCTCTCCAGGGAAGCTCCAAATCTTCCTGTCCCTTTCGTAATCAGGGACTGTTGATATTGATTTTATATATATATCAGATCTGTATGATCAATTAGAAACAAAGGAAGGACAGAGAAAAATTTACCAACTAGCGAAATGTAGAAATAAAGCAGCTAAGGACATCTTACATGTGAGGCAGATCAAAGATGATGAAGGAAGAGTATTATGGAGGGATGTGGACATAAGAAACAGATGGAAAATATACTTTGAGGGACTTTTGAATGAGGAAAATGCAAGGACTCACAGAGGAAATGGGCAGCCTTCTGAGGGGATGGTGCAGAACATCAGTAGAATGGAAGTGACGGAGGCCATGAAGAGGATGAGGAATGGAAAAGCGGTGGGCCCCGACAGAATTCCAGTGGAGACATGGAAGGCACTGGGGGAAGAGGGAATTTACCTGCTGTGGGACCTGTTCATGAAAGTTTGCCAACAGGAAAATATACCCGAGGAATGGAGGGAGAGTACTCTTGTTCCCATCTACAAGGGTAAAGGGGATGCACAAGAATGTAAAAATTACAGAGGAATAAAGTTGATGTCCCACACAATGAAGATCCTAGAAAGGGTTCTTGATGGTAGATTGAGGGAGGAGGTGGAGATTGCAAAGGAACAATTTGGCTTCATGCCTGGTAGATCAACAACAGATGCTATCTTTGGGTTACGACAGATGATGGAAAAATATCGAGAGAAACAAAGGGAGCTACATCTGGTATTTATTGATCTGGAGAAAGCATACGATAGAGTGCCAAGGCAAGAAGTCTGGAGGTGTCTGAGGGAGAAGAAGGTGCCAGAGAAATATGTCAGGTTGGTGCAGGAAATGTACAGAACTGTGAAGACAAGTGTTCGGACCTGTTTGGGACAGACAGAAAGTTTTCAAGTAACAGTTGGCTTGCATCAAGGGTCACCATTAAGTCCGTTTCTGTTTAATATTGTGATGGAGGTGGTAACAGAGGAGGCGAGAGAAGATGCACCCTGGACAATGTTGTATGCAGATGACATCTTGCTGTGTGTAGATTCAAGAGAAGAAGCGGAAACTAAACTGGAAAGATGGAGAAAAGTACTGGAAGAGAGAGGTATGAGACTGAGCAGAAGTAAGACAGAGTATATGTGTTGCGCAGTGGGCGGTGGCCAGGAGACAGATCTGGAGCTGGAAGGAAATGTCATCAGGAAGGTGAGAGACTTTAGATACTAAGATTCAACAGTGGAAGAAGATGGAGGAGCTGAGAAGGAAGTGGGATGCAGGATACAAGCAGGTTGGAGGAACTGGAGGGAGATGGCTGGAGTGTTATGCGATAAGAGGGTGCCGATCAATCTGAAAGGCAAAATTTATAGGACAGTAGTGAGGCCAGCTATGACATATGCTATAGAAACTGTGGCCCTGAGGAAAAATAACATTAGCAGGATGGAAGTAGCAGAGATGAGAATGCTTAGGTGGATGTGCAGTGTGACCAGAAAGGATCATCTGAGAAATGACTATGTCAGGGGAACAGTGAAAGTTACGAACTTAGGAGCGAAAATACAGGAGGCAAGGTTGAGATGGTTTGGTCATGTGATGAGGAGGGAGGACGAATATGTGGGAAGAAGGGTCATGCAGATGGATGTGCAAGGAAGGCGGAAGCGTGAGCGGCCAAAGCGGCCTTCCCCCACTCAAGTGGGAGAAGCTGCAGAAGAAGATCAAAACTCGTTTTATATTATCACTGTCATCCGAGCTAATTTTCTGTTACCAATAAAAGTTTCGCATATACTTCACACATGAAAAAAAAAAGCTTAAACAAGTCAATGTGGGGAGATAGTAACTCCTTGCAGTGCTAAACAACACGCCCTCCCTAACAGCCACTATACTGCAGAGGCAATAAAAACAAGTACTTTTATTGTGCCAGTGAATAAGGTATGATGTACAACAAATATTGCAATTAGAGACAACTGGGATAAAAACACACTAATTAATGAATCACATGTCCATTCATACAGAATCTATGCTGTATAGACTGAAACAAACCATATGTTGCCTGGGTAAACACAGTATCTAACTAAAAACTATTGTTATTGATTAGATGTGAGTTCGATATTATATATATATATATATATATATATATATATATATAATGAATGTTATGGCAGTTTCACATATGGAATTCGGTTGAAGAGAGTTAGCATTTCAACTCAACTGTCACCTATGCTTTTATCTTTCGGTTGCGCGATCTTTTGTTAATACCGCACCAATCATATGCGGGTTTTAATAACCTGCCTTTGCTGTCTGTTTCGCGTTAGGATTAATTACCGTAAAGGGAGAAAAGTCACAAAAGAGAAAAATGTTCCTGGTCTGGGGATTCCCTTATTCAGGTAATATTCACTAATTTCATGTTGTTAGTTCTGTGGTGTGCCAGTATCGGTAAGTGGTGATATTATTTGATCTATTCTACATTAAAAAATTTAACCCTGAGATGGATAAGTACAATCAGAAGAAGCAGAAACAGACTCAAAAAAAAGGACAGTATTTCATATTTTACCAGAACAGCCCACATTGTCTTCAGAACCAAACGGTAAGAGGCAAAAAATGTAATATATGCGTTTGATTTTTGCAATATTCGTTGTGTATGTTTTGTATTGAATATAAATACAATAAATATTATAATAATATATCTCTCTATTATGATTTTTTTTAGAGGGGGGCCATGAAATATTTTAATTTTGCAAAGGGAGCCCTGACATCTAGAAGTTTGGGAAGCACTGGTTTAAGCAACAGAGTGAGATGACGTGAATTGGCTATGAGCGCGCATGAAATCACAGTGCTGCAGCGAGGACCTGTGAGCTACAACTGAGCAAGCCAAGGTAGCTTTGACTAGACGAGCAAGCATCGGCCTTCGATACGCAACGCAAAGCTCAATTATTGCCGCGCAAGCTTAAGACGTCTTGTTTACAAAAATAAAAGCCTAAATGGAATGCTTATAAATGCATGCATTTATTAACAAATAAATATTACTTCTTTCTCGATTAATGAGCTTTCGCAGCAAGCATGGAGAATTCACCCCTGTTATAGTATTTAAGTGATTTAAACCGAAAATCGTGGTCTCAGCTAAGAGGCTGAGATCACGCAATTACTTTATTATTGGAAAATTGCCGAGTTTTCATGTCTTTTCGAATTCTAAAAAACAAATGACTAGCAGTGATGTTATTACAGAACTTTCTCTTTCTTCTTCGAGGAGGCACAGCGAACGCGAATTTTTTTATAATTGCCATGTTTTTATCGGATGATTTAAAAATTCTATTAAGTATTCATATTTGTAGATTTAGGGAGTCAAAAACACACGTGTTGAACAGATTATTTTATTAATTACAAATAAAATAAAACTTGACGTTTCGACCTCTATATCGAGGTCATCATCGGAAGAATACAACTGTATATAGAACCAAGCTACATGCTCATGCTTTCTATACCAGTAAACTAAATCTACGTAGTTAATAAATCTTTTTTCTAGCCTGACCTCTAGTGATAGAAAAGAAAAACAGAAATAAATAAATAAATTAATTAATTTAAAAAAAAAAATATATATATATATATATAATATATATTTATAATACATATTATAAAACACACGTCTTGTGAAATGCTCAAACACAACCCAAATCTCTACAAAAATGATGGCCTCACCATTTCAAGAATGTGGAGGACCCATCTACAACCTGTATAACATCCTAAACTAGCATTAGAAAAAATTCCCACTACAAGAAGACAATCTGGTGACCTGGTGAAGTGTTTAGAACATTCAATAGCAACTGAAAGAAATCACTTTGTAACTATCCAGAATATTAATACAGGAGGACTCTAACAGTTTATTGTAGTTGCATTTATCTGTTTATAATATTTGTTTATAATTTTTGTTTTTCTTTTCTATCACTAGAGGTCAGGCTAGAAAAAAGATTTATTAACTACGTAGATTTAGTTTACTGGTATAGAAAGCATGAGCATGTAGCTTGGTTCTGTATACAGTTGTATTCTTCCGATGATGACCTCGATATAGAGGTCGAAACGTCAAGTTTTATTTTATTTGTAATTAATAAAATAATCTGTTCAACACGTGTGTTTTTGAGTCCCTAAATCTACAAATATGAGTGCTGATCACCGTGTAACCCTAAAAGAAAGAATTCTATTAAGTATGATGACGCTTCTATTGTGTTTTTCTTCTGGAAACTTGGGGTTTCATTCGCGTACAGGTAAATCGGCCTTCAGAATACACGCAGTTTCCAGACAAAAAAATACTGTTAGTGGTGGTAATTTCTGTTAGATGCGATGGTGGTAGTTGTGTGTAGTAGGAGATACGGTTAGATGAGGGTAGCAGACTGGAGTAGAGTGCCCTTCCCATGGCTCCCACAAGGGTGGGGATGACAGGGCTCTAGCCTGGGGGTCTATCTTGTTGGGTCAGCCAGTTAAGTGAGACTAACAAAAGACATAAAGAAACTTTATAAATATGAATGAATATGTACGGAGAGGGACTACTAGCTGTTGCAATCGTTTCCAACCCATTATCCATCCTTTAAGACTTATGGTTACTCTTCTGAACTTCCCATGCGAAAGGATTTACTTTAGTTTTCAGTTTTCGTTCACCTGTATCGCTTTCTCCTTCACCACTGAACAGAATTAAAGGCTTGAAAAAATATTTCAGATCTTATAAGGTATGCATGCCAATGTTTTGGCACAAAATATTAGCAAATACCGACAATAAGAACATTATCATACAAAGTAAAGGAATATCTCTTGAGGTCGAGTCCGCACTTATATATAATTACTGCAAGAGATACAACACTTACGTGACTCATGGGAAAGTGTTGTCCAAGAAGCAAAAGGAGTTGTTGCTGAAGCAATCATGTGCAGCCACAATATTGCGAAAATCGAGAAACTACTGTAGAACCTGAGCAAGATTTCAAAATTTTCGTAATTTATCCAGCATTGGATTTTATTATGAACGATTTAAAAACAAGGTTTGAAGCAGCAGATAATATATGTGAATTATTCTCACCTACTTTAAATTTCCACAACTTAGATGATGGTAAACTTATCGCAAAAGCAGCAAAACTTGTGAAAAAGATCTGTCAGAAGAGTTATTGAATGAAATTCTTCACCTTAAAATTATTCATGAGATAGTTTTCGGCACAGAAACAAGTCTGGTGAGACTTCTGAACACAATTTATGACAAAAACCAGCAAGGTATATTTGTCAATATCTGCCTTGCCATTAAACTATTTTGCACAATACCGGTTACTATTTCTTCAGCTGAGAGGTCATTCAGCAGACTGGCCAATTCATTGAAAACATGGCAAAGAAGCACAAGCAGCCAAGAACGACTGAATCACCTAGCAATTTTGTGCATCGAAAATGATTTGGCTAAGCAAGTTGATTTTATTGACATTATTGATAAATTTGCAACGACAAAAGCTAGAAAATATACTTTGAAGTAATTTTGAATATTATTATTAGTTTGTATTATGTAGATGTTGGTAGTTTTTTAAATAAATATTACTTTTGTGTTAACATTTAAACTAATTGATCCTAAACCATGTAGACTGTATAGCAATGCGTTGTCCTTAACCCAGGTAGGGGGCCTGCCAAAAATCCTAGTCTGGGGGCCCACTTCAGGATGTGGAGGCCATGTCCATTCTGGATTTGGTCTTGGACTCCTTGGAGGTGTCACGCAAGGAGAACTTTTCCCCAGAACTCTAGCGCCTCCAGGAGAGGCAGGTGGCATTACAGTTCTCTGTGGTCCTTAAATAGGCCCTAATTTCGGTATTCTCAGCTACAGCCTCATGCACCTGTGCATATGTACGCCCCTGGTGTCATGTAATAAGTTGTATGACATCATCAACAAACAGATTTCCTCTACAGTGTTGGAGACATTTCCATCTTGACCCACTCATTTGGACTTTATCTTTTATTTCCTGTGGCAATATATTTCATAAACTTTATTTTTGAAAAATGTCCCAAGTACCAGCAGAACCACAATATCTCCCTCATCTGAATACGATGATCAGCGATCAAGCCATTCTGCGATTGGCTCGGCAAGCTGGAATAAGGCGCATGTCTGACGAGCTCCATGACGCAATCAAAACGGAGATAGCTGTTTTCTTGGAACAGCATATATATACGGGATTCCGTCTCCGACAGATCAAAGACCTGGGTGTAATTCTCGACAAAAAGCTATCTTTCAACCAACACATCAAGTCTGTGTGTGCAAAGGCATCTAAAGCCATAGCTCAGATCTATCCGCTAATTAATAGAAATAGCAAGCTCAGCAACAGAATCAAATTGCAACAATACCAGATGACGATTCATCCTATAATCACCTATGCCTCTCTGGCCTGGAGCCACACCTCAAATGCTAACATTATCAAAATACAGCGAGTGCAGAACAAGTGCTTGAGAATGATTCTGAACGCCCCGTGGTATGTCAGAAACAATCAACTCCATAGAGACACAAATATTCCCTATATTTTCTCTTTTCTACAATCCTTAGCATCCAAGTTTTTCCTAAAGACGTCCACACATCCCAACGATTTGGTTCAGCAAGCTACAGCATACGAGGCAACAGACATATTCAAATATATGATTATTAAATAGTTTAGGGAAATAACAACGTGGCCTAGGATATACATTAAAATAACTTTTTAATACAAATCCAATATTTTGGCAAAAAATATTGGATTTGTAGAACCGTTGCCGAAATATTGGATTTGTATTAAAAAGTTATTTTAATGTATATCCTAGTCGACGTTGTTATTTCCCTAAACTATTTAATAATAATGCATAACCAACGTCTAAGCCTTTCCACTAGAAATATTCAAATATAGAAGACCAAAAGCTATATTAGCCTCCTATAACGATGTATAATCTCCATGCTCATTCAGGGTGAGCAAACTGCTCGTAAATTTTACCCTTACTGTAACCACAACAGATAGCGGGGATTATGAAAAGCATTTTGCTTCACCCCTAAAGACATAAATGTCAATTGTCAATTGACAGGTCAAAGAGGAATAATGGTGTCCTCCAAGGACGTCAGGATGGTCATGAGAAATACTGTGCATGGAGTGCGAGTTCGTCACCAATAAAAATTCTGATTTGTGTAATTTTTTTTATTCTTCTGTGAAATTGAAATAAACCGGGAAAAAATGTATCAATCGGCTTTTTGATGTTTTATAAATTGTGTGAAATCTTTTTCTTTCTTTCTTTTGTGGTAAGAGTCTGTGTAGCTCAGTAGAAGTGGTGTTTGCACTCTACAGCGCTTGACTGCACGAAGAAAGGATTTGGTGGTCCAAATCTAGTCGCCGTCTAGAGGAACCTTTTGTAAGCCTTTTTTCAGCCTGTTCCCAAGTTAGTCGATCTCTGGCACAGGGCTAGCGGGTTTTTTCTCCCGGAAACTCGGGTTTTTCGTCCTGTAAACTCAAGAAAATCGACCGTAGAACCCACACTATTTTCAGACATTAAAAATATTGTGTTAGGGTTAGAGACCACGAGATGGCGGCACTAGCTTGCTGCCTTCTTCACTGCGTACCGATGAATCAGTGATAGCCTTGGGCCAGCTATCTCTCTGATTGGCTACCAGTGAAGATTGAACTGCCCACTCAGTCTCCAAAAGTTAGATAGGATAAACGGCCCTGCCTACTCCCTATACGGGAACAACATAGGCGTTGGATGATTTTTTTTTGATTTTCTATAAGTCTGTGGATTTGTTGAGTTGTGCAGTGTCCAGTTCGAAAACCAAATTGTTCTTTTGGAATTAGACCTAGATTGTCCGTTTCACTTTGTAGGCATTTTAGAATTACTTTTTCTGCTATTTTCCCTAGGCCTGACAAGAGGCTGATTGGTCTGTAATTCTGGGGGAACTGACTGAGGCGCCTTCCCTGGCTTGTGGATAAGGATTATGCCTGCTTCCAGCGAGTGGGGAAGTAGTTGAGTCTTAGCATCGCATTAATGATAGCCACTAGATCCATTATTGTTTTGTGAGGGAGTGCTTTTATAATTTTGTTGGAAATCTGATCAGGACCTGGTGCTTTTCTGTTATTGAGGTTCTTGATGATTTGGTATATTTCATTTGGCGTGGTATAGTTTGAGTTGTCACGGTTTGAGTTGTATTTGCGAAGTGTTCTGTCTATTTTTTCAGAAATGCCTCTAATATAAGGAATGGCAATAGCATTCTTGAAACCTTTTTTGTTCTTACTGGTATCTTTATGGAGGAATTTAGTCAGCTTTGACATAACTTCCCTTTTCACCAATGTCCCAATCAATGACATGATCTTGCTCTCCTACAGAACATATTTCCACATGACATCACGGCCCTCTTTGCCCACATACTCTGCTCTGGATATTTCGTGTGGCAAAACAATTTTTACCTTCAAAAAGAAGGTACAGCCATGGGCTCACCACTTTCTCCCCCAATAGCTAACTTTTATATGGAAGACTTTGAGCAACATGCTCTAGAGACAGCATGTCTAAAGCCCAAAATTTGGCTCAGATACGTCGATGATATTTTTGCCATTTGGCCCCATGGCCGCGAAGCTCTAAATACATTCCTTAGCCACCTAAACAAACAACACAAACGTATCCAATTCACCATTGAAATGGAAAAAAACAACTCTCTTCCGACACACTTGTCACATGTCTTCCCTCTGGCTGTCTCTCCTTCTCAGTTTACCGCAAGCTTACACACACAGGCCAATACATACACAAAAATTCTTACCACCACCCAACACAAAAACTAGGTGTCATAAGCACCCTTAAACAAGCCCTAACTATTTGTTCTAATGAACAGGCTCTAAACCAGGAATACAAGATCATCAACCAAACATTTATCAAAAATAGATACAGTAAAAAAACTATTCACAAGATCCTCCATAAAGATACCAGTAAGAACAAAAAAGGTTTCAAGAATGCTATTGCCATTCCTTATGTTAGAGGCATTTCTGAAAAAATAGACAGAACGCTTCACAAATACAACATTAAAACCACCTTTAAACCCCCAAATAAGTTAAGATACCTACTCAGTTCTTCTAAAGATCCTCTTCCACACCTAGTCCACCCAGGGGTATACAAAATACAATGCACATGTAACATACCATACATAGGGGAAACAGGGCGAACTATCCCAATCAGACAAGATCACACAAACGACACATTAAATACCTCCATTTTGGTAAAACCAGCCTTTCTGACCACGCACTCCAAACATACCACAGAATTGATTGGAAAAATACCAAGTCCCTACACCGCACCAAAACCTGGTTTGAGAGAAAATTTAAAGAGTCTTGTGAAATGCTCAAACACAACCCAAATCTCAACAAAAATGATCGCCTCACCATTTCAAGAATGTGGAGGATCCCATCTACAACCTGTATAACATCCTAAACTAGCATTAGAAAAAATTCCCACTACAAGAAGACAACCTGGTGACCTGGTGAAGTGTTTAGAACATTCAACAGCAACTTAAAGAAATCATATTATAACAATCAGAACTATCCAGAAGAGTATTAATACAAGAAGACTTTAGCAGTTTATTGTAGTTGTATTTATTTTATTTATATATATTATTTTTTATTTTGTTTTAATTTTTTATTTATTTATTTTATTTATTTTTTATTTTATTTTATTTATTTATTTATTTTATTTAATTAATTAATTTATTTTTAATCACTAGAGGTCAGACTAGGGAAAAGGATTAATTAACTACATAGATTTAGTTTACCAGTATACAGGGCATGAGCATGTAGCTTGGTTCTTTATACACTTGTATTCTTCCGATGATGACCTCGATACAGGGGTCGAAATGTCAAGTTTTATTTTATTAGTAATTAATAAAATAATCTGTTCAACATGTGTGTTTTTGTGTCCCTAAATTTACAAATATAAAACTATAAATACATGAATCACAAAGCTGATTAAATGCTTAACAATGAACATAGCTAATTATTATTATTACTACCCCAAGACCTCATGGAGTCAAAGACTCCATGAGGTCTTGGGGTAGTAAAAGACCTGGGAGGTCCTTTTATCACACACAGCTCATCATACCGTGCCTTGAACACATTCAAACTCTTTGCAGACACCACACTCTCAGACAAGGCATGCCAATCATTTACAACTCTGCACGAAAAAAAGATCCCTCTCACTCCCCTACTCACACCCTCTTTATAGTTTCCAGGGATGACCTCTGGTTCTCCCCCGATCTCCCACTATTTTCTGTACAACTTTCCAGCATTGATCCCGTTACCAACTTGTAGGTCTCTATCATATCTCCCCTCTTCCTCCTGTCCACCAGACTCTGCAAATTACATCTTCTCAATGTAATTTGAGAAGATGTAATTCAGAAACGACCTTATTCAGTCACCTTTGAACCCTTTCCAACATCTCTTCATCCTTCTGAAAACCAGGTGACCAAATCTGCGCACAATAGTCCATGTGTGGCCTAATCAAAGCATTATACAAAAGAACAAGAATCTCCTTACTTCTATGCGTCAGTGTCCTCTGCATCATTCCCAGAAGCCTTTGCGTTGTCTTCACAATTTTGGCTCTGTGTCCCCTAAATTTCAGATCCTTATCGACTCTCGCCTGCATGCATGCAGGTGAAAGTGGATAAGGATCTGAAATGATAATAATAATGATAATGCATGCCATGCATTTTTATCTGCAATTAGTGATAGAAGGTGGCTGTAATCTCTAATGTTAAAAGATGTAATAAGAGATTTCCATGTCACTTAATATCAGTTCTTGGGTTTTATTCAGTGATCCATGCAAATGGATAACCATAACATAATGGTGGAGGTCTGGAATAAAAATTCTTTTCTATATAAGGATGGTAGAAAAGCTCCACTCACCTCCACTCCACTTACTATTATTATTATTATTACGTAACACCTCTAGGGAGTCCAAAGACTCATTGAGGGAGGGCCCCTACTCTCCATCTCCACCAATCCACCTTCATCATCTACACCAATGGCATCTACCACCGACCACCACCACTAGTATTTTCATAGACAATCACAAACATCCATGCCCACAGTGGGATTCAAATCCGCAGCCTTTTGGCTGGAGAGTGGATATGCTAACTACTCGGCCAACCAGGCTGGCGTGCAATGTGTTCTTTCTCTCTAACCTGAAATCCATGGCTTTTCTTTCCTACTGTTTAAATTAAGGGGATATTAAATCCCACATTGTTTCAAAACCGAATAAGAAACAAAGATCGGAATCAAAGAGTTTCATGCCGAATATATAATAAACTATAAAGGTATCGGCGGATACTAGCAAAGCACATAGTACAAACTAGGGCGACTCATAGCAAAGGTGGATAAAGCTCTGATCACTATTCTTAGTATTTCCCACAATGTATAAACACATCACCTAGGAGATGTATGATGTTATACATTACGGTGGAAGGTCACTACCCAGATCGGTTTCAACCTTTATTGAGGTCTCATCAGTGAGTAGGTAGACTGAATTAATACTGAGGGTATAGCAAAAAGAACTTATATACTCTGCTATACGAGTTGTCAAACAGGTGCATCCATTAAATTACTTAAATAAAGAGCCAATAGGCTTCATTTCAGCGATGTAACATTATTTAAATTAAGGGGATATTAAATCCCACATTGTTTCAAAACCGAATAAGAAACTCAAAGATCGGAATCAATTTCTTTCCTATGTAAGCTAAAGCTAAAATTCAGGAGGCTACAAACAGTTTGAATTGGTTTAAAAATAATTTAACTCTGATATAGTATAACCAAGTGAAAAAACTTTCAAAACTTATTAACTGTTTCCTTGGAATAGCTATTGAGAACCAAAAAAATCCACAGAAGGAATACCATAATGTTGCATGGTTCATTTCAATAGAATGATGGTCTTGAGTCAGCCATCATTTTGCATAATAGAAACTGCTCTGTTCTTTGGGTATGGATTACACTTAATTTTTGAGAAGGATTGTGATGGGATGTGGCATGAAGATAATGTTCCATATGTTTAGGTTCACAATACTTGCAGAGTAACACTGTTTTCAAGCTTCTAATGATGAGAACATTAAGGAAAGAAAGGAAAGTTTTCCCTCTTTTGCAAGGTCCATTGTAAATTTGATAGTAGGTTTGTAAGAATTAAGGGAATGGAGAAAATGTTGTAGGCTAGGCCATGTTTCCAAACAATAAAGATGTCATCTACATATCTCCATCATACCAGCAGTATGATGGAGATATGTGGACTCATTTGTTAGGAAAGTTTTTTTCAAAATTTTCCATGAAAAGTTCAGCTCTAGGAGGAGAGAGGGAGCTGCCCATAGCCAGTGCAAATTTTTGTTTGTAAAACATTGTTCTGCTGAAAAAAAAAATTGGACTAGAGACAATGTTCAAATAAGTCGGTGACATATGGTAGATAGAGGTCTGTAAGGAGTTCTAACACACTATCAGCAGAAATATTACTAAAGAGGGATATGACGTCAAGACTAGCAAGGATGTCAGTAGATGATACATATAAGCTACATCATTTCTGGACAAAACGGGATGAATTTTTGATGAAAGATTCAGATATCCTTATGTGCTGTCCTAATAGATTAGTTAAGTTTTTCATAGTAATTCTATAGGCTAGTTTGGGACATTTTTAAGCAAATATATTTTTTTTTTTATATATAATTGTAATTTTTTCATTATAATCCTTTTTAATCAAAACTTTATCAGCTCTTAAGATTACAATATTCCTATTTTTTCTAAGTTATAGTAAAGCTTTCCTTTCTGAGATGGAATATTAGATCTCAGAATTGATGGAGAAAGGAGTAGCTTTTAGCCTGATAATACTGGCAGTATCTTGTGAGAGGATACAAATTCTTTTTGGAACTATGCAAAAAAATACACCTTTGGAACATAATCTGATGTTACAGTATAATTAAAATTTTTTTTAAGAATATATTCCTCAGAATGTGTTGAGCAGTGGTCCAACAGTTTAATACGACTTTATCTGAAGGTAAAGACAACTCTCTGTTTGTCTGAGATCTAAGTAATGAATTAAATTTTCTCTTCATTCTATTCACACAAAAATGAAAAAAAGTTGTATGAGCTATGAGCTATATTCTAGATATTGTTCCAAGAAATTGTATAAAATGAAATATAATTCAAGACATATAGAATAAAAAAAAATTACAAAACCCTCATTATTAAAACTTTAAAATTTGAAACAGAATTAAAATTACTATTCTGAAAAGCAAACAGGACTAATAAATCTTGTTACTATAAAAAAAAAAAAAAATTCTGTGTGATGGTGCAATGACCGTGAGTTCCCTTTTACAGAGAGGTACGGCACCATCTATTCCCCCCAAATTTTATCCAGGCTCCGGAACTGGCATAGCTGACGAATCAGGCCTATGGCTGGGTCAGTATTCCTGACTGTAATCTGTGTGTGTACACGAGACCGGTTTGCCTGCTTGTGGGATGAAAAACCCCAGATAAACTGGCAGAAAAAACCCTGCTGTCCACACGCAAGACCGGCTAACTTGGCTATGGCTGAGGAAGATCCTTAAGCTCATCGCATCATCAACGGGAATCGAACCTAGGACACTCCTTCCCCAGGCATATGGTTGCAAAGTGCAAAGCCACTAGGCTAACCGCACAGACATCTTGTTACTATGAAAATATGATATAGTTATTATTTAGAACATTTCTGTTATTTTTTAGTATATAGCTAAGCCATATATTATTATTATTACATAACACTTCCAGGGAGTCCAAAGACTCATCGAGGGAGGACACCTGCTTTACAACTCTCCATCTCCACTAACTGCAAATAAGCTGGCAGAAAAAACCCTGCTGTCCACACGCAAGACCGGCTAACTTGGCTATGGCTGAGGAAGATCCTTAAGCTCCTCGCATTGTCGATGGGAATCGAACCTAGGACACTCCTTCCCTAGGCATATGGTGGCAAAGTGCAAAGCCACTAGGCTAACTGCGCAGACACCTTGTTACTATGAAAATATGATATAGTTATTATTTAGAACATTTCTGTAATTTCTTAGTATATAGCTAAGCCATATATTATTATTATTACATAACACTTCCAGGGAGTCCAAAGACTCATCGAGGGAGGACACCTGCTTTACAGCTCTCCATCTCCACTAACCGCAAATACCTTCATCTACACCAGCACCATCTACTGCCGATCCCCACCACTATTTTCACAGACAATCAAAAACATCCATGCCCACAGCGGGATTTGAACCCGCAGCCTTTTGGCCAGAGAGTGGATATGCTAACCACTAGGCAGGCTGTTTAATGCCATATTATGACATCAAACACAGCATTTGATGACTAGTTACAAATTGCCTACTTTCTTCTGAATTTCTGAATCTCTTATTATCAGCCCTGATAAAGATTAGCTCATATATCGTCATCTATTAAAGTTGTTGATTGCATCAACCTGCCTATATATCTTGGTCTTCCTCTGATCTTTTTTTTTCTTGCCATTTTTGATTTGAATGCTTATTTTATTAGTCTTTCATCTCTCCTATTCTGTTTAAGTGACTTTACCTATTGTTTTAACTATTGAATATTAAGTGTCAAGCTTTTTCTGATATCTTCATTTTTAATATGGTTCTGCCATTTGTTTATGCTCCTAATTTTCTTCAGAACTTGTAGTTTTTAGTCTTTGATTAATAATTATATTTCTAACCCAACTGTTAAATCCATATATTAAAATTGAATGCCATCACATATTGCTGCTAGCCTGTCTTTTGGCGGATTTCTCTCTTGGTCTGTATTTAGCTGGTTTCCTACCATACACCTTTACTTATTCCACTGTTTATTTCCATATATGATTGATAACATTAACTTCTTAATGTTCTCAGCTACAAAGCTGTTTCAGTGCAATGCCAAAGAGAACACATACTCATTGGGATATAACATATTCCCTTGAAACCATTCCAGCCAGCAGAAATGAATGAAACATGCTACTATATATACCAGGGGTGAATATTCCGGGTGTGCTAGGTGTGCGGTGCACAGGCAAGGAATAGCAATATCACCGATATTATATTTTTGCATTCATTCCTGTTAACGATTCCCCTAATTATTTCCTGGCTTTGCGTGATTCCTAAAATTAGCACAATATACTAATGCTTCATGAAAAGGACACTTTTTGATGAATTAAACATTGCATCACATTCATGTTAATAGGCTGGGTGTAAGATCACAAATACAGGCACTTTTGAGTGCTCTGAACAGGTGGTGCTACAGGCCAAATTAGCACCCAGAAATCAGTGGCTGTGATTGGTTATTGTGTCTGGAACACTGATATAGACATTTTTAATATATAATTTTCTATAAAAAAATGTAGAACTTTTTTGCCAATATTTACATTGGGTAACAGTGTTGATGATCTACTGAATGTCCTGTTTTCTGCCAGAGCTTTTTCGGATTGTAATGGTTGTAGTTGAAGAAGATAAGTCTCATCCTCTTCCAAATTTACTATTATAATTACACCTTTTGAGTAATTCAAATATACCAACCATACATAGCATTCTCCTTCATTATTGTTTTCTAATATATCTTGAAGCAAACACATTGTTGTTCTCCACTCTATGTAGATTTGGTTACAATTAATCGATAAAGTATTCAAAGTTATCGTACAATTAATTGCACTGGACCAATTAGGATGAGCGCTGTTGCACTATGCACTCTTAAAACTTTCATACATCTATAAAAATGCAATCATGCGGTCCAATTTAGGTGAATTTTGTTGCATGGGTTGCATAAGCCACATGAAAGCACACACCCAACCGAAACGGGCATCCAACAATACTGATATATATATATATATATATATATATATATATATACATGATTGTGAAGAATAAACGCAGCAATTTCAATCTTTTATAATATAATGATCATATTCTTCTTTTAATTCCTTAATAGTAGAATCATTAATATGAACTTTAAAACCATGTGACTTAATGTAAACTGTTTTTACTTGGAATTTCCCTTAACAAAAATTGGAAGGTCTTTCAGTATTTTAACTCTTTTGCTATATTTTTCTATGTATCATTTTGTTTGTTCACAAATTCATTTGTTAATCTTAACAATATATTTATTTGAAATATTTGCACTCTTTATTTTTAAAATTAGCAGAATTAATAGCCATTAACACAGCACTGCAACATTTAGATAAACAAAACCCAAGGGAATTTATATGTTTCACAGATTCCTTAGCAGTCCTTCAAGCTATTAAGAACTGCTACACTAGCCATCAAGAAATACTTAGAGACATAGCAAAAAACATAAACAAAGTACATAAGGATTCTGAAATAATTTTCCAATGGATCCCATCCTATGTGGGATTAAAGGGATATGAAACTGCAGATGAAGTAGCAAAAATGGTTGCAACATCAAGTGATACCACAGATTTCGATCTTTTTAAAACCACTCAAAAAGAAAACATAAAAAGAACGATTCTCCAGGACATGAGTCACCACTCGTATTCAGCAGAAAAACCAGGACCTACCATCCAAGTTTAATCGCTCCAAGTTTAATCGCTGTGCAACTACCATGATCTCTCACCTCAAGACCAATCAAGTTTAGCAATGGCATAAAAGTCTTCCCCATCTGTAACATCGAGAAAGCATCGCCAATGCATTTACTAAATTATATGAATATTTCCAAATGTGAACTTTATAACAACCCAGAAAAGGTGCTGTATAAAATACACAAATTTGACCTCTATGATCTGGTGTAATAATACCATGGGATAATAAAAAAAAAAAAATAGCAGTAGAACAGGATTTTATTCAAATTGTTTCATTTTATGCTAGAAATAATAAAAAATTCATTTTCATGTTATTTTCAAAACCTTACTTTGAAATAATTCAATTCATATTGAAATTGCCGAGCTGATTGGCCAAGTGGTTAGCATACCCACTCTTCGACCAACAGGCTGCAGGTCTGAATCCCCCCCATCCATGGACATGGATGTTTGTGATTGTCTTTAGGTGGGAAATGGATTTTATCATCCAGTATGAGATGATAAAATCATCACCCCACTTATTAGAGGCTCGGAAAATTTCCATGTTTGGTCTGTACAGCAGGGTTTCCAGACCATGTAAAAATAAATATTAAAATATATATAAAATTTATAAACGATAGAAAAACAAATATCCTTAGCCCACCCACAGTACAAAATGTACTATAGATTTGCAAATAACCTTTTGTGGTTGGGAGCAACAGAAAAAATAAAATATATTACGTGTGTGAAAAAATCTGAATATTTGTTGAAATAAATGATTTGAAAATTACTTTATCCCCCACTTTTCTCTAAAATACCAGTATGTAAATACATGCTTGCAGTTTTAGTTGTATTTGTACTGCTTCTTTGAACTGCAGATAATTGCAATAATTTTCTTTTCTTTCCAGTTTTATGACTAATTTTTAAAATACTACAAAAATTATATATATTTTGTAATAATCTAAATGCTGGCTTAAAACAGTAGACATTATATATATATTTAAATGGAATGCTCATTTCTAGCAATAATATCATACACAGATTGATTCAAAATTTATCTTCTCTATGAAGTATTCAAACTACATCTATTCTTTTCTCATACATGAACTGAATTATATAACTATTTTGGTAGTGTCTACTAGTTTAATTTTTTTTACTTAATTTTAGTGCTTTTAAAAATAAATGAAATAATAATGCTGTTAGAAATGGTTCCTTTTGCTGAAATAAATAAAAAAAAACTTTTTTTTGGAAAAATCACATAACATCCTGATTTATAATATTGATTTCAGTTGCATTATTATAATTATCATTTTTATGGTTTAATGGAATAATTACAGCACAAAGAGAAATAATTAAAGAGCAGGTTTAATTGTTCAAATATTTTCTCTGCCACAGAGATATCTCCAGGAATACAATGTTAAAATTGTAATAAAATTGAGAGACTGCTGCTGGAAAGTGGAGAAGTGAGTAGAGTGAGAGAGAATGAATCAGATCAAGAGGGGAGTGATGTGGAAGAACAGGAGAGTAAGACAGGAGAGATTGAAGGAGTGGAAATGAATGTGGAAGTGAGTGGTATGAGTATAGAAAATGAGAGAATGGGTGTGCAAGAGGAGCAGGGAAACGGGGAGGCTCAGGGTGGACAGGGATACACAGCGTGAGAAAGGTGGAAGCTCCAAGAGGAGGTGAGAGCATGTGTAGGCAGGAAAGTAATGGGATGATCAGGGATCAAAAGGAAACAGATGGAATTGCAAAGGGTTCTAAAACGAAGAAGCAGAAAGGGAAATGGCCCCAGTCCAGAATGGAGAGATCACATCGAGTGAGTGGTATCAGTGGAACTAGCTGTAGATCCAGAAATGAGTTGTTGTGTTTGTATACCAATGCTAGAAGTATAAGAAACAAGGCAGATGAAATGGTTGCACTAATTGTGTCTGTGCACCCAGAGATTGTCGGAATAAGTGAGACATGGTTAGATGAGGATGACATCCTGACAGGAATAGAGATGGAAAGGTATGATGTGTTTCGTGAGGATAGAAGGGGTAAAAAGGGAGGGGGAGTGCTATTGATGATAGAGAAAGAGTTATGTCCATACAAGGTAGAGATGCAAGAGGGAAATGGGGCCAGTGGTTTTGAGGCAGTATGGTGTGAGATAGAGGTGAATAGAATCAAGTACTTGGTGGGATGTTGTTATAGACCTGGTAATGTGGATGGTGGTGATAGTGAAATGTATAGTCAAATAAGCCAAGCAAATAAGAAAAGGGTGATCATTATGGGCGATTTTAATTATGGCAATATAGACTGGAATGAAGAGATAGCAACTGGAATTAAAGAAAATGAGTTTCTTGAGTTTTTGAGGGATAACTTCCTCAGACAGTATGTAACAGAGGGCACAAGAGGATTAAGGGTCTTGGATTTGGTCATCTCATCGGAGGATGTAATTATCAATGAGGTATCAAATCATCCACCAATTGGTGAAAGTGACCATGAGGTGATTACTTGGATGGTTGCCAGCAGTGCAAGGACCCCTGTGAAAAAAGGGTATATGTGGAACTACAAGGGGGGTGATTATGAAGAGCTCAGGAGACAGCTTGCAGGTGTAACATGGAATGAGGAATTAGCTGGAAAAGAGATCAATGCAGCTTGGGGGATTTTCAAAAAATATTTAGTGGATGCAATGTCTAAATGTATACCACGGGTGAGAAGGTTAAATAAGGTAGGTGTGAGATGGATGAATAAAGAGATTAAGCATGCAATACAGAGAAAAGGGGCATTGTGGAGGCAGCATAAGAGAAGTGGAAGTAACCAATTTCATGAGGTCTACAAAGACCAGGCAAGGAGGGTGACTTGGTTGGTGAGAGTAGCTAAAGAGAGGTATGAACAGCATTTAGCTAATGAAGCTAAAAAGAATCCTAGGGAGTTCTTTCGATATATAGCCAGCAAAAGAAAGAATGATTATGGAAGGATGACATTGATTGGAGGAAATGGTATAAAGACAGCTGTTGCAGAATGTGTGGTGGAGATACTTAATGAGCAGTTCATAAAGATCTTTCAATCTTGTGAATGTGACTTCATGGAGAGATTAAGAGCAGTTGATGATGGGGAGGAGAGACTGACTGTAAGTGAGCAAGAGGTGTTTGGGGAGTAGAGTAAACTAGATGTAAATAAGGCTGTGGGACTTGATAATATATCACCGCGTATTCTGAAGGAATGTGCCAGAGAGTTGACACCTACCTTGACATATTTTTTTAATACGAGTCTTGCACTTGGTCAAGTCCCTAAAGAGTGGAAGGAGGGCAAGATTGTGCCACTTCATAAAGGAGGTGATCGAACTCAAGCATCAAACTATAGGCCTATCTGTGTGTCAGGTGTTGTGGTTAAGTTGTTGGAGAAGCTTGTGAGAACTAGGATCCAGAGTTGGGTTGACAATGGTATAATCTTTGATGGACAGCATGGATTTGCTAAAGGGAGGTCGTGTTTTAGTAATCTACTTACTTATTACAATAAAGTGACTGCTTCCTTGGACAGAGGAGAAGGATACACAGTAATATACTTGGATTTCGCAAAAGCTTTTGATAGAGTTCCTCATGATAAGTTGACAGTCAAACTAGAGCAGATGGGGTTGGATATTAGATTAGTGCATTGGATTGGAGACTGGCTATCTGATAGGTATCAACAAGTTGTGTATGGGGGTGCAATATCCAGGAAAAGGAAAGTCACTAGTGGAGTGCCTCAGGGATCTGTTTTAGGGCCATTACTATTTAACTTGTATATTAATGATATTGGCGAAGATTTGGATGGAGATATTCAGTTGTTTGCAGATGATGCAAAGTTGGGACGAACCATAAAGAGTAGTGAAGATGTTGTGGCCTTGCAAGAAGACTTGAATAAATTGAGTGATTGGGCAAGCAAATGGGGATGTGAGTTCAATGTTGCAAAATGTAAGGTTTTAAAATTTGGAAAACAAAGATGGGATGCAGAATTTATGCTTGGTGAGAATATATTGTTGGAAGTAGACAAAATAAGAGATCTGGGAGTGATAGTGGATAAGGATCTAAAATTTAGGGGACACATCGCCAAAATTGTGAAGACAACACAAAGACTTCTGGGAATGATGAGGAGAACCCTGATGTGTAGAAGTAGGGAGATTCTTGTTCCATTGTATAAGGCTTTGATTAGGCCACACATGGACTATTGTGCCCAGATTTGGTCACCTGGTTTTCAGAAGGATGAAGAGATGTTGGAAAGGGTCCAAAGGCGACTGACTAAGGTAGTTTCTGACCTCTGGAATGTCGAGTATGAGGAAAGATTGAAAAGATGTAATTTGCAGAGTCTAGTGGAGAGAAGGAAGAGGGGAGATATGATAGAGACCTACAAGTTGGTAAGGGGTTGTTATAGGATCAATGGTGGAGAAGTTCTACAGAGAATAGTGGGAGATCAGGGGAGAACCAGAGGTCATCCCTGGAAACTGTATAAAGAGGGTGTGAGTAGGGGAGTGAGAGGCAGGTTTTTTTCGTGCAGAGTTGTGAATGATTGGAATGCCTTGCCTGAGAGTGTGGTGTCTGCAGGGAGTTTGAATGTGTTTAAGACCCGGTATGATGAGATGTGTGGGAGATAAAAGGACCTCCTAGATGAGTCTTCGACTCCATGAGGTCTTGTTTAATAATAATAACACACACAAAAAACCACACTAGAAACAATAAGATTCAGATATTCACATCATGCACTAGAGATATTTCATATATTATATTTTAGTATTGTTCTGCAAGAAATATTCAAATATATTTAGCTTTGGAAGCATGCATGTGTGTATTATTATTATTATTACACGGGCACTTCCATGGAGTCCAGACTCAGTGGGATTCCTAATCTATCATACCTCTCCTTGAACCAATTAACAGAAAAAGCACTTACAACTGACTCTGGCAACCCAATCCACTCATAAAATCTAATCCTCACACTCCTACTGACCACACTTTTATTCAACTTCCAGGAATGACCCCCCTTGTTCTGGTCCCTCTAGCCAAGTGCTGAAACATTTCCCCTGCATATATCCTATAAAATCCTTTAAGCAACTGAAATATTTCTATTATATCCCCTCTTTTTCTCCTATCAACCAACTTCTGCAATCTATCCTTCCTTTAATCTATCCGCATAGAGAACATTCCATAGGCCACTCACCATCTTGGTCACTTGCCTCTGAATCCTCTCCACTGCTTCCTCATCCTCAAGAAACTCAAGGGACCAGACTTGAACACAATAATCCAGGTGTGTGCATATCAAGGCCTTGTAAAGAGGAATGATTTTTAGCTAATTATTATTATTATTATTACCACCCCAAGACCTCATGTAGTCAAAGACTCATCTGGGAGGTCCTTTTATCACACACACAGCTCATCATACCGTGTTTTAAACACATTCAAACTCTTTGCAGACACCAGGAATGATTGGAATGCCAGGCAAGGCATTCCAATCATTCACAACTCTGCACGAAAAAAACCTGCCTCTCACTCCCCTACTCACATCCTCTTTATACAGTTTCCAGGGATGACCTATGGTTCTCCCCTGATCTCCCACTATTCTCTGTAAAACTTCTCCAGTATTGATCCTATAACAATCCCTTACCAACTTGTAGGTCTCTATCATATCTCAAACACATTATTTAAGTAATAACACATTAACTACTTGTTAATGTGTTATTCAATAGACAAGTAATCATATGGGCTACCTTAACAATATGTCTTCTCTGTCTACCACCTTATGGGCTACCTTAGCAATATGTCTTCTCTGTCCAACTTTACCTCTCTGTCTACCACCATTCCTAAATCTCTAGCTTCATTTATTTACAGGAATACAGAGCAGTGATACATGGCTTGTCATCTATTTATTCCAAATACATAGTTTACATTTCTTGACATTAAACTGACACCCTTTAATTTTTACCCATACTGACAGCCTATTTAAATCATCCTGCAAGCTCTCTGCATTGCCTTGATTAACTGTCTCTATCTAATTTCACATCAACAGCAAAGAACTGAATATTTCCTTTCAGATTATTGCCTGTATCATTTATGTACAGATGAAGTAGTAATGGTCCCAGCACTGAACCTTGTTGCACACCAGTAGTCACCTGTTTTTGCCTCGATTTTGCCCTTACATATATACCACTTTTTGATATCTGTCATCTCTTATCCACTTAACCAGTGTCATATCCATCCCCATTTATTCTAATTTGCATAACATAGTTCTATGTGATATTCTCTCAAATGCCTTTGCAAAATCATCGTGTATCCATTTCTTTTATCCAACTCAGCTGTTACTCTATTATAATAAAGTTAGTAAAGTACTAAGGCATGACCCTTCACAATATCAATCTATAATTTACTACTGTAGTCTTAGAACCTCCCTTATGCAAAGGAATTATTTTGACCTCTTTCCACTCTCTTTGAACTCTACCAGAGCTGAGACTTAAATTAAACTGCCTAGTCAAAGGCACTGCCAGTTCCCTTGCACAGTCTCGCAACCCTAGCTGCATTTACATTCAGATTCTGTGGTATCTTAAGAACCTCCAATTCATCCACCTCTGTTCCCTCTTCAGTGTCCATCACCTAGGTTAAAGCAGTAACCTCACTAGGATAATATATCCTTGCAAAGTGATCACTCAACAACTCAGCTATTTTATCCACTTATGTCTCCTTGTGACATCATCACTCATTAAGTTAATCTTCCATAGTCATTCTTCCTCTTACATGCCACATAATGAAAGACCTCTTTGGGATTTCCTTCGACTTGCTTGGCTAGATTCTTCTCTTAATCTGATTTTGCTTTCCTTGCCATACTGGTCATCTTTTTTGTCTGAGCCTTGTACTGTTAATGAGTTTGCAGGTCACCTTTCTCTTATATACCTTCACAGCATTTTCTTCTTCTGCAGCTTGTGCTTAATGATGTTACTCATCCATCTAACTCCTACATTGTTAACCCTCCTTACTAGGTATTCAACTTAATACTGCTTCCTCTAGATGACCCTTAACTATATCCCATGCACTACTGATATCCTTACGCTGCAGTGTTTTATGCCATGGTACAGATTTTAGCTTCTTCCAAAGCATGTCATAATCACCTGCCTTGTACTTCCTCAATTGATAGAATATTTCTCATGTTTGCAATCTCCCAAGTCAAGACTGCATGGTCACTTTTACCAATTGGAGGCAATGTTGTCACATTGGTTATGGATAACTCTTCTGATCCTGTGACCAGGTCCAATATTCTCCCATCTCTAGTTCCCCTCCATCATATGCTGCCTTAAGTAATTATCTCTTAGGGTGTATAAATTCTATTTCCTTCCAGTCATGTGATCTTTCTTCTTCCAGTCTATATCTCCATAGTTGAAGTCCCCCACAATAATCACTCGACTTGTACTCATTATACTAATTTGGTGATGCATGTCTTCCAGATTGTCTGTGGAGCCCCTTAGTCTATAACACCGACTGTATATTTTGTCTTACTGGTCTTAATCTCACACCAGATTGCTTCAAATGAACAGCCACCCCTTTCCCACCTGTCTCCTATTCATTTTGGGTTGCAATTCATCTGCTATCAGCAGTACTACCCCCTCCCCCAATCCTATATTCTCTGAAAATACAAAATCCTTCACATTCAATCCCTATAACTACATCATCTACTGTTAGCCAAATCTCACTAATGCCTATAACTTTTGGCAAGGTTGCACTAACCAATGCCAAAAACTCCTCCCTCTTGTTCTTGATACTTCTGACATTAGTATATAGAAACAGCAACATCCTTTTATTACCCAACCCACCTTTACTTTCTGAATTGACTATGCTATTGAATATTTTTGATTGGGCAGTCAATTCAGATTGGATAATAAAGGGATGTTGCCGTTTCTATATACTAATGTAGCAATAAATTTATTTCTTTTAAAACATGCCTTTATGAATAATATCCTTCACTGCTTTTGTAAGCTAAAAAATGAAAATTATTTTATTGCATATTGCAATATTTTAATGCAATATTATGCATCCAGTTAGCATAAAATATAATTTAACTCATTAAAATAATTAAATTATTTAACTGATTAGGTGGATTTGTAACAAGCGATTCTGGGAGTGTCATGACATAATTGTTTTAGAAAATAATGTTATTGAACAAAGTTTATTTAGAACTAAAAAAACACCCTCATCTAAGTGCAGGCAGGCAAGATTAAGTCAGAAAAGTTGTTTCTCCTCATGTGATGAGATATTATTATTATTATTATTATTATTATTACGGGCAACTCCAGGGAGTCATTAGACTCATCGAGGGAGGCCCCAAATCATATTCATCACAACTATTCGACATTCATACAGTATCTATCATACCTCGCCTTAAACTCATTCACTGTCACAGCATCCACCACAGACTCAGGGAGCGCATTCCACTCATTCACTACTCTAAAAGTAAAGAACCCAGCTCTAACACCTTTACTAACCACACTTTTGCCCAGTTTCCATGGATGTCCCCTAGTCCTCCCACAACCAGCCCTGTTCTCAAAAATATCTTCTGAATTAATTTTATAGAAACCCTTCAGTAATTTGAATGTCTCAATCATATCTCCCCTCCTCCGCCTATCAACCAATTTTTGCAACCCACAAATCCTCAACCTGTTCTCATACGGTTCATTCCACAGACCTGCTATCATCTTGGTCACTCGCCTCTGGATCCTCTCCACCTCCTCCCCATCAAGAAGAAACCTAGGTGACCAAATCTGAGCACAGTAGTCGAGATGAGGTCTTATCAAGGCTCGATACAGAGGAACAATAACCTGCTTGTCTCTGCTTGTCAACGTATTCTTCAGCAACCAAGTGATTTGATGAGCTGATTTGGCCACTTTTGCAATGTGTCCCCTAAATTTCAATTCCTTATCCACCAACACTCCTAAATCTCGTGCCTCATCAATTTCCTGGAGCACGGTTCCACCAATGCAGTAAACTGCCTCCCATCTTTTCACCCCAAAATGCATAACCTTACATTTTGCCACATTAAATTGACATCCATTCTCCCTAGCCCAGACCTCCAATCTATCCAAATCATCCTGCAAAATTTTGACGTCATCTGCATTCACTATTGCCCTACCCAACTTCGCATCATCAGCAAACAAATGAACTGTTCCTCTCAGATCCTTTCCTATATCATTTATGAACAAATTAAACAGCAGTGGTCCAAGAACAGATCCTTGTGGTACACCACTAGTCACAGGCCGTCTTGTGGACTCTACTCCTGAGTAAACCACTCTCTGATATCTCTCCGTCAACCACCCTCCTATCCATCTCACCAACCCTATGTCCATTCCCATATGCTGCAATTTACTGATTAGAATTCCATGTGGTATCCTGTCAAAGGCCTTAGCAAGGTCCAGCAGAATCACTGTAAACCCATTACCCTTATCCAGTTCAGCCGTCACTGTGTTATAATACGTGAGCAAGTTACTGAGGCATGACCTACCCTTCACAAAACCATGCTGTCCCCGATACAGTATCCCATTTTCTTCTATCCAATCTTGTATTTTCCTCTTGACTATTTTCTCTAAGACCTTGATAATGATTCCTGTTATGCTGATTGGCCGGTAATTTTCAACAGCAGCCTTGGAACCACCTTTGTGCAGTGGAACTATTTTCCCCTCTTTCCACCCCCTTGGGACTGACCCAGTCCTGAGGCTCAAATTAAACATAATGGTCAAGGGCACTGACAATTCTTTGGCCGCTTCACGTACGACACGAGCTGGTATACCATCCAATCCCACAGATGTATTGACATTGAGGTTCTGTAATAGACTAGTTACCTCTACCTCATTCATCACAATTCCAGTATAAGCTGTTGGTTCCTCCATTTCCGCAAAGCCACCACCTGGATGATATACTCTTGCAAAGTGTTCGCTCAGTAATTCCACAACATCGACTGATTCAGTTACCTCCCTACCCTCAGCATTTTTTAAGATCATTCTACCATGAGCATTTTTCCTTTTACTTGCAACATATTGAAAAAACTGTTTGGGATTCTCTTT